>NC_046658.1:91103912-91131660 GCF_010883055.1 Belonocnema kinseyi | reverse complement strand
AAATATGCGAAATTTATATTTTATCAAACCTGTTTTTTTTTGCATCAGCAATCTCAATTGCCGCAATACTAACAAGAAGAGCTTGAAAGATGTGCGTCGCCGACTTGACAGGGATTTTACAGAATGACAGTACATGCAAATTCATTAGGTTTATGTGTTCTTTTCAACCAATGCATATATAGATAAGCGCGACGTTCATTGCTTCTAGAGCCGTAATCGAATCTGCTATTGTCTATAGACCTCTTATTATCTCTTTTTATGTGTCAATGTTCACAAAAGCAACAGTCAAGAATGATTCTTCCGCATTTCATTGCATACATTTTCTTTCTCTTAGCAGTGACAATGAGAGTTATTTTCAGCGCGATAAGCTTATTATATCGTTAAAGGACTTAGGACGAATATCGTAGTAGAATAGGTCACGCTATTACCAGGCGGGCGAGTAAAAGTTACATTTGTCAGTCGTAAATTTAAATTCTATGAAGATTTATCTCACGCTACCTCTTTTATAACAATTACAGGGTTCACAACGCAAAAACAGCTGAAAAAGAAAAGATATGGTATATTTTTTGTTGAAATATGGGAATAATAGGCGGAAGATAAAACATTTATGTTTATACATATAGAAGAAGAGAAATTCTTTTAATAAGGAATGCTATATTTATAGCTAATATTGCATGATTTTTTAATGATTTATGGGCATTGAAGAATTTTTTTAATTGGCTACACTTAGTTCATTGGCGATATAAAAAAGTAGGGGAGATATAAACGAAAAAAAATACAATTTGGGAAATAAACAGATGTTACGATTTGAAAATCGTTTCACAACCAAGAATCTTTTCTCTTTTAATAATTTCATCATTTACTTCAATCGTGATACTTATATGTAAGGTGTAATATTTATTCTCAAGAGTTATCACTTTGTGCTTACTATAATTACAACTTTATATGAAGCTCATATCTAAAATTGAAGAATATTCAATTTATGTAGATTCAGGATAAAAATATTTTAATTAACTATGTTCTAAGCAATTTTAAACTAAACTATAACTGTGTTTGAAATTGAGCGAATGAAGATTTTTAAATGTATTATTATCAAAATTGCAAATTATTAGAATTAATATTTATTAAAATCTTTCAGTGTCAAGTTTTTTTTATTTTTCATCGAACATTGAAATAAGCTTTTAGTATTTTATAATTTTTTAAATTGTAAAGTAGTATTTGTGTTACACTATATTGTTTTTTTAGCTTATATTTGTGCATAAATGTGCCATTTTTTCAAGTTGTAAATCTAATCGGTATTTGTTTTGAAATTCTTCTTAAATAATAATTCATTCAAAATCTGAATTTTTCGTATCAATACACGAATTCCTTATTTATTGCAGGAAAAATGAGGAAATCCTTTTTTAATCCACAGCTGGCTTATAAAAGTTAAAATATTGTTCGAAAATAAATTCTTTAAAATTAATATAATATTGAAATTATGAATTCGTTTAAGTGCAAACAAAAACTTTAGTATAACACGATAATAGACGAAGATTTATCACTGATAAAAAATATTTTAATGGAGATTCTGAAATTATAACTGTAATTTCAATGGCACGTGATGTGTAGTGTAGTCTCTATATTAATCGAAAAAATTGGCTATTTGTATCAAAATTTAAGTACAAATAGTTCCCTTCCCAAGTCCGGCTGTTCATACCGAAAAAATCGGGCTATTCATATTCAAATTTCAGCACACGTAACCGCGGTTCATAATTAATAGCATGGCCTATAAAAAGGTTTTTTATTTTCTTTCCTGAAATGCTACACATAAAAATAATTCCTTTTAATAGAAACGTAAAACCAGATATTTTAATTAATAAAATATTATTTTTCATAGCAGAATAGTTTTTTTTTTTAATTGGCAAATTTTTCAATATTCTTCTTAATCATTAAAATGTACTATTGATTATTTTTAGCTTTTGCAAAACAATTTTTTTTAGATTTTTAATCTGTGTAATTTCTTTAGCATTTTGCAACAAAATAGAATCTTTTTCGAGCCGCTTTTTTAGGCAATCCGTTGTTCAGATTATGGAATTAATTTTTTTAAAGCATGGGCACCAGCATACATAAATTATATAAAATTTATTCTATAAAAATGTGTTAATGCTTTTATGATTAATTAAAAAATAACAATATTATTGGATTCGAGTTTCTGATTTCTTCTGCTATTTTTCTATGTTTTTATTGAAGTATCGAACATAAATTTAATAATTGTGAGGCATCTCCTAAAAATATGTTAATTATATTTTAAAGACATATTTCCAAAAAAATTTATAAATATTCTATAAATTTTAGTAAAATAAAAACTATTAATTATTGTAGAAAGAGAAGTATAAGTTTTATAAAGATGCAATTTTATTACATATTCACAGAAAAAAACAGAAGATAAACTTTACATCGATTTCCGATTAAAGATTCGCTGCAGCAAAAATTAACTTTACAGGATAAACTTTAACCAAATATCGGTTAAACTTTCTTTTGTTTTTCATGATAACACATGTGTTTCGAAGAACGCGAAGTTGTCCGAGTAAAACTTTATCCCTCTAAAAAATTTCCTGCAACAAATGTTATTATTACCTTATTCTGTGTTTACAAAAATTAAAGATTTTGTTCAAATGGGCAAACTATTGTATGCAGATATTGCTCATGAAAATTTATGCGAGTAATCTGGTTAAGTATCATAAGCTCAATATTTTACCAAGGAATTTTAAAGACGTGATAAATAAATCTTACTCTATAATTTTCCTTATGGTTGAACGCATATTAAAAAAAGTGAGAATTCCATTCTATAACCTAAGACGGCGATTTTCTAAAAAGTACCTCACTAAAAGGTTTCGATTCTTGTTGCAAAATAATCGGAAAACGACTAATGAAAAAAATACCAGACATTTTTTATTAGAACCTTTGGGTTGAACCATGTTAAGACTGTACCTGCTCGTCATAATTATTTTTTCAATATTATCCCAATTATAATATCGGCCCTTAAATAATCTATTGAATTGTTTTATAGGTCGACATTACGTGTCAAGAAAAATAAAGAGAAAGAGGGCAAACGATAGAAAAAATGAGGAGAGATCCACGTCTATTCATGACCTTACACAATGGGTCAAAAGTAATGCCGTTGACTGGAAGGGTCATGTCGCCAAAAGCTGTTCCTCTGTCTGACGAGTGTCTGACTGTACTATAGTATCACTACCACTTGAGAGCCACCTGTCTTCAGTAACAATATCTCATTTCCGGTACACCCCGAATTTCTACCTTCTACCCTCCACCGCGACAACCCTTACCTACTGTCCTTGCGTATGTGCGTGCAAAAGTTCCATTACAACCTGTATGAAATGTGCAGAATGTATAAGCGACAAGAGAACAAGTTCCACAATGTCTGTGTTTAGATAACAGGTCGGAAACTCGTGAAACTGACAATCTAGCGGACTCACGTCTCAGTAAACTGCCTAGTTTTACCAACAGCAGATGACATGAAAACCTGTTTGATTTTACTGGTCTGACCTATCTTGCCCGTATATCATAGACTGATTCCTACTTTGGTGCAATAGAAGCATATCAAATTGACCAAATGAAAAGGTTTCATCTGGGAGAAACCAAATGACAATGTGCTAACTTATAAAACCCAAATCAAAAGAGGCGGCTGATATCCCTAACATAATTTGTACAGGAAGTGGAAGCTTTGAAAGTTCGCTAAGCGAGTTAGTACCTTTTTATTTAGTCTCTCTAAAATAGAACCTTGTCATTCGGACATGTCGATATAATACATGTATCATGTGCATAAACTGATTATTTAAATTTCCTTAGGTTTGTGAAGAAAAGCAAGTAACAAATCGCTAATGCAGCTTTAGAACATGATAGAACATGACGTCTACTTCTCAAATTTGTTTAAAAAATTGAAACCCACAGGGTGACGTACAGCCCAGAAATAGTGACCGATTTGGACGAAATAAATCTGAAAAAAAGCTTGTAAAATTTCTGAAAAAAATAGCCTAGCCTGATTTTAAAATTAGGCTTTCAATTTTTTATAAATAAGCAAAAATGACGAAAAAATTATTTGTTGAAAACATTTTTGTTACGAATTTCCATAAGTTTACGTTTTTCAGTTATATTGAAAGAAATGTTGATAAAACGATATAATGAGGGAGGTACTTCTTCTTGAGATTATTATTGTTAATATTGTAAACAAATGCATTAATTAGGAATTTTTTAACGAAAAACTTAGTTTTTTTCAATTTAATTTTTTTTAAATTAAGAAATTTATTATAATTGTACAAAACCTCATAATTTGTTGAATAATCTTCTGATTTTTTAACAAATTTAATAAGCAATTACATTATGCAGGCATCTGTTGACGAGAAAATTCATTTTTTCGATATCAGTTTTTTAAATTGGGAACTTAAGGATAATTTCATTAACACTCTGAATTAGTTGATAATTTCTATGATGTTTTAAACAAATTTAATAAGCATATGTAATGTTTGGGCATTTTTTGAAGAAACAGTTTTATTTTTTAATCTCAGTACTTCCAGTTTTAATTTCGCATTACTTTAATTCTTATAATAAGGCTGCAGCTTTAGGATAATGCATTTATTTATTGAATTTGATAAAGAAAAAAAGATTTATCAACTAATTATGAATTTTCTTGAAATTATCATAAAGTTTCCAATCAAAAAGTGTGATATCGAAAAACACGAATTTTTCCGTCGACATATGCCCTCAAAAATGCATCTATTTGTTAAACTCATTTTAAAAATCGTAAAATTTATTAACTAATTATGAATTTTTCTAAATTTATTATGAAAATCACATAGAAAAAGTCTGAAATAAAAGAAAAAGAATTTTACTATGGTAAGAAGCTCCAATAATGCATTTGTACATTAAAATTGTTTTAAAAAGTCAGAAAATAGATCAATAAATTATAAATTTTTTCTAAAATTATTTTGAATTTGTTTAAAAATGTCATAAGACTAATCAACAAAGTGTAAAGTTTTCTAAAATTAGCATAAAGTTCCTAATTTAAAAAAATTACATCAGAAAGAACGAAGTTTTCTGTCCAACACCTACCAACTACCAACTATTTCTTACATTTTTTTATAATATTAACAATAATAATCTCAAGAAAAAATGTCATTATTATTATAATTTTTTAAACCAAATTTCTTGCAATGATTAAAAAAAAGTAAAATTATGAAAAAACGTAAAAACATTGTTGCATTAAATAATTTGTTGATACATTTTTTTATTCGTATATGATATTAAAATATCTTTAACTAATGTTACTCAATGAAACTTATGTGACTTCCAAATTTTGATGTCGTTGACGAGCGCCAGGAACGTCAAATAGAAAAATGGCCATTATTTTCGTCATATTTGTTTATTTATAAAAAAATTCAAAGCCTAATTTAAGAATCAAATTTTTTGTCAGAGCGGTCTATATTTGTGGGCTACAAGTTATTTTGCACGAAAAAAGTGATTTTTCCCCACCTTGCCCAAGTTAAAAAAAAAGACATTGAAAATAGGATAGCTTTTTACGAAACAAGGGTAATCAATTTTCTTCAATTTTCAACTATAAAAGTTGCAACCGTTAAAAATTCAATGGTAAATTTTATTCCATTTTCAGAAATTAATAATTTAGATTTAAATTCTAATCCATTTTTAAAAGATCAATTTTCTATGCTTGATCATTCAGACATCAATATTCTTCGATTTTCAACATTTTAAAATTCAATTTTCTGCAATTTTTAACAGTCAAATAGATCATTTGTTAAACAAGCAATTTTCATATGTTTAAAATCGTTGTATTTTTTCAAATACCGTTAGTTATAATTGAATCGAAAAAATTTTTTAGTCAGAAAAATTATTTTATGTTAAAGTTTTATTTAAACCCTAAGTAGTTTAGTTTGAAATCGGACAAGTAAAATTTTGTAAATTTGTCATTGGTAAGATTTTTAAAAAAATTTTGAGGTGCAAGGGTCCCATAAATTATGTAAAGTAGTTTTCTGAAATTTTGAACGACTTAACCCCTTTTTTAACTCTTTACCGGCCAAGCCTTGATCCCTTTAAATACAAGTTCTAAAAAAACTCGGGATAAATGATTGGTCCCTTTTTGATTGATTTATGCAAACATCTTAAAAATTTTTTTGTAAATTTCTCGGATTCTATTCAATGTTCGATAACTCAGAACCACCTTACGGAATGCGAAATATTTCACTTTGATCTAATATACCCATTGATTTGCGGAATTCTAAGCTAGTTGGATGCTTAGGGTTCTCCAAAAATAATTTTAAAAGTTTTGGGTAAAGGGTATGATTTTGGTTTCATCTTACTATTCTCATAAATGAATAAAATACTTTAATTTTAAAATAAAAATTTTGAATAAGATTTTCGTTAAAACAATTAAAGCTTTCCCTAAAAGGTTCAGTTTTCAACAAAAAATGTAATAGTTGGTATTATGAAACTGATTTAGTTTTTACCAGTTCGTTGCGTTTCTAACCAAAAAGGGGTCAAATTGCTTCAAACTAACATTAATTTTCAAATAAAAAAGACGCATACTCGACAAAATAGTAACATTTTTGATTAAAAAAGAGTTTTTAGTCAGAAGAGAAAAAAAATGAAAATCAAATTGTTTAATTTTCAAACAAAAAGACTAATTTGCTACCAAAGATTTGAATTTTCAACCAAAAAAGATGACTTTTTACCAAAACGATACAATGTTTAACAAAATATTTTATGTAAAAAATGATTTTGACCAAAAGCCCCCTTCTTTTATGGCAATATAGAAAAATCCTTGACCTACGAAATTCAAAACGAAATTAATGCCTTTTTCAGGTTTTCTTGTTCAAGGAATCAAATTTGTCCAGGTTTCTATTTTCTGTATCTAATACTGAAATATACGTTTGTTAAAAATGTAGAAAAAAGAGCCGTTTCATTTTTTATTATCCAAAATTTTTTGAGAAAAGTTAAACCATAACTAAACAAATTCTTAATTTTTTGACAACTAAATTCATCTGTATCAAATCTTTGGAAATATTTTCGTATTTTGTAAAGGCTTTGAAATCCTTGAAGTCTTTGAACCTTTTGTGACATTTTTAAAAATCGTTTGCGAATTAATTGAAACCTTTGAAGTGTCAGAATATTTACGAAATCTTACAAATTATCTGAAATCTTGGAGAAATCTTTTCGAATTTAAAATTTTTTTTGTAGAATCTTTGAAATCTTTAAAATCTTTGAAGTCTTTAAAATCTTTGAAATATTCACCATATGTTTTTTAATCGTTTGAAATCTTTATGAGATCTTTGAACTATTTTAAAAATCTGTTTTTAATATTGGTTTGTAAAATCTTTTGGATCACTGGAATATGAAAAATCTTTAAAAAATGTTTAAAAGAAATTTAAAATCATTTAGAATCTTCAAAATGTTTTGAAATCTTTGATATCCAGGGGGAGAAGGGATAGGAGAAGGGGAGCGTTTGTTAGAGAAAAGATGAGAGGAGAAAGTAGAGGGGGAAGAATTTGCTTATGAAACCCTTTTTTGTAGGCGCGCGGCACTTTCATTTACTACTTTTTTGTTTTTATTCTTTATTGTGAAATAACCTTATATCGGAACAGTTCATCTTGAGGTGCTTTTTAGCAACAATTATTAATTGGAATAAATTAAGGAGATTTCTTCAAGAGGATCAGACCTTGATCCAAATTAGATTTCCATCCCTATTCGCTCTCAACAAATAAAGTTTCTAAGGCAGTATGTCAGTTACATGGAAGCTTATTGCAAGTCAATAAAGAAAGAAATATTTGCCTTGCATTTTTCATATCAGAGGTCAGATCAAGAAACCTGAAACCATAAGCCATCAATGATGTCGCCCTTGACATTCTTTAATATTCAATACTTCCATGTCTCGTCGTAAACCTTCCTACCAAGTTTACGGACAGGAAACACATACATGGCGATGGCGTATTGATTATTTACAGATGGGGATTGAAATTCAAAGGATAAAAAAGTGGGTTAGGCGGCTAACCACAAGAAGTAGGAGCAAGGTAATGCAAAATTACACCACGATTACATATAAAATTTTGTAGAATCAAGGAAGCGACCGTGGCAAAATGTATCCGTTCGATCGATACTTCCTTTCTGTTCACAATAATTTTCCTGAAAAGGGAGCGATTTCTATCAAATCACCTGTGTAGAAGGAAACTTCATGATTTCAACTATGAATGTCAATCCTTTTCAAATGTTCGGTTTTCCGATGCACCATTTTCCATTGAAGGTAAAGTTTTAATCGAGAATAATGGGAATGTGTATGGAACATTGCAAGAAAGTTTTGGAAGGCGCATGTGTCAGATGATGTCTCCGGTGGAACTTTTGAATAAAGCAGAATCGTTTTACTAATTCAAGAGTAATATTGCCCCCACGTACTTATTTGAAATGAGATCCCAAGGCAGTCTGTTCAGGACTATATTGAGATGAAATTATCTCCTTGCAATACAAATTAATCCTCCTCACTTGAACGAAATTTTGTTCATAAATTAAACTTATAAGTTATCCATATAAATTTGATTTTGATCAAATTTAACTTTGAGGGAAATTGGGGCTAACTTAAATTAAGTTCGACACAATAATGCTGAAACTTTAGGGTGATTTAAACGTTTTTTCGAATTTGCATATACACCCCCCCCCCCCCCCCCCCCCCCCCCCCCCCCAATTAAGTTTTGATCAAGTTTATCGAGTTAAGGCAGATAATGCGGAAGAAATGCTTTTTTATAAATTATACTGATGACAGAGCAATTTCGAGGACGCCTCTTGAAAAAGATGATTTGCGGTTCCAGCGATATATTAACGCAGATTTATCGGAAATCGAAAATGTTGAAAAATTTAGTTCAAATATTAGTTTTTGCTTCCCCCAACGATTATTTTTGAAATTGTTTTTTTTTTTTAATTTTTGTGATCATTTGAAGTTAAATATGCGAGTTTGTAAGAAAAAACTAGTCATTTTTTAAGTAAAAGACAACGTTAATATAAAAAAAATTAAACAAAAATACCGCTGGGTGGAGGATTTTCATATGTTGAAAAAGTTTATCAAGTTTGAGAAGGATCGGTTCTGTAGTTTTCGTAAAATCGCTAGAACAGGCATTTAGAAAGTGGTTTTTGAGAAAAACTCTTTAATACAAATTCTATTATTTTATAGTATTTTTCATTATCTTGCACCTTCCTATATTTCCAGGCGCAGCTACGGTCTATGAAGAGGGTCGGCTTGAAATCTATAACTTTAAGAGTTCTGCTCCGATTGATTTAAAATTTTGACACATTATTTTAAAAATATTTTACAACGAAAAAACAAAACAAAACAAAAAATTTTCGTTGCAAGTGCTTATCCTCCATTCCGCCATTAACCCTCAAAGTTTCTTATTACAATTAATCATAGAATATGCATCAAAATCAACTTTTTGAATTTCACCCACATCTGCTTTTTTTATAGAGTTCCAACAAATCCCTATAAGTGGCAAATTCGGGTTTGGGCGTTTTAGCGCTGATAATAAATTTTTTTGCGATTTATTTTAGTAAACATGGTTTTTAATATATGCAATATTATTTTCTACTGATAATCAAATGTTATAAATTTGTAATCCGTGAGAAACCTTACGAATCTTTTTAAATCCCTTAAGATTCTATCACATCTCTTGATATCTAATGAAATACCTTAAAATCTTTAGAAATTGATGAAGTCAATTCATCTGAGAATATGTTACTTTGATCATAGGGCCTAACAGAAAACAATAGTGTATTCTGATGTTAATGAATCATGCTTTTTTGTAAATTTCTTTTTAAAAAACTAACGCACGTTTCGACCTTGTTGCCGGCCTTCTACAAGGTAATACATAACCTGTAGTGATATTGAGTCATCCAGGACATTTCAATCTTTCTTTATTTTCTAAGAAAAGAAAACATAATTTTGGGGCGAACAAAAATTAGTTATTCCATGTTTGTCCTTTTAAATCATTGAGAACTAAATCCATTATTATTTTGTATTAAACCGTATGACCAAAATAACACATTCTCAGATTTTATGGTTTAAAAATCCTTATAGACTCTTGAAATCTTTGAGGGTCCTTAGCAATACTGTATCATTTGTTATGATATTTAAAATGTGTTAAAATTCCTTGACAGCTTATGAACTTCCTAAAACGCTTTGGAGATTTCGTTAGGTTCTATTACAAATTTTGTAATTCTTTAAAATAATTTGTAGTCACTTGGAATACCTCAAAATCCCTTGAAATCTTGGGATTACTTACCATTGAAGTATGGTCTACATTTTTTAAAATAATCTTTATCTAATTAATGGACGTTCGGGTGGGCCGATTTTTTTTCAAAAGGCCTTAGGTTCTAAACAATTCTACTGTATAGCAGTAACTCGCACCCCAAGTTACAGATTTGATCAAAAATATTTAACGATATGGCATCGACGATAAAGGATTAAATCTGAAAAAAATTTCATTTTCACTTTTTCTATGAAAATATTTCTTTCATTCAAATTGGTATTCTTAGTAATGCTGTACAGTATATGCAAAAAGTTTGTGAAAATTACCATTTATTTATATTTTAGGCTGTATCGTCGATGCACTCTCGTTAAATTTATATATTTTAAATCTGTACCTTGGCCTATGAGTTACTTGTATCCTTTAGAAACTTGAAGGACCTAAGGCCTTTCGAGAAAAAAAATTCGGCCCATCATAATGGTTGTTTCCTAACTACATTTTTTATTTATCTCATTATTCATAATAATTGGTTTCTATATAGATATCTTGGAAATATTTGTGAATAAGTGAAAGGGTGGATCTCAAAAGTATTTATTGATTTTTTATTTAGTGAAATTTAAATTTGCAACAAAGCGTTAAAGTTTTTAAGCACAAAACTCGAATGTTTTAGAAATAGTGGACCTTCCCATCAGAAAATATTAATTTTCAACAACAAAAATTATCAATGAAAAAAGATGAATTTTTAACAATGTAGCTGCATTCTCAACCTAAAAGTTGAACTTTCAAAGAACAAGAATAATGTTCTACCCAAAAGATGTCTTTCTAAACAAATAATTTAATTTTCTACAAAACATTTGAAGTTTTAACCAAAAAGTTAAATTTTCAACAAACAAAATTCATTTTGTACCCAAAAAGGAGACTTTTCGAAACAATTCATACATTTTTTATCAAGTAGTTGAATTTTTAACTTACCAAATATGAAGCTTAAAGTTTCAAGCAAATCTGAAATGGTTGAATTTTTAGACAAAAACTTTGATAAAAAAATAACTAAACTAAACAAAACAAAAATTTTTCTACAAAATTGTTAAATTTTCAACCTAAAAGATAATTTATCAACAAAAAAGAATTCTTTTCTACCCGAAAAGACGACTTTTTAACAAAATACATCGATATTCTACTAAATCGTTTATCGTTTCACTCATATAATATAAACTAAAAAGGTCAAACCAAATAGTTTAATTTTTGACCAATCTGTTGAATTTAAAAGATGAATTTTCTAAAAAAATATTAGAATTTGTAACATAAAAGTTTATTCAAATGCAAATATTTGAGTTTTTAACTGGAATTATGAATAATCCCCCCAAAAAATGATACAGAGTTAAATAATCGACCAAGAAGGAAAAGTATACATTTTCAACTGAGAAAATTACATGTTTACCAAGAAAAACTTTCAACCAAAAAAAAAATTTAATGAAACAACTAAATTTCCAATTAAAACGCTAACTTTTTAACCGAACATGGAATATTTTAAAATAAGAAAGAAAGAAAAAAAATGTATTTTTAATTGTTCGTAAATTAAAATTTAATCACACCTCAAGGAATGTGTAGAAAATAATTTCCACTAAATAACACTCCATTTTGACCCGCCCAACCACCCTGTATTCTGCCCGGAATATGTCCTAAGAAATGCAAATGTCAAGATTAAAATGAATAATAATAAATAAATTATGTCAAATTCATGCTAAACATAGTTTGTTTTAAACAAATTTCGCCGAATAATCATTTATATTTTATTAGCTACGCATTTTTAAGCATTTTTAAGCTAATGTTAAATTATTAAAACAATTTATATTTATGTAACCAGTTCATGCTTCTTGAGAGTAAAATTTCTAATTATCATATTTCGGGATTATGCTTCAAAATTAAGGGCAGAAGTTCTAAAATAAGAAAGTACTGAACGATAAGCGATATACTGTAAGAGATTTAAAAAATCAAGATTTTTTTTTACCTTTTCTATAAAGAGTCGCAAAGGGATAATTATTAATTGCTTAAATATTGAAAAACTGTCTTTCACAATCAACATTTCTGTTAACATTAATTGACTGATCATTAATTCCATGAAATTGTAACTTTTCTACATTATCAGAGTACAAACATTTGTTAAACCAATGAAAATTGTTTAAATAATTGTAAATTATCTTTTACACATAATATCACTCTTAGCATTAATGAACTACGTTATTCATTCCAGAAGTTAGTGACTTTTTAAGATTTACAGCACAAAAAATCGCTTAAAAATTTACAAATTATTTTCCCAATTCAAAATTAGTTACAGATAACTTTAGCATGTGTCACTTGTCAATTGAAACTAATTCATGTTGAAAAAGTTTTGAAAAATACATCTTTAGCATTCATTTTGCATCAAAATGTTGTTTTACATATTTTGTTGCATTTTCAAGGTAATATGAAAAAAGGTTTGGGGAGAAAGTTGAAATTAAAATTTATTTGTAATAAATTATTTGTTGTGCATTACGTAAGGTTTTTCTATTTGAGACCTTGGTTAATTTTAAAACCCCACATACACGAGTTAATGTTGATAGATTTAAAAAGTACATTTTCAGCATAATCGATTTTTTAATTTGTTTGTTTTTCACCGGAAAGCATTTTCCAGCAACACAAGCAGAAACTTGATTAGATTAACTCGTAAAAACGAAATCATTAATTAGACCCGGAAATGAAGTTCGCTCGCAATAATTGTACCGCCCGCGGATTATTAGAGGTGGAAAATCACGTAGGAACTGAAATTCGAAAGGTACTTTGTGCCCGTTAAATAACATTAACGTCAGAGGAGAGAAAAAAGCTGAATATTCTACGGTCTCGCAATATTCAGTCTCCTAGTAAAACGAATAACAAAGCTTTTTAAAATGTGCGTAATTAAGAATAGGCCTTTGTGTACTAGACTTTTTGTTCATTAAGTTCCCCTAATGACGTAAGTGCAAGAGTCAAGGCTTTATATATTTTGTTGAGATAAGTGAGAAAGGCTAGAACGAGATTAATCTGCATTTAAACAGAAATTTTAGCAATATAGAGACTTCAATAGTGTTACTTCTTATATGCATATCATATATGTGTGCTACACCTACACACTGAAGCCGTAGCGCAAGTTTATAATGCAATCCATAATCGGTAATAAAAGCTTGTCACATTTTGCTTAATTAAATTAACAAGGGCGCACACGTGCACAATATCAATAGCACGTGGAGTATTTCAAGTCTTCATTAGACCTTGAAATACAGATGCTTTTATACCGAAATGGACCAGCTGAGCCATTTTTCCGATAAAAGCATTTTTTTTATTTAGATGCGCATCTCGAATTTTTCAAACAGAAGGTCAAAATCGATTTTTCTTTAAAAAAATGTTTTGTACCCACAATTCCTGCTCAATCCTATACTGAAAAAAATCTACAAGCAAAGAACATTTACTTCATTCAAAGAAATTACCTTAATAAATACGTCCCGTAAACAATAGGATGGTTTACAAAAAACTTGTTTTGAGTTTTCGACGGCCGTGTCGCGAAAGTTTGTTTTTCTAAGTAGAAATCATAGTCTAATTTTTTCCAAATTTTGAACAATAATTTAAAGATTGCGAGCATCCAAATTATGAAATGATGTAAAAAGTGAAATTTTGCTAGTTTTTCATTTTTTTAAATATACATATTAGTTTTAGAGAAATATCGTATGGAGGGAAGTTATAAGTTAATCAAAGGAAAAAATTCTCATTCGTTGTTCGATTAGAAAAAAATTATTCGGATCTGGTAAAAGTCATAATGGTACGATTTCTTAGAAATAGAGAGACACATAAGAGCATAATTGTATCCCTAAAAATGTTGTTATAGATTGGAAAAATTCTTGAAAATTCCACATACAATAGGGAAAAAATATAGAATAAATATTAGATTAAAAATTTTAAACCTTGAAAGCAGAAGTTCAATAATTCTTCTGATTACCATCTTGTTTTTTTTCAAAATCCTGTTCAAGTTTTGTTTAAAAAATTTCTTCAACAATTTTAGCATTTGTTACCAAGAAATATAATTATTTTTATTGTCTCTAAGAAAAAATAAAACTTTATGTCTCTTGCACCTTTTTCGCAGGATAAACTATTTGCTCATGAAAATTTTAAACTCGTACATTGTCTATATCGAGGTTAGATTTTCTAAAAGCAAAACGAAATCTTATATTCGAATGATAACTTCTCTGCTTGAATTAATAACAATTCATTTGTAAATAAAAAATCATGCAGGTCAACGATTTTCAAATGTTTTCCTCAAACTCTTGCAAAACCTATAAGTAGAATTCATAACATTATTTATGCTTTATAAACTTTCTTGATTCAAAGTGTGCAACAATCGATATTAACAAGAACCATCAATGACCAGAATTGTTTTTTTCTTTAATTTTTGTAATAATCTTTGACATAACCTTTGATTTAAGAAATAGCTCGATTAATCAAATTCATATTTTTTTAGTAATCTTTAGTGGCTATTCTTTTCTGATAGAATTTGTAAAATTGCACCAGTAATTACATTTTATCCATTTTGACTTAGAAAGGAAAAGGCAGAAACATTCACGTAAGAAAATATGAAAAATAATTTTATTCAAAAGAAGTTATTGTTTTTGTCTCGTAGTTGTTTATATTGCTATTTCATCAAGTTTTATTAATGAAAAAATTATTCAAAGACTCGTGAAAGAAAAATGTGGTTTAAAATATTATTTCTTGTGCGCAGTTATTGAAATTTGCATTACATCTCTACTATATATTTTCTTATCATATGCAGAATGTCCCAAAATTTTGACAATTCTTACCAAAAACGTTAGATGAGCGTTTTTTTCTTTGTATTAGCTACAATTTTTATCCAAAAAATATTTCTGTAAAACTAATATGTATATTTGAAAAAAAACTAAACTACAAGAAACTCAATTTTCACGTAAATTTGATTAACGCAACGTCTACATTTTTTTAGATCTCAAAAACTTAAGAGAGTATTTTTTTTTACCCAGAGAAACAAAATGTCACGCTAGTGCCGCCAGAAAATAAAAACAAGTTCTTTGCCCACATCCCTGGTAAACAATTTATTTAATATAAAAAAATGGTTTTATTCAAACGAAGTTTTTAAAATTAATGTTGTAAATAAAATTTTAAATCAAGGTTCGTTCAGTCATTTCCGTTTAAAAATTAGTTGTTAATATAGTAAAATATGAATTTTAATGATTTAAATATTTTGTCTAATCAAATTATTAGATAAAGTAAAAGTTTTTCTTTATCGGAATGTGTGATTCCTTCGTTCCAAAAAGCGTGCTCAATGCAATTGCGTCTTTCCCTTTAGGAACCCCATGCTAGTTTCAAAAGGTCCGAGGCAACGGTGAATTTTGACCGATTTAAACACAAAAAAAACACACCTAGTCTTTTTTTAACAGCCTTAACAAGGCTACAATCGAAAACAAGTTTGTCCGTATTCTAAAGAATGTATGAACTTCTTTCTAAAAAATGTTCGGTCTCTACCGACATCGTGAGTTTTATCATTTTCAAAATTGCTGCATGGAAGTTCCGTGAATCTTTAAAATATATGGCACAATGAAACTATATACCAATCAAGAATATATTTACGATGGAAAATATTCATTAATCTCATACGGTGTTATTGAAAGTTTTCAGTACTATTTTTGATATTTTAACATTATTTACTATATCCATAAAAAAATGCATGCACTTTTAATTTAAAAATTTCCAATCCCTACCAATGGCATGGCTTTTTAAATTTTTCTTTAGATTGCTGCATCGGAATAAAACTATAAAGCTCTAGAAAATGTATGCGTAATAAAAAATGTTTTTAATCTCTTCAGTGTTTTAATTCCTGTCTGCCACATAAAGATAGCGAACGGCAAGCGAATCTAAGAATGATTTATTTAGCAATGCACTGGTTTAAATCTTCTGTAATTTTGAAGTTGAAACATTAGAATACCGCTCCTGAAAAAAAATGTGTTAAAAGCATTGGCGTACACGTAATGTTTTTATTGATGTAGAAAATCTACCCTCTTCCTATCACTTCTGTCATATCAATTCAATGAGTCTGGATAGAGCATAGATTAAAGTATGACTTCTCATCGACTAAGACCATAGAACTTTTCACCTAGATAAGTGAATATCCGGTGTTTATTAAGTTTAATCAGTATTGCCACGTTTAAAAATATTCACAAAGTTTTACTTTCTCTGCTACTTTTTTATAACAGTTAATGTTGAAAAATGTCTGAAGATCAAGCTCAAAGTTAGTCTGGGAATATTTCGTTTAATTTATTCCACTTTAGGTTTGCAAAAATTGTGCTATACTACGTTCACAGAAATATGATAAAAATTATTGTAGACGCAAGAACTACTTAAATAAAACCATTTTGAGGAGATAATGGATTTGAAGGCTTATGCGGTCCTGATGTAGAGAAAAATATAGAAAAAGCTTAGTAGAATTTTTTTGCCTAAGATTTCTAAAGTTTTCTTTTCCTAAAGTGTAATAAATTTAAATATTTACAGCTTTCTGGTACTGACATTACTGCCAAATTTTCCAAAAATAAAAGTAAAGTTTTGATATTATTGTTTGTTTTTATTTTCTCAAATGCGAATATTGAAAAATATACTGTTTCCCATTGTTAATTTTTATATTGATCAATAATGATCAGTAATGATCAACAAATCATATGTGCAAAATTTGCGAAAATTAGGAATTTATTTTTGCGCAGTTTAGTTTAAAATTGCTGCATGAGAGCCCTATACATCTTTGCGATGAAATTTAGTATATAATAAAACTATACTTTAAAAAATATATGGGCACTTAAAAATGTTTCTCAAGCGCTTAGGGCGTTATTAGAAAAGTTTAGTAATTTTTTTTACATTTTTTCTTTATTTAATATACGAGTACATAAGGTCTAAATAATATAAAAAATGTATGTACTTTAATTAAAGAATATGCAATCTTTAAAGATGACCTAGCTTAAATAATTTAGTAATTACTGCCTTTGATTTCTATGCATCTTTTCAATAAAATTGTTTATAGAATGAAACAATAACCTTCTAAAAGAAGCATGCCTACAAATGTTTCTCAATCTCTGCCGGTGTTATGAAAAATTTTGAGTAATCTTTTTTTAATGTTTAATTACTTTATGTACGAGTACAGAAGGTTTGAAAATGTACATGCGTACAAATAAAGCTGGTTATATTAGATTTGCTTAAATTATGACAAAAAAATCTATATTCCAACATTTAAGAGCTCATTACTCAGATGTTTGAGTACAGTGCACAAACTAATGGATCCCATTGACAATGTGTCAATCCTTGTAAAATTATAAGCACAACCTGTTCACTTAATATTCATGTTACAGAAATTTATCATTAGATTTCCGGAACTGATTGCTGTTTTCCAAACAAAATAAAATACCGTTAATATACTGTTATCCATGGCCAATATCTAAATTCTCAATGTAATATATCATCAATTATCAAAGTAGGGTACCAGAAAACTTTAGAAAAATTATAGTATCAGTCTTAAACAGGGCAAATATAATCCGCTTATTAATACCCCTTCTTTAGCTTCTTTAACTTAAATATTTGTTTAATTTTTAAGAAGGTTAAAAGAAGTACAATATTTATCGCGCTAAGTCAGTTATCTCCCATTTGTCGTGATTTGATCGTGATAAATTTTTTAAATTATAAATTACCTCGATTATCGTCAGCAGTGTACATAAAAAAGTAATAAATAAATCTTATCAATATTTATTTTCTGACACATTTCACATTTTTAAACAAAAAAAGTTGAAGGTGATCCTTGATACAAATCAACTCGTTTTTTGTATGGTTAATACTTTTCACATAACTATAATTTCGCAATTTTATTTCCAGATGAGTTAATATTTGGTTCTTATCAAATGTGATAATTACGGCCACATTTCACAATATTCGCTGAAACGAAGGGATACATTTTACGGTATATAAAGTGAAAATAATAAATTAAAATTCAATAATTTAGTCACATTAAACCTCAGAGAAATTCAATTTAAAAGCCTTTTAAGGTTAAGAGCCATGCGTTTTCTAATTTTTTTCTTTCTCTTCTACTTCGTTTACAGTAGCGAATATACAGAAAGGGAACATCTAACTAAAGATCAAGCTCGAAGTAAGTCTAAACATATTTCATTTATAACATTAAATGTTTGGAAAAGTAGAATTCTGCAAAATTTGGACCAATATGATAAAATGGAATTTACATTACACGTTGAACGAAAAAGGTCTGTAAGGGATATTTTTGGGCAGAGAATCATGAATGTTTTTTTTTTTTTTTTGGAAATAAAAAAAGCAAATAAATTCTAAACAGTTTGCTGTCAATTCGTAAAATGTAAAGAAGCGTCTTATGCAAAAACCATTCAAATTAAGTGATTTGTCGAGAAGAGAGAAAATGTAAGACTTGATACAGTATTTAATTTCAATGTTTCATGTGTCCGAAAAATGGTTTCAAGTTTGTAAATTTAGGGTAAATTGGTTCAAATCTTTTTGGGCTCTTATTTTCACACAAAAATTTCAGATTCTATTGCAATAAATATCTTCTACTGATCCCTCTTTTCTGTAGAGTACTCGTGAATTATGAAAATTTTTAGGGCTATTTTTTCTACTTCAATGTTTTTGTTTATAAATGGACAAACACTAAACAATGATAATTTTTCTGCTTATTTTATTACTTTACATACCTATTTGTTTACTGCTCTGAAATGAATCATTTTATATCGAATAACGACCCCAAAGCTGTTCAAATTAATAATTTTGTTCTAAATGATAAACGTGGGCAATTCTCAGAAGTGGGCCACACAATTTTTACTCTTAACGAACATTTTTTTGTGAGATACTCAAACTTATTTGCCATGAATTATGGATACAAAAGACAAGTCTAATATTTATTTTCTTAGACAACCTTTCTCTGGCGGGATTTTAATCATTTATTTTATTTTATTCAATAATTTGTATATTCACTTGTATTCTTAATGTGTTCAAATCATTTTGTCTCTGTAGATAATTTCTAATGAAGATCATTAATTCGATTTTCAGCTACATGCATTACAGTAGTAGAGAAAGACAGCAAGGGAAAGCCCATAAAGTATGGATGTACCTACGATACGTCAAGTCCTCCATTCTTCGCTAGAGAGGTTGAACCATTCATCGATAGAGAGCATGGTCTCAAGGATGGTAAATATTAGATACATATCTCATTTTCTGTTCTTGAAAAATTCTTTTTTCCCACAGTTTTTTAAAAATTCTCATTTTTCTCGTATCTTCCATTAAATGCAAACAGAATTTATAGAACTCAATGAGAAAATCCAACTAGTTTGGTTCAGAGTGAATTATTTTTGGTAGAAAATTTTACTATTAGATTTCTGGTTAGGAATTTATATCTTTTGGTTACAAATTCTACTATTTCGTTGAAAATTTTATTATCTTTTGAAAATGCAACTATTTTGTTAAAACGTCACCTTTTTTGGTCAAAAATTCAACTACTTGGTTTCAAATACATGGTTAAAAATTCATTTTATTTGGTTAAAGATTTATCTCTTTGATTGTAAATTAAAGAATTTCTTTGAAAAGTATTTTATGTTTTGGTTTAGAATTAACCATTTTTAGGTGAAAATTTAACTATACCATATTTGCTTAAAAATTAAATTTTGCACTAACAAATTCAACTATATGGTTGAATAATTATCTGTTTTAATGGAAGATTTAATTAATGACTTGTTTTTGAACTTCTTTGATCAGTATTAATTTTTTCAAGATTCGTGATATTAGTTAAAAAAATTTATCTGTGTAGTTGAAAATTTAATTACTATGTTAAAAATTGGTATTTTTTTATAGAATACAACCGTTTTTTACTTCAATTAAAATCCTAATTGTTTGAAATATTCAGTATTACGTTTTTGTTGGAAAACTATTTTTTTTTAATCATTAACTTGGTTAACATTTTATTAAAAAACCATTTTTTTATTGAAGATTTTCAATATTAGTTAAAAAGTTGTCTCTTTAATTGAAGATTCAACTAGTTTGTTGAAATGCAGCTGTTCGGTCGAAAATTAACCTGATTTGCCTGAGGATCAGCTATCTGGCTGAAAATTCACCTTTTTAGTTAATTTGAACTGTTGTTTATTTCAAATTAAAATTGTTTTTGTTAAAAAATCAAATATTACATTTCTCGTTAAGAATCGACTGTACGGTTTAAAATATTTATCTAATTTTATAGAAAATTCCATTTTTGGCTTATTTACCTTGGTTGAACCTTCTTGTATTTTTATTGAAATTTCGTCGATTTTGTAAGAAAGTTAATCTTCTTAATTGAAAATCCACTCTTTTGTTGAAAATTCAGCTTTTCGGTTACAAATTATAGTATTTATTTGAAAATTTAACTATTTGTTAGAAAATGAACTTTTTCATAGAAATGTCATGTATTTTAATCAAACATCAACTGCTTTGTTAAAATTTAATGTGTTTAGTTCAAATCCGTATTTCTTTGTTAAAACTTAACTATATTATTAAAAATTAAGCTTTTTAAATCAAAGTCAAATGTTAAAAATAAATTCCTCTTTTTAGATCTTCTGTTGAAAATTCTTCCCTTTCGGCAGTTAATTAATCTTCAGATGTTCGTTAACAAAAATTAAATTTTTTTTAAACTTCAACTATTTGGTTCAAACTTTAATGATTTTGTTACAGAGTCAAGTTTTTTTTAATAGCATCTTTTTTAGTCGAAAATTCAACTGTTTCATTGAAAATTCAGCCTTTTGTATTAAAAATTGATTCTTGATGGTAGAAAAATGATCCTTTTAGGTTGAAAATTTCACTCACTAGACTACTCACTAGGTACGCGAAAAAACTACAGAAGTAACGAAGTTTCTCAAAAATTCACAGTTACAGTAGCTTTTGGCTGGACTACGTTTTTACCAAAAGCAGTTGATAACGCAAGTTAGTTTTCATTTTTCTGTAACTTATTACTTATTCATAGTTGCATCTGAAGTTACTTTTAGTTTTAATATTTCCAAATTACTGACTGAGTACATTAGGACAAAAACTGCTTTGAATTTTATTCAATTATATTTTCAATAAAGTTGTGAATAATGTAATTATTGCAAACTGTTTATTTAGTAAAACCGAAAATTCTTTTTCTGTACGAAAGGGAAATTTTAAGTTACTTCAGTAGATAACTGTATCTGTAATGTGTTACTTGTTTCGAGAAGTAAATGTAACTTGTAACAAGTTCTTATGTTTGAGAAAAATGTACAACATTGATCTTTTCATGAATAACAAAGTAAGATTGTTCGTTATTATAATTATTTGATGTTCTGCAATCCTTTTTTACGCTTTCACGATTATTTTATTTTCAATTCTTCTATATTTTACAAAAATGTTTGTTTTCTAGGTGTGTGCGTAAATATACCACAAGGAAAAAATCGCTACTTTAACTGCAAGTAATAAAAACCTGCATTCCACACCTGACAAAGATAATAATCAACTTAAATGTTTTGGCTCGAAAAACATTTTTTAATACTAATTTATGAGTAGTTTTTAGTATTAGTTTGATCAGTTTAGTTTTATTTATAGTTTTAGTTTTTTATTAGTTTGCTTTACCTGAGTAAACAACTCACATAATTCTACCGTGGAATTGTTTTGAAAACGCCAAAGCACCAGAAGTCAGTTTAAAGTATTTTCGAGAGTTTTACGCATACTGTTACTTCAGCAGCGCCTTTATTTCTTATAGATCCTATTACTTGAAAAACAAAAGCTAAAAATTTATGCAAATGAAAATTACATATGAGAATAATTACGACCTACAAAAGAATGAAGATCGGCTGGGTAACATGGAGGGTCAATAGTTTTTAATTTCATCCTTGCTGAACTTCATTGTTTTTCATCCTGAGATTGCCCTCAGAATTTTTACCTAAAACGCTTTTTCCCCTTCGTTTTTTTTTTATGGAAACAAAACTTTAAATTTTTCTGGAGCAGAATCGCTTTAGAACATTTTCTTGTTAAAAAGTTTGAGTAATCTTCTTATTATTTTTACAATTTTCGCAATGCACAACCATATTAAAAAATTGTGCAACTTGGATTTAAAAGATTCCTAATCTGTAGCAAATGTATGCGTTCCATAATTTCTGAAATTACTGTTTCAGATTTCTGTTTATCCATATGATCAAATTTGGTGTATGATGAAATTGTATACCGCCAAAAAATGAATATGTGCTATGAAAAGGCTTCTTAATTTCTTAGGAATTTTTAAAAAGTTTGAATAATGTTTTCATTGTTTTTATATTATTCCATATACAGAAGCTTTTAAGAATGTAAAAAAATGGAAAAATTTGGATTTCGAAAATTCCAAATCTCCATCAAAGTCGTGAGTTTGATAATTCTCTAAATTGTAGCATCGGAGTTCCGTGCATCATTCCGGTAGTTTAAAATAATATATACGGGTTATTCCATGTCAGATTTACAATTAAATTTGGTTAACATACATTTTTTTCCGTTATTCTTGAAAAGAAAAGAAATGACACGTCTTTTTTTATTTCGCTCTGATATAAAGAATTTCTGAAATATCAATTTTTTTTAACAGACAACCAAAAAAAAATCGGATCTTTTTCAAATTTTTCGTAAATTGTCCAATTTTAAAAATAAAAAATTGCACCATAAATAAAAATAGTGCAATATGGTTAGCTTTAAATTTCATCTTTGATGATTAAAAATGCAGTTTTTTAATAATTTTTTTGCAATAATTTTTTTAACGGTTAGTATCATTTCGAAATGGGCATCTCCAAATCAAATGTTTTTTTTGTAATTTTCCATTGTACTATTTAGATTATTTTCTTAACACCAAAAAGTGGACAGTTGAGTATTTTTCGAAATAAAAATAATTGTGTGTGACCACGCGCAAGACTCGTATGCGGGCGGCTCGGGCGAAGTTCGAATTCGTGTGTGTTTGTCGTTGTGTTGAACAAGTCAGTGCCTGTAGATACTTTAGTGTTTCCTATCTTGCAGTCGCGAGTCGATATTCATGAGTGCATCAAACTTTTGACTGCTCGTTAACATTTTTATTGCAAAATGTCAAAAAGAAAGCTTAAAAATCGGTGTTCGAATCCATTTCGTGAAAATCCACATGCAGTAAAAGCCAACTGAAGAAATATTCGTATTGTATTTCAAAAACTTATTAAAAATTTGATTTTATAAAATCAGATGATCGTGTTCTAGATTTGTCTGAGATAGTATTTCATTACAGCGATAATGGGTCAGTTAAGCACAAAATATTAGTGATAATATCTGATTGTAAGAAACATGACTCAGCGGCTGTGTTTGTGTTTCTTAAAGCATTCAACGGCTATCTCTCAAGCTTTCGTCCAATCATAAAAAATTGTATATATTTTTCTGATGGAGACCCTGAAAAATTCAAAAATTCGAAACACTTTTCGACAATATACTGCCACAAACAAGACTTTAATTGCTCTGCAATATGCCATTTCCTAGCAACAGCTCATGGCAAGGGCCATTCTGCGTTCAAAGTTCTGAGAACGATCAAATAACAACTCAATTGGAGTTCTATGAATCGTTCAAACGCGACTCTTCGTTATTTAATATTTTTGTTGCCTAAAAACCGAAAAATTTTATGATGAAGCAGCTATTTTTTTTAACCCGTTTTGCTGAGTGTAAAATGACATAAGATACCCAAAAAAATATACTGTGTTCAACCACTTGAAAATCGCGTAATTACAGGATTATTTCCTGACTTAACAGTGTTACTTACTCTCAAATCTTATAAATTAATTATTTTTATTTACAAAATATTCAACCGTCCACTTTCAAATTTTAAACCAATATTCTAGGTACTACAATGAAAAATTACAAAAAAAAATTTAATTTGGAGATGCCCGTTTTGAAATAATATTAATGATTTAAAACATTGTTGCAAAGAATTATTAAAAAACTGCATTTTTAATCATCAAACATAGACTTTAAAGTAAGCCATATTGCACTATTTTTTCTTATGATGCATATTTTGTAGCTAAGGAATTGAACAATTCACGAAACATTTGAAGAACAACCGATTTTTTGTTTGGGTCGACAGATAAAAAATCGATATTTCAGAAATTCTGAATATCGAAGTAAAATAAAAAAACACTTCTAATTTTTTTTCCTTTTCAACAATAAGGGAAAAAATTTGTATAACAAAAAAAAAATTTAGTCGTAATCTGACATGGAATGACCAAAAAAAATCTAAAACAAATGAAACTTCGAACAAATGTTTTTTAAGCTCTTCCGGCGTTAATTAATATTTTCAGTGATAATTTTATTATTTTTATATTAACCGATATACGAGCTTTTAGGAATAAAAAACATATGCCAACTTGTGTTTAATAAATTACACCCCTTCAAAAAAGTGAACGTTTTGTATAGTTCTGAGTAGACTTAGCATAATTCTAGAGGTTCAGGGGCTTTTCAGATTAAACCGGTCGTCAGTGAAACCGTGAGATTTTGGTCTGTCATAATTGCCAGCGTAAATTCAAGCGTCGCATAATGGTCGCATAATCGCTTTCGGATTTTTTTTAGAAATACTCTGCACTAAATTTCTCGGAGACGTGAGAAAGCTAATTTTTTATTTATTTTTATGTCAACCAATACTTTCAGAAGTACAGGGAGAAATTGTTAATTTTCGCTATACGATTTTTTTCTGTGAATGAATTTCTTAAGTAATTGTTAGTGAGAACTAACGACGATAGACTTAGAAATCACCAGCATTATATTATAAATTTTATTCAAGGATAATAAACAACTTATTGAAACCAATTTAACAGTATATCAGTTTTTTGTAGAAAGAATTCCATTATCTTTAAATGGTTGTAATTTATTATTAGACTGGCATTAGTAAAGAAGAATAATCATAGCTTAAAATTTGATGAAAAATTTATATCCAAATTGATAAAAATTGTTGATTACCTAAACAATATTTGTAAAAAAATTCAGAGTTTGGCTATTTTACAATGAATATGCTTAGCTTCTGTTAACCTCACCGAATAAGATGGTTGGAAAATTTTTATAAAAAAGTCAGAATTAGGTTATTTTGTAACGAATAAGCTCCACTGTTTAACATAATTAACTAAAAACTTTTTTGTAATAACTCTTTGCTACAATAATTTTCAAACATACGAGAACTATTAATGAATTAAAACATTTTCACAAAAAATATACATTTTAAATATTTTTCAACGAATAGGCTTCAATTTTGTTTTTAGAATCGACTAGTATTGCCTTGCCGATGTCGTTTTGCTATGATACTTTTTTATTTATAAAAATACTTATAATAATAATTAATCTTTGTCAATTTTTAAAGCATCCTATGATAGCAAAGAATTTTTTAAATACATTATTACTCGAATCCGTATCCAAAAAAGCACATTAATTTTAAAATTACCAGGCTTGAAATTTGTTCATGAATAATGTTTATGTAATCAAAAATTCTTATTATTGAATACATCATAGCAAAGAGTATTCAAGAATATATCTTCAGTTGATTTGGTGAAAAAATTATAATAATAAATAAAAAATTAAATATAATAATCGTGGGTCAGTTTGTTAGATGCTCGGACATCACTTCAGAGGTCCGGGGTTCGATCCCTGAGCCGGTGCCTCTAGAAATCTTTCTATGTACTTTTACGGAGGTGTTGATGGTTCGGAACCCACTTTAAGCTGAAGGTCCCCCTATCGTATACTTTACTGCAGCCCAGTCTGTCAATAATGAGGTAAAAATCCCGGCTTTGTCAAATATTTCGGGGCACTCTGCTCTCATAAGATGATTTGATTGCATTATAAAAATGCGCCCGTGATCAATGATATATACCGGGACAGCCTTATGCAAAAATAATAAAAAATAAAAATCCAACTCTAACCAAAAATTCCTTCGACATGTTGGACAGTAATCATCTTAACCCTGTGACAAAATTTTAAATAATAATAATAACTTAAAACTTCCTAAACCATTTAATTTCTAAGAACTTTCCTATTCAATTTTTATTTTTATCATCAAAGAGTTTGAGTTTTTAGTAATTGGATTTAATTTTATAATTCGATTTTAATATTAATAAATTGTCACTCAACTTTTTAAATATTGAAGTTCCACTAAACCATACATTTTTCATTAGATTTTTAACTTGATTATACTTGTGGTTATATAAGCTCGTGGCATCGATCGCGAAAGCATTAAGAATATGGAGGCGCACTATTAACACGTACAGGAGACACCCCATATGAAAATCTAGGCATGTGTTCGCTACTCGAGTTGACGAGACTCGAGGCTTTTAGTGTTCCCAGTTTTCACGCCAGCATGAGGTTTTGTTTCACTAGAACTAGGTGCAGTATATGGAAGCGGGGTAGTGGAAAAGCTCGTGTTCCAGATTTTGTTACCTGCATTCCAGTCTACTTCAGTAATTATATCAAGTTTTCTGTGTCGGCCTCATAAAAGGCATTACCTACGACTTTTTAAATCTCTTCCCACTCAAAAACCTGCAGTAATTTCGTTTGCATAAAAGTTAATAAAGATTAGAACATTTTTCAGTGACTACTCGCAAAATAATCTCTTATGTAGACTAATAAGGAGACTTCCAATTTTCAACTTTAAATATTTAAAATAATCTAGAATCTTGGGATTTTAAGCATCAATCATGGTAAGTGGGTTGGGTCGAATAGTTGGGCATTTTCCGCGGTTTTTTGTGGTTCTTAACTAATTTGCATCTAATTTTTTCATTTTTGCAAAAAAAATCTTAAGAAATGTTAAATAATTATTTACAATTCAGTTAATGGTGTTGATTGAGATTAAAATGTAAAAAAGAACAATTTCCAAATTTTGAAAATAGAACATTTTCTGATTAGAATTGTCAAAAATTGATCACTCAAACTTCAGGACAAAGAAGGTAGTATTATTTCTAATTAAAAGCATATGAAATTAAATAATTTAAAAGTGCAAACTTTTGAATTTTAATCAATTTAATTTCCGAAGGCTTAAAATTTAACAATTTGAAAAGTAAATTAAACGTTTTAAATAAAAAGCTTCTGGAATTTTAGAAGCACACGGAAAATCTAAAGGTCATGTTTCAGGCGACGAATGGACACTGGGTGTTTGGAATGCTAGGGGAGTAAATGATCTCAAGGTAAAAGAATTGCGTGAAACTATGGACGTGAAGAAACTAAATATTTTATGCGTGTCCGAAACAAAGAAAAAGGGATGCGAAACTAAAGACATAAAAAAAGGCGTGCTGAAAGGCGGATTCGAAATATGGTCAGGAGTAGACTGTGAATCACATGGTAAACAAGGAGTAGGTCTCATTTTGAACGAAAGAGCAAAG
>NC_046658.1:91086369-91103812 GCF_010883055.1 Belonocnema kinseyi | reverse complement strand
GTCGGAGCAGTGTTGCGGAACGAACGTGTTATTTACATAAATAGCACGAAAATTCTGGATCAATCTGAAAAATCTCTATCCCATCCACACACTACTCCTTTCTGCTGCCGAGTGAGTCACGCCTACCCCGAAAGGGAAATCGCTTAATGGTGTAATAATAATAATCAAATGAAACTAAAATGCTTTAACATAAAAACTGATTTGACAAATTCTTCTGAAATAAAAAACAAATTAACCTTTATTTTTACTGATCATAATGAAAGAATTAAAAATTGTAAACATTTAAAATTTAATTATTCTAAAGAAAACTTTTGAAATTAAACACTTTAATTTAAAACAGTTTAATTGCAAATTATTTATACTGAAAAATGTGCAACTATCAAGTTTTTCATTTTGATATTCTGCGCTTTGGAAGAATTTAAAGGCCAGAAAGTTGTGTGCGTTTAAAATTGAAACCAAACTATTCAGAATATTTAAACCGAAAATTATTAAATATAAAACTGAATGAAAATGAATTGGTTGAATTTTGAGAAGTATAATTAAAAATTTTAAAATAGTTAATTTCTAAACGATTAAATTTACTTAAAATAATCGAAATGTTTAAGGTTTTACGTACAAAAAAGTTTTAATATCACAGATCAGAGTTACAATTTTTTTAGCTTTAAATGAAGTTCGGACTTGTTTATGTTTTAAGTTTAAGTAGTGTAAAATATTTTATTTTTCAATATTTCCCATTCAAAATTACTTTTGATTTTGAACATTTTTTTCGAAATGTGTGATTTTAAAGGATCACAATTAAAATATTTTAATTTCGAACGGTGAAAATAAATGCGAATTTATTTATTGATTTAAAAAAAGTTTATCCAATAAATTTTTTAATTAAATCAAATTTTTTCAATCTAGACTCCTTGCCAATGAAAATGCCTGAATTAAACATTTTTTAATTGAAGATTTTGAATTTTGGAAGTCACTGTTCGAAAATTTTTTCATTTTAAAGTTGTCGAATTTTAAACGCTTTCATTGAAAAATAATACAAGTTTAATTTCGTTTCATTCCTTTCGAAATATTTTCCATTTTAAGATTTGCTCGTCTAAAAAATTTTGAATTGAAACGTTTTAAATTAAAAATTATTTTATACATGTTTCCCCTTCCTAGTTTATTGTGTTTACTCGTTTCTGTCACTTTAGTGTGCCTAACTTCAAAAGGCCATAAGGCATATGTAGATCAAGAAATCGACAAATAAAGAAATTGATATACTTTTTAATTTACTTTCCAGTTAAAATTATTAAATAATATAAATATAATAAATAAATAAGTAATATAAACATATAAAACAAAAATTATTTTTACCTAATAAATTTGAAACAGTATAACTTCTTTTTACCTTAATACTGTTGTTAATTACAAAAAACACAGACTCTAAATAATAATTTTACATTTTTCAGATTAAAATAAAAACAGTTACCGCATTTCTCGAATTACAAGCGTTTTCTCGGAGCTTTCTCGAATTTTTCTGTGACGTATTCAAAAATTTAGCAATGATTATTTAACGAGTTATTAACAATTTGAACAAATTATTATAGTAATCTTTTATTTTATTAGTTTATTTATTTATATCGTTATAATTTTATTATTATTTTAGTAATCTTCGCGATTCCAAAGTTATAAAAAAATTAATTTTTCGATTTTTTGTAGTTAACGGTGTTTTCTTAAATCACCGTTTTTTGTATGGCCAAAAACTGGTCTGGGTGAGCTCATCTAGCGCCAGTCATTCGCTGGTCTTGTTAAAATCTATTTTAGAATATATGGTTGACGTTAAAATTTATTTTAAAATAAGTATATATGATGAGAAAAATTAATTTGTTTTTAATGATCAGATCTTTTTACGCGCTCTTATTATAGTTATAACGTTAAAAAGAACTGTTTTCGTATTGGATACCTGTACTGAATTAAAAGCGTTAACTTAATAAGAGATCTAAAATAAAACTTTGCCTTAAATATTTATTTCATTTAAATATGTATTTATTTTATTTAATAAGCCTTGACCTTTCTATTTTTCTATTTGCAAGGTTGTGTTCAAACGACTTGTTCATCATTGAAAAAAATATTAGTATACAATCCGAATCCTTTTTACTTCTTCAAATATTTACTGAACGAAAAATATCGTGGGTGAAGCCATTCCCAGTGGGGTTGACAAAATAAGTAAGGACTTTCAAGATTACACAGAAGCTGTTCTCTTCAGGTTTGGGAATGCTCTACTATAAAGACTCACGTGCGAAACATTTCTTCGTTATTTTATTTCGGCAACCATCTCCAAGGAATTGAGAAAAGGTCAGGAGGAAGATACTTTATTCCAGAGAAAAATACTTGCTGAAAGCGTTTAAGCAATACGAAGCGGCGTATATGTTCTAAGGGTTCATTACTTCATTGCCAGCGCGTCGTTTTAGCTTGGTGCACTTTCCACCTTCAGTCTACGCCTTTCATCCTGCGAAAGTACATTATTCGGTACTTAAACGGATTTACTGCCGTTGTTCTGTGATAGAAGTGTGTTGAACGACACTTTGAAAATGTAGTCTCGTAAATTTTCTGCCGAGCCAAGATAGTAAATCAACAGGAAGTGACATGTCTCTGAATCGCTACCTTGTAAGAACAAACTCATCTCCATAAACTCTCTATAGAAGAAAAAGATAAAATGTTGGCTCGCATAAAAAGGGTCCTATGGCCAAGATGAGTTAAAGTATAGAGACACATAGCAAATAAATTCAACGCGTTTTAAGTCCAAAATGAACCCTCTAAGTTGAAAAACAAGTCGCAAGGGCATTTTTTAAGTTGGAACTTCGAAAACCCGTTTCTTGAGAAACACGCATCTAAACTTAGCGAATACCATAAGCACACATGTTATATTTTTTCTTTGGACGTGAAATTAAAATTTGTTCAAATTTATATATTTAAAATTAAAATACGAAAGACGAATTATTATAAGTACACTGTTAAAAAAATCTGTACGAGGTTTAATATACATGTGTGTGAAGCAAATATGCACTACCGCTACTGAAATGTAACATGCATTGGTTTAGTGAATTTAACATACATGTGTATTAAATTTAATATACAGGTCAGTATAGTAATGTGCGTGAAAACTCAGCGTGCTTTAATTTCTTTCAATCTTGTCAAATATTCTCAATAAAATTTATAAACTAGAATTTGTCGACTGAATTATTATTTATTATGAAAGTACAATGAACGGGTAAAACTTCTTTCAAATTTTGCACTGAATAGTCAAAATTTAAGGCGAAGGAAGTTAATTGTAGGTTAGGTCTGTTATTTATTTGCTTAATTGAACTTTTTGACTGAAAATCCAATTTATTTCTGGTCAACAGGAAGAAGGTATCATGTTTTATTATTTACAATCGAAAATTACTGCTAAACTTATTTTGTATTTGTGAAAAATGGAATTATCTGATTTTTCTTGTAAGTGATTAACATGAATGTATATGAAATTTAATATAGTCGCTCTTAATGGCGATTTCATATGCTTGATATATTAATTTTAATACACATATACAAATTTCTCCCTGTCGTTATTATAATATATTATGCATTATTTCATTATTTTATTACCACTGTTAAAAAAAGATTGTGACATAGAACATTTGATTTTTGATTGTACATTTACATGCCAGAAACTTTAAATTTAGAAGCGTTTGAAAAAAATGTCACTACATCGAAAGCTTCCAAAAAAGTGTTCAGTCTCGTTTAAGGAACTTTTTATAATGAACAAATTATCGTTCTAGAGAAAAGTAACCTGTTATCGTTGCTCAACCTTTATTTTTTCATGGACTATTTTCATTACTAAATGCTCCTTTTGGTGTCAAAAAATGCCTTTAAATGTCCACAGAATTAAACAAATATTATTAGGAACTTCAAAGTCTCTTATTTTCCTTCGCTCGTTTTAACTTAACAACAATTTAGTAAAAAATTTTAAATCTGTAATTGTTGTCTCTTAACAAATTTAAAGCTCGATATAAGAAATAAGAAATAACTTGAGAAGGCTATGCATAGTGTTCGATAACTGAGCTTAATTTCAACCAATTCTAATAAAAAAGCTTATTAAACGCAAAATTAAACGTTCTTTCAAGATATAAACAGAAAACAATAATTCGATTTCAAAAATGGCTATAACATTGTCGATTTGTGATTTTCCCTTTGATAAAATGAACAATCTATGGTTAAAAAGGTCTGTTTTATACTTTTAAAAAAATGTGATCAAAGAAAAAATATCGGAGTTATGCAATTTACATATATGGAAGAAATTATTATATGATCATGAAAATATGGGCACGAAATACAGGCAATACAATATTTTCATGATCCAACTAAATTGGTCTTGTCTAAAGAAAATTCACTTAAAGGAAGAAGATCAAGTTTCCTCAATTTTGTACATTTTCTTAACCAAAAAATGTTTTTTATCTCTAAAAAATGTTATAATTTCCTTATTTGTAAAAGTGTTTTCTTGATCCAATATTAATTCGTTTTTTATGCACATGCACATACCAAAAAAAGTGTTCTTTTTTACCTAAAAAAAAGCTTTTGGGAGTGTATGAGGAATATCGTACATGAACCCTTTTTATTTCTAGTAGATCTACAATAACTACTTTTTCTCGTAAAAAGTATAATATTTTTTGATAAAAAACAGTGTTATTCTTTCTCTCGAGTATATTCAAAATGATCTCGCAACATCCTATAATATTAATTGGAACCCTTGGAATAAATTGAAAACGACCGCTTCATGGGTTTAAGCAATTCATCAAGTTTTCAATTAAAAGTGTCTCACTTATATTAGATTAGCGGGCAGTTTAACAAATAAGCTAGATCAGGCATAAACTAGTTGAGAATGAGGGAGAAAAAATAAAGTTGTTGACTGTCAACCGCAACTTGAAAATAAACACGGAACAGTCGTAAAATGCGAGTGAATAACTTTGTTTTATGGGATTCTGTCGACCCGTTTACTCCCGTCTGCTTACGCAATCCAAGACTAAGCCCCTTTCTTTCTTTCTTTCCTCTCGGTTTCCCTTTCTATCTCCTTGTCTACAATCACTTTGCCTCTTCTCAAGCTTCAACCCTTGTCCCTTTTAGCAATTATGCTTTCCCACTTTACCCCTGATCTTAAGAGTATCCATTCGGTAGAGTGCGTGAATCATACCGAAGGGATGGAAACCTTAGTTTCTACCCTTCCTCATTTTTCTTAACGGATTAGGGGCACGTGACAGTCGATCACGTGAAAAATCATTACATATTATTGTAATTCGCAACTTTACAATTAGAAAGATGAATACATTGTGCTGAAGTGTTGGAAAATGTTTCAAAATATGTAAGGCGAGGTACGTCTATTCAATGAATTATTATTTTTTATAAATTAATTAATTTTATTTATTTTTAGGGCTCTTAAGCCTAATGATCAGTTACATTTCAAAATGAAGTATTTAAAAATTGCATTATTTAAACAAAATAAAAACTCTTGTATGCAGCCGAATATAAACTATGCCATTGGTCATGTGACATTCTGGTGCCATTCATGTTCTATTTAATTTTTAGATAAGTCAACATTATTTCGTGTTGGAAAAAGTATTTTATGTTCAAAAATATATCCTTTCATTGTTTAATAAATTTTCTAATATTGGGTTGCTACATCAGAATATTTACTTCTTTGAAAGAAAATTGAACTATTTTGTTCAAAATTCGTTTTTATGGCTTACATTTTTTGTTATTAATGAAAATGTAACTGTATTAAAATTAATTCTTTTCTTTAACTGAGGCAGATTCTATTTTTTCTTGGATGGTTATCTTTTTTAGTGGCAAGTTCATGTATTTTTCGAAAATTTTACTTTTTGGTTAAAGAATAATCATTTACGTTAACAATTTGAGTATTGTATGATAGTTTGAAAACAAAAGTATAAAACTAATTAAAATTTTTATTTTTACTTAAGTTCATACAATTGAACTGTTTCGTTGAAAATTCTTTCTGTCACGGCAGTAAAAATTCATGTAGTTAAATCTGAGAATATATGTATTTTATTTTTGCCTGAAAATGTATCTTATTTATTATAAAATTCATTAATTTTTTTTAAAAATCACATCTTTTGGGTTGAAAATTACAATTTTTTCGAAAATTCATATTCATATTTATATTTTCTGATTGAAAACTCAACTGTATTGTAGAACGTTCTTTGTTTTAGCTTGAAAATTTAAGATTTTACGCGATTTTTTTCTTTTTTGATTGAACAATCTTCTTTGACATAAATTTAATCTTTTTTGTTCAAAACTGCAACTTTTTGTTGGAAAATTGCCCTAATTCCTTTGAGATTTTAACTACTATCTTGTAATTTCGTCTCTTTTTAAAAAATGCAACGCTTTCTTACTGATAATTAAAAGATTTTCACTTAAAATATTAGCTATTACACTTTTAGTTGATGATGTTTTTTGATCATTAAACATATATCTCGTTAATTTATAATTGAAATATTTAATTGTTTTCTTTATTGTTGGCAAAAACTAATTTTTTAATGTAATTTGTTAAAAGTTCTTTTTATATTAGGAAACTATTTCTCTTGGTGGAAAATACTTCTGCTTTGTTAAAAATGTTTCTTTCTCTTGGAATTGTGACATATTTAAATAAAAATGCATCTTTTTTGTTAAAAATTTAACATCCCAAAAACAGAATGTATAATCACCAGGAAAAATTAAAATTCGCTCAGAAAAATGACAGTCAGGAAATTTCTAAACTAGGATTCTTTAGAATTCATCTTACTGCAATAATGTTTTTTAAATTCACTCGTTTCGGTGACATCATTTCGGAGTTTCAAATTGAAAGAAACTTCAGTCATTCTTCAGATAAATATTTTTATTCAATAAAAAATTTCAAAATCAAATAGTCCTTTCGTCAGTACTTTAACTCCCCCTTAAAGTAACAATGTTTCATGCTTCGTATTTTTTTTGTGATCCTTGATGGAAAGCAAATACTTTTAGCATCATCTATTCTACGCAAACACTCACGTTTTTAAGTGTAAATATAGCATTATTGTCATATTTATTCTTTCAATTAAACTTTTCTGTCGTAAATGGTCTCGTTTTAAATTAAGCTTGCCGCTAAAGACATTTTTGCAAAAGAATTATTTAAAAATCAGTGCTATTTAGTGAATTTAATGCAATTTCCATAAGCATCGGTGGCAGGTACCTGAATGATGTTACCTGATGTTACCATACGCTTTATGAGACACACCATAATTTTTTCTTTGTATTTTTTAATATAAATAATATATAAAACAGATTTTCGCAAAACTGTTTCAAAATCATTGTTGCTCAGTTTCTTTTATTATTTAGCAGTAGTAAATGCACCCTAGCGAAGACCGCTTTGTAGTTGCTAGGTTTTTATTCCCTGACATTAGAAATCTAAACAAATTTTAAATCCCGTAAAGAAATTTTCAAATATTAGTTTTCAGTTTTCAAATATTAGTTAATAATTAATCATCATGAATTGTAAGAGTTTATATACATTAAAGAATTTTAAATTGAAATAACTTGCATTTCGTAAAGAATCAAATTTGACCATTAAAAATGTTAAACTAAATTAAATATTTCAGAGTGAAAACTTATGAATTTCCAGGTTCTATAATTATTCGTACATACAATAAAATTACAACTTAACATTAAGGTTATGTAAATTAATTTTTCTATAGCCAAAAATTTCAACTGTAATTTTCATCGTTCAAAATAAGAAATAGACAATTATTAAGCTTTAAAATTGAATTATTCTGAAAGAAACGTTTAGAATAAAAATGTAATTTAAAACATAAAAGGTTTAGTCACAAAAAATTGTCATATCAAAACTTTTTTTAAACACAAACCTTTAAATTTCCAATTATTTCAAGTACAATTTAATTATTCAAACATTAAAATTGTTTATATTGTTAATTATTATACGCATATGACCCAAACGCTTGAATTTGCACAATTTTAAGTATGCATTTCGATTTCTTTTGCCGAGTTTGAAATGTTCGGCATATAGAAAATATTTCTAATAAGAAATAATTCATTTCTCAATGTCTAGTTTCGAAATTTTCCAGAATACTATCGTGTTTTCAGCTCGTTAAGGGCTAAAGTTACGGAAAACTCTGTAAAGCTACTAAAATTTTTGATGTTTGAATCTGAAGCTACAAAATTGTAAAATTTAAAATTGGAAACCTGCAAAAATTAAAAAATTTCAAACTAAATATTTTTAAATTAAACATTTTGAAGCAAAAAGCGTTTGTTTTAAGCTCACAAAATTTAAACTGTTTGAGAATCCCATATTCAAAACTCGAATTTTGAATCCAAATTATTGATAATATTTATAATATTGATAAAATTATTGATAAGTATTCTATCAATTAGTTTAAAGTGATTCAAGTGATTCAAAGTAATTCGCATCTTGCACAGTTTTACCACAAAATGCAATGATTGATTTTTCATAATTTTTTGTTCGAGCAAAATTTGAATTTTCCATTTTTCAAGAAAATTCAAAACGTTATTACGATAATCTTTTAAAGCCTTTAAAAATTAACGTTTTTCTTTTTTCTGAACTTTTTTTATGTCTTGCTTCATTTGACATTAAATGTTTATTTTCGTTTTTCTTTTCGGAGTTTGAAAATGCTATAACTCTAGTATCTTTTTAAAATTTTTATTCAAAATAGCTGATTACTGAACTTGATATATTTTTTTGGTCTTTAAAAGCGTGTGTCAAATCACAATTCAATCCGATTAGTCTCACAAAAGTTATCACACGACAACAACGATAAGTACAGACAGACACCTACCTAAAACATTTATTTTCGGATTCAGGGGGACTCGAAACGTGGACATTTAAAAAATCCGCGATAATCAGTTTTCGCATAAAACTGATACCTTCTCATTACGATGAGAATGTAAAAACACGTAAAAAGCGAGCAAAATATTGAAGCTTCATGAGGTAAAAACAACATGTTTAAAATAGTTTGAGGTTTATATTTCACTTCATTCAAGGGTTGAAGTGATCGCATTACCAAAAGCCAGGCCGATAATGGCTATGGTGACATTTTCGACAGAAATATAGTCTAACGACGAACAGGATATTGGAAGCTCAGCATGATGAGGCAGTATAACGAAATCGTGAGAACATTGCGATTTTTCTCTGATATTATTTCTCTTATACGTCTTCTTTCAGACTAATATTTATTTTTGACGCCATTATTTTAGGTGTTTAATTTATCAAAGGTTTCTAGCAATAACAAATTTAACGGAAAAGTTGTCAAATAGTGAAAATATCTTTATGAAATATAAGCCCAGAATTTATTTTTTAAACATAATGTAAAGTCTGAGAAATTGAAATAGGAATGTTTTAGGGAATAATAGAAAGTAGAAATGACGTTATTCCTCTCTTCAGAAAAGTGCGAAAGAACACGTTTGACCTAGTTCTTTTAGAAGCTTTTTCGAAACGTAGCTGTGGTTTAAGCTTCCAGATTTTATGACAAATCCATTTCTCCATGCGCTTTCATTAAAATAAAAACAGAGGTGTTATCGAAATAAAATATGTGTGCAATGTGCATTTCAAGCTGCGGAGAAAGAATAAACTTTTAAAGGGAATTTTCAACAGTATTCAGGATATTTTTCAAAATTGGCTAAATTTGATAAAACACTGAAAAAATAAATTTTTAATAAAATAACATTTATTTGAGTAAAAGAAATGATCATACTGAATACGTTTTTTCTAACATTTCTTCAGTACAAATAAATTGATTTATAAAACCAAAAGGATCAAATTATTGATGCAAATTAATATCTATTTCAAACAAATTAAAGTACATCGGCTAAAGGAAAAGTTTTTTATAATTAAGAGTTCTGATTTCTTGGTTAAAAAATGAGTACTTCACATTTTACTAAATAATTCTTAGAAGCAAATAAATGCATATAATAAAATTGCCAAATATAAATTGATTCAAAAAACCAATACCTTGATTTAAATAAAAAAGAACATTATTCCAAAAATAATATAACTTGTAAAAATAAACGTAGTCTAAAATAAAATAAATATTACATTTTCTGTAAAAGTACCAGCATTGTTTCAAAAATTTGAATATTTGAAATATACAAATTGGAGTTGAGGGTTTGTTCAAAATTTGGGTGTAATAATGGTAATAATAAATATTACGATAAGCTATTAATATCCCAATAGATATATTTATTTTTGTTTTAACGGGATCAAGAAAAATTCTCAGAAAATTGTAAGCATAGTTAATGATGAAACTGAAAAGAGAGTAAACACAGTAGAATGAGGTGTAATTCCTAGATAATCACATATTTTTATTATAAATACAAAAACTTAAACTCAGAAATTGATTATCGAAAGCAATATTTATTTCGAATGTTTGATTTATTTTTTATGAATTAAATAAAAATTAAAAAAAATTTTTTTTTTAAACTTGAAAGAAATCTCAATCATTTCTTTGAGTCAATAATTTTGAAATTTATTTTTAAAAATTAATGTTTTGTAACAAAGAAATGTCGCCCAAAGAATGATTGTTGAGTTGAAGAATGACTAAACAAATCTTACAGGTTAAGCTGTGTATATTTTTTCCAAACATTACTAAGGAAAGGAGCTTTGCAATTTTGAAAGCTACCTTATAAATATCCATTTCTCAATGCTTTCTCGGAATTTCGCAATGGTGGAGAATTTTAATTTCAAGTTAATATGCAGTGCAATTCCAAGTTGGTATCATATTAAATTATTAATTTTTAATGTTTCATTCCTGTAAATAATTTTTTTTTCTTTACATTTTTATGTATTCTTTTCTATTCTTTGGAATTGCTTGGAATGCTTTTAAATTCCTACAAATAAATTCAAATTCTTCATCTAAATCTTTTGAATTCGCCGAATTTCCCTGAAGTCCTAGTAATATTTTTAAATTCCTGAAATTCCTTCAATTATCCCAATTCCTTGAATTTGTGCGATTTTATGGATTCTGTGAATTCCCTGAATTCCAAGAAATTTAAAATAATGCAAAGAATTCAGTGGAATTTAAGGAATCTATAGTATTTCAGTAAATTAGATGAATAAAAGAAATTCTGGGATCTAAAAGAATTCAGAATATTCAGAGAATTCAGGCCGATGAAAATTCCAGGAATTCTTCAATATTTCGAATGCAGGTATTTATAGAAAGCAAGGAATTTCATGAATTTCGAATTCTCAAAAAATTCAGGGAATTCTAAATATTCAAGGCTTTTAGAGAATTTAACGAATTCAGGGAATTTAGAATATTGAAGAAATTCAGAATATTCGAAGATTTCGGAAATTTGAGAGAATGTCAGAAATTTCTGAGAATTCAGGCAATCAAAAAATGCAGAAATTTAGAGAATTTCAGAAATTCAGAACATTCTAAGAATTCAACGGCTTCAGAGTATTCAAATATTAAAGAAATTGAAAGGTATCATATAATCAAGATATGTCAAAGAATTCAAAGGTCTTTAGAAGTTAAAACAATTAAAATAATTCCAACAGTTCAGAATATTAAAGAAATTCAAGTAATTAAAAATATGTAGCGAATTCATGAACTCTTATCTAAGTTATGTTGAATGATACGTAAATTTGTTGTTGTTGTAAATTTCAAACATTCCTAATATTTTTGAAACATTTTTACATTATTTACATCGCCATGAACATTTGGTCCATAAATTTAAATTCGCTTTTCGAAAGAAATTCATCTATACTTGGTGGGTTCTATACGTCAAAATTTTATATTATACTTTCGCTTATTACTGATTTAAAAAAGTGCAAATTTGACAAATAAAGGCTTTTTTTGGTAAAATGTTCTCTACAAGTTTACTGTTTACTTATCAAGCAATACGTTTTAAATACGAATACCAATATTTCAAAATTATTTACTTATATTGAAAATTGGAAACAACAGAGTTGTAGTGTTGTTGTAATAAAAAATTAAATTAAAAAACTGTTGTTAAAATCATTATTTTTTGTAAGTTTTAAACTTTTCTCACAGAGAATAATGTTTTTTATATATAAGACATGACTGATAATATAATTTCAATGATTAAAATCTAAGAAAACTTTTGTTTTTAGAGACCGCACTTTTGGCACAAAAACTACAATAAAATGAGTTCACTCTCAATTTAGTTTTATTCTTAATTGCATCAGAAATATTTTTCACATGAATATTATGACGCAATTCATTTTATTTTATTTATTAAATAATCCAACCGTATTTCGACCAATTACATGATACTTAAAACTATACATATAGTTTATTAATCGCAGTGACGAGTAAGGGTATCATAATTTGTTATACTATCTATTTCACGTAGACCTAATTGGCAGTTATAAAGCTCGTTATTTGTTCGTTCATTTATGCGTTATTTGCTCGTTCATTCTCTGGATAAGTCCATATTCTGTGCTTATGAAATATCATTATTTCCCGTTTTACAATCTACATAAAACAATGTGTAGAGGTACATTTGGTATATAAAGCAAGACCTCTAAAGGAATATTCTCTTATTCAGAGACACAGATTGGAAGTGATTTCATTAAAAGTCTTTTAAACTTAACAAACATGAGATTATTAGTTTTAGTTATTCTCTGCTACTTTGTTACTATCTGCTACAGTAATAAATGTCAAGTATCTGATAAAACTACAAATCTTACCAGAGAGGAAGCTTTTTGTGAGTTTAAAAACGTCTAATTTAATTTATAACATTTATTATTTGAAAAATAACCTGTGATTATTCCACAGAAATAGGATAAAGTGGACTTTAATTTCAAGGCTGTACTTTTATATCTTTTTACTTACCATAACAATGTATCAATTATTATCACGGTGTATGTTTTTGGGAATTTCTAGATAATTAGAGGTATTTTCAGCTGCTTTACCATATGTTTACAAAATTTATATTTATTTCTAAAGCCTTTCTAGAGAATGCATGAGATTTCAAAAAATTTCAAAAAATTTTAAAGGGATTACTAAAGTTTTCGTGTATTTTAAACAATTGTAGAGAATTAAGAGAGATTTTATAATTTTTAAATGATTAAACAAATTTGCAAGAATTTAAAGAAAATAGCGTTTTTACTTTTAGAGAGAATTTTACATTTTCAAGCTATTTTACAAAATTTTGAGGGACTTTAAAAAGTTTAATCAAATTTCAAGGGATGTCATGTGACTGAAAAAGAAGTTGAAAGATTTTCACAGATTTTTAATAATTTTGATGATTTGAAAACGATTTCCGAGAATAACAAAGAATTTAAAAGAATTTATGGAAACTTGAAAGGATTTTATTTCGTACAATGGCAGGGAATTCGATTGGTTTTTGAAAAATTTCAAGTGATTAAAGAATTTTAAGAGATTTAAAAAGATTCAAAATTATATCTAAATATTTTAGAGGATTTCGTAAGATTTTAAAAGGTAAAGACAGAATTTCTAAGGTTTTACTATTATTATAAAGTATTAAAAATTGTGTAAAAAACTTTTATTGGATCTTAAAAGATTGAAATGGATTTTAAAATACTGTAGGTGCTTAAGAGGGATTTCAAAAATTTTAATAGAGCTCACATTATTTTAAAAAGGTTCAAAATATATAATAGCACGCCTCTCTGGTCGTTTTGAGTTTTTATTTTCTTTAAATAATTTCATTTTAATAATTACAGTTGAGCTAGGGCTCTAAAGTCTTGTTCTTAGTTACTATTCAAACAAAATAATCCAGTTTTTAAAAGATTTTAAGGGCTTTCCAGGGAGTTTAATTGTTTAAAGAAATTTTAAGAGATTATGTACGATATCTATAGAGTTAAAAGAATTTAAGGGATTATTTAGAAATTATTTAAACCTCCTCTTTAAATAATGATTCTTGCAAATTCTATCCCCCCCCCCCCCCCCCCCCTCATAGAAAAAGGCTAATACTGGCTGTTTCTTTCTATGATTGACTAAATTACGACATTTTTGTAGGTTTAATCTTTCTACTTGAACTTCTTTTCTCGTGAATTAAGCTACGATGATTTTTCATTGTGATCATTTCTTTGAATAACTATTTTTTTTCTATTTTGAAACTGCCAATGCCATATAATAATTTGTCTCTGCTTTGTTAACTATATGGGAAATTAATAACTGGGATTTTATCAAGGGCTATTTACTTCAGAAATTTTGTCCAGTCGCTATAGATTAAAAAAAAATCGGAATCACGAGAATAAGATGAAGATTTGCAAAATTTCGAAGACCACAAATTTTACCGATTCAAAAACAGTGGTAAAACAGTTTCTAATATCCCCGATTATTTCGGAAATCTTTTTAATCTTCCAAAATCTTCACGAATTTTAAAAAGAACATCGGGAGATCATATGAAATCTATCAGTTCATAGTAAGATATCTGGACTCTTGAATTCAGCATTCCGATTTTTGAAAATTTTAGGACATCAGAGTTGATTTTTTTCTACCCACTTAGAGTAAATATGTATTTTTATATGTATAGTATGTATTTTAACGCTAACCTAAAAACATAATTTCCTCCATATCGTTCGACTTTTATGGTAACTAATCAGGGTTATATAAACTCTGCAATTTCATAAAAGTGCAATATTAAACATTTCCAGTCAACTTTTGTAGAATCTATACATCACAATTGATTTTTTTCTATTTAAATTCAAATCGAACCAATCCTGACTAAAAAATTATTTTTAGATTCATACTGAGTTCTCTAAGGGAATGTTACAGTCTGTCACGTGGCTAATCAAATGCTACAGTCCACGGTTTTATAATTAGACAAATTATTATACTGTGTAACATGCTGGAAAATAGTTTGAAAAAATAAGGGCACCTCTGCCTGGCTCATTAGAGTTTTGTTTCTGTTTTGTTTTAATAATGCAATTTCAATAATTATATTTCAGTCAGGGCACTAAAGCCCTATTCTCAGTTACGTCCGAAATTATTAATCAATAAACTTGCGTCATTAAAAAATAATAAATTCTTAAGTAGCCAGCACATTTTAAATATTTTTAAGACCACTTTTTTAAAAATTCAAAAATTCTCTATGCGGTTATTCATATAATTCAAAAACTTTAAAAATTTATCATAATTACTTTTTTTTGAGAAATCAAAAAGTACTAGATTTATAGCATTTTCAAAATCCAGAAAGACAAACTAAAATGAAAGATTTAAGCCGAAAAACGCATGATACGAAAAAAAAAGTCTGGAAAAGAAAAATGTTGCTTTTTGAAAGCGCCCTAGGCGCGGTCAAACTTGCTAGCGAAGCGAGCCGCGCGCCTAGCGCGAGAAGAGAATGTGCCCGTGTAGCAGGCAGATTTTTCTAATTATAAAGCTGCCCAATTTAATAAAATATACTTGGCCATGGAGAATTTTGATTGCTTAAAACGTGATCTATCAATGGATGGTCGCTAATTAAGATCATTACTTTAATTTATAGGTAACTGCGTCAAACCGGCACAAGCTTCAAGCAAAGAGGGCGATACACCGTTTGTATGTACATACAACAATCAAGGTCTGCCATTACCCATAAGAGAAATAGGTCTTGTTAATGGTATGTATTATTTTTTAGCTACTTTAATTTTTTATAAATTTATTTTGTATTTTCATTATTTTTAATCATTTATTTCTATCAAAACTTGAACCAAACTATACTAGTCTCAGGCACTTCGTGAAAAAGTTTTCTTGAAATAGAAATAGATAGAATAGTGGACATAAGTGTGTCATTGAAACCGCCTGATATAATCATTTAATTAGAGCAAAATATTTATCAAGAGAACTTATTTTTAATTGTTACATATTAAGATTGAAAAGTTTAACAATCTTAATTTTTTATATATTATATAAGAAATCATAATTATAACTAGTATAATTATTTAGTTTCCTACAATTCCTTTCTAAGCTTTTTTGCTTACTTTATTCTCTGTTTTTATATATTTTACGAAAAGTTTGTTTTACAGACGTTTGTGTACATGTAGTACAAGATGAAATAACAGGAGTAATCTACTACAATTGTAACATGAAATAAAAATCTGTATTTCACAAATTCCGAAGTAATTTATACAGTGAAAGGATCTGGTAGAAAACCAATGTAATGGAATTGTATTGAGAGCTACTAGATAAAATAAAAAACCGTGTTTAAAATATAAAATATCATTTGAGTTTTTTTTTTCTTTATGAGCAATTCCTAAATTCCCGAAAATAGTATGTATTATTAATAATCCACCAGACATGAGAGGTGATTTATTTTAATCTAAATCTTAAATATATAATAAGAAAAATAACAATTATAGCCTTGACATTGGAAAAAAATACGTTTTTTTAAATTCTGATTATCTTGAAATCTAGTGTAAAATACATTTTTGTCAGTAATGTGCATGCAAATAAATAACAGCATATTTTAGTTTGTTTTTCTTTTACACATCTTACATTATTCTCAAGAAAGATATTTTACTCAATATGCGGCGCTTATCAGAAGCAATAATAATTTTTTATTAAAAACAAAATTAATTTTCGTCTTTATCTGCTAGTTTATTCAAAACATTGTATATAAAAAACCTAAAACAAAAAATGTACATCTAGCTACAGAGGAAGTCCTGACTGAGTGCCATAATATTATTTAGTCCATAAAATTAAAAAAATGCACAACAATATTACCAAATTTGAATATGATTTAATTTCAGGAATTTACTTACACTCAAGTACAGTTTATAGAAATAATATAAAATTAAGTTTAACATTAGAGGAAGACGGTCAATTTATTTTTAGTGTGGATTAGGCATTATTTAATATAAAAAAACAAAAAGGTTTTGAAGCAGTATGATCTGAATTCGTCAATTTTTTTATGCAAGGACCATTCAAATTAAATCAATCCTTGAAAAAATTAAAACTGGAAATCCGTTAAAGTTTTGATTTTTTTAACCTTTCGAAAGATCGTTCAATTTCAATGGTTCATGAATTTATTTTTATTGCTCAACGCGTCGTTTTTTATACTTTATCACTAATGATAATACAATATCACTAATGAAAATACGATTTTAGATGCTTTCGTTTAAATACAATTTGAAATAGCTATAGCAAATTAGAAAATGCAGGCATATCTTATTGCACAAAATGCAATTACATTAGAACAAGCTTGATGAAGAGTTTATCTTCCCAGTTTAAAATTACGATCAGAGCTGTCACATCGTGGATGAAATTTACCCCCACCATACCTACCGTTTGGGAGCCGCAAAACAGAAGGTTCATGATTACCACTGTGAGTTCGTATGTAAGCCGAAAATGCACGATTCGACTTCGATGTTCTGCTGTACGATGATTGCCGATCTGAAAGCTTCGGAAGACTTCGGTGGTCTTCTATTTATATCTCGCTCCCATTTGAAAGAAATTGAAGAAAT
>NC_046658.1:91083894-91086269 GCF_010883055.1 Belonocnema kinseyi | reverse complement strand
AGTTGACTAACTTTTAATAGAAATAGTTAAATTTTCAACTAAAACAATTAGTTTTCTGCAACAAAAAAATTTTGAATCAAATACATAACTGAGCAAAAAAAAATTTTTAAATTGTTTTCAACATAATAGTAAAATTTTAAATAAAAAAATTACATTTTCATTAAAAAAGCTAAATTGTATACTAAAGAAAGGCATTTCTAATAAAATACATGAACTTTGCACAAAAGAAATTTATTTTCCACGAAGACTAATTTTCTGAACAAAAAATTAATGTTTAATCATAGTTAAATTTTCGACAACAAAGATTACTTTTCTACCAAGAAAGGAGAGTATTCAATAAAATACAAAAAACTTTAACTAAAAAAGATCACTTTTCATTGAAACCTTAAAAGCTTTCAAATCCTTTAAAATCTCATACTGAATTATTGAAATCAATTGAAAATGCCTTGGAATCTATTAAAATATCCTAATATATATCAAATCCTTTAAAATCTCATATTAAATTACTGTCAAAAATTGAACATTCCTTGGAACGTTTTAAAATACTCTCAAATATTTCGAAACCTTCAAAATATTTGGAAAGACCTTGGCATCTTTTAAATATTTCTAAAGTACTTTGTAATTTTTTTAAATAACCCTGCTAAAGTTGTTAAAATTCTTTGAAATTCCTTTAAATTATAAAAATAAGTAGAAAATTCCTTGAGATCTTTCAAAACATCCTCAAATATTTAAAATCCTTAAAAACCTTTTAAAATCTTTAAAATTTCTTAAAGCTCTTGAAAATGTCTTAAAATTCAATGAATACCCTGAAGTATTTCAAATCCTTTAAAATCTCACACTATATTATTAAAATAATTTGAAAATTACTTGAAATCTATTAAAATATTCCAAAATATACATCAAATCCTTTAAAATATTATTCTAAATTACTGTGATCAATTGAAAATTCCTTGGAATCTTTTAAAATTCTCTCAAATTTTTCAATTCCTTTAAAATCTTTTCAAATACTTAGAACTTTTTATAAAGATTTCTAAAGTATTTAAAAATTTTTTAAATAACCCTTTTAAAATTGGTTTAATTATTTGAAATTCCCTTAAATTATGAAAATCAGTTGAAAATTCCTTGACATTTTTAAAAATATGCTTAAATGTTTAAAATCCTTAAAAATCTTTTTAAATATTTTAAATTTATTAAAGTGCTTAAAAATATCTTGAAATTTGAAACATACCCTGAAATATTTTTTGAAATGTCAAGGAATTTTCAACTGATTTCCATAATTTATGGGAATTTCAAAGAGTGAACCCAATTTTAAAAGGGTTATTTAAAAAAAAATTTAATACTTTTTATAAATCTTTAAAAAATTAAGTTGTAGGTGTTTCAAAAGATTTTAAAGGATTTGAAAATTTTTAGAGAATTTTAAAACATTTCAAGAAATTCTCAATTGATTACAGTAATTAAATATGACATTTTAAGGGATTTGATATATTTTAAGATATTTTCATAGATTTCAAGTAATTTTCAAATTATTTCAATAATTCAGTGTGAGCTTTTTAAGGATTTGAAATATTTCAGGGTATGTTTCAAATTTCAAGATATTTTCAAGCGCTTTAACAAATTTAAAAGATTTAAAAAGATTTTTAATTATTTTAGCTATTTGAGAATATTTTTTGAAATGTCAAGGAATTTTCAACTGATTTCCATAATTTATGGAAATTTCAAAGAATTAACCCAATTTTAAAAGAGTTATTTAAAAAAAAATTTTAATACTTTAGAAATCTTGAAAAAAATAAGTTGTAGGTATTTCGAAAGATTTTAAAGGATTTGAAAATTTTTAGAGAATTTTAAAAGATTCCAAGAAATTTTCAATTGATTACAGTAATTTAATATGGCATTTTAAGGGATTTGATATATTTTAAGATATTTAATAGATTTCAAGTAATTTTCAAATTATTTTAATAATTTAGAGTGAGATTTTAAAGGATTTGAAATATTTCAGGGTATTTATTGAATTTCAAGATATTTTCAAGAGCATTAACAAATTTTAAAGATTTTAAAAGGTTTTTAAGGATTTTAAATATTTGAGGATGTTTTGAAAGATCTCAAGGAATTTTGAACTTATTTTTATAATTTAAAGGAATTTCAAAGAATTTTAACAACTTTAGCAGGGTTATTTAAAAAAATTCCAAAGTACTTTAGAAATCTTTAAAAGATGCCAAGGTCTTTCAAAATATTTTGAAGGTTTCGAAATATTCGAGAGTATTTTAAAACGTTCTAAGGAATTTTCAATTTTTGACAGTAATTTAATATGAGATTTTAAAGGATTTGGTATATATTAGGATATTTTAATAGATTCCAAGGCATTTTCAATTGATTTC
>NC_046658.1:91076685-91083794 GCF_010883055.1 Belonocnema kinseyi | reverse complement strand
TAAATTTGTTTTCTGAAAATGTAACTATTTTGTAGAAAATTTATTTTCTTTTTGGTTAAAAATTAATTTTTTTTTAACCAGAAATTTAACTATTCTATGTTTCAATGAAAAGTGATCTTTTTTAGTTAAAATTTTTTGTATTTTATTGAATACTCTTCTTCCTTGGTAGAAAAGTAATCTTTGTTGTGGAAAATTTAACTATGATTAAACATTAATTTTTTGTTCAGAAAATTAGTCTTTGTGGAAAATAAATTTCTTTTGTGCAAAGTTCATGTATTTTATTAGAAATGCCTTTTTTCAGAATACAATTTAGCTTTTTTGATGAAAATGTAATTTTTTTATTTAAAATTTTACTATTGTGTTGAAAACAATTAAAAAAATTTTTTTGCACAGTTATGTATTTGATTCAAAATTTTTTTGTTGCAGAAAACTAATTGTTTTAGTTGAAAATTTAACTATTTCTATTAAAAGTTAGTCAACTATTCATTTATATTAATATAATATTTTATAATTACAATATTAACATTAATTATATACATATATATGTAATAGCAATAATATCCATATTATGTACACCTAGAAAACATAACCTGAAAATCGACGCATGCATGAAATTAAGAATCACGCAAAATATCCAAATCGCCAATTTCTTCAATTTCTTTCAAATGGGGAGCGAGATATAAATAGAAGACCACCGAAGTCTTCCGAAGCCTTCAGATCGGCAATCATCGTACAGCAGAACTCCGAAGTCGAATCGTGCATTTTCGGCTTACATACGAACTCGCAGTGGTAATCATGCGCCTTCTGTTTTGCGGCTCCCAAACGGTAGGTATGGTGGGGGTAAATTTCATCCACGATCTGCAGCTTTGTATTGCGTCAAGGGAACCTTATCCCTTCAGACTCTTCATGCGAGAATTTATTACTATTTAATATGAAGTGCGAGCACAAATTAGCTGAAAAGCTGCGTTAATTGCAACGTTGTAGCACTTTGAGGTTGGAATTTAATTTTTCCAAGTGAAATCGCCTAGTTATTAGAACTAGTAGGTATAAATTTACACAGAAGGCTACGATATATTATGTTGTCAAGAACGTTCCTTGCGTGCTTTTTTACATTTTTAAATAAATTCTATTTTAATGTTGCTTTTTGAATCATTCTGAATCTTGCAAGGTAACTTCAGACTTCTGGGTTGACATAACTGATCAAATAAGACGGATGCAAATGCACCATTTACATTCAGAGATATTCAGTGGTTTGTTCGAATTTTCTAAAAAAATTTGGACACGCTTGCAAATTTGGATTTTTAGACACAGACAAAAATTTGAATGTACAATAAACCGGTCTGGTCTATAGTAAGATTTTTGTCCGTTTCAAAAAATCTAATTTTCCAAGTATGTTCTAACTTTCATGGAAAATTCGAACTTTTGGACTATGAGCATAAACTCTTCGTCAAACTTGTTCTAGTTCAATGGCTATTAAAATTTCATTGCAAATAAATGAAACTCATATTACAAGAAACAAACAAGGTAATTTTGGAACAAATCAATTCTAATTTTTTTTTCGTAGATAATGTAGGTGTTTCTTAAAAAACAATACCATAATGGTGATACATTTCTAAAATATAACTAGTATTATTAAAATAGAAATCTTGAGGTTGTAACTAGAAAATCACAATCATAACCACCAAAATTATTGGTAAGATTTGGCCTTTAATCAAAAAAGGAGAAGTATCAATGAATCCTAAAATACCATTGTGCTTTACTGATGTATCAACTTCCATACTATTCTTCTTTGAAAAAGAAATCGAAATTTCTATGTTCGAAAATTTAAATCCTGGGCATTATCTATAATAACCATAGCTTTGAGGATATACAATATTGATATAAATTATTAGAAAAAAGTTTGCAATAAAGGAATATTTCACAACCTATTTTGTGGTAATGAACAAATTACTCCTTTATCACCCTAAATACTATCTGGCTTTACTGTTTCTTGCAATTTTAGTTACTTTTTTAATAGTGTATACCAAATTCATTGAACTTATTCAATAGTTTTAAAAAATTTAGTACAAGTCTTTTTAGAAAACTTTAAATAACTTCTTGTTTTACTATATCTTTAAAAACTGCGATCTTAAACTTTTAAATTTAACCTGATAATTTTAAGAAAATACTCCTTACCTTATTTAAAGTATTGTAGAAAGTATTTTATTCTTTCTCGAACAATGCAATTATAAATAAAAAATTCAAGGCATAACTTACGGGCTTAGGCGCCAGGATAGAAGAAATGTTCTGCATTTTAAAGTAGTCTCTTACCTGAAAAATAAAAAGAGAAAAATTAAATTGACAGAAAGAAAATAACCATTTCATATTACGCATTCATATTTATATTGATGACCAACAGAATATTTACAAACTTATTTATAAACATTTTTCTAGTAATTCTGAGAACATATATTTCATTAGGAGCATTCAGTAATGATGCGCCACCCATTCAGTTACGTAATTAAACGTCCGCTTTTTACAATAAATTTTTATTATATAATAAAATTATTTTTTATATCTGTAATCATTTTCTTTCATATTAATTGTCTGACCACTCATCGTGAAAAACCTACCGTTTATATGGATTTGAACAAAAATTCATTTTAGACTTTTCTATATCGTATCCTATTGAATCCTATCATATTCCTACACTGTATGTTGCTCCTTTAAGATACTTCTATTTTACACAAAAATTAATGTGAATTAGTTTCAATAAGTTGAAGGCTGTTTATTTATATTTTCGAAAATTGGAACTGATTTAGGGCCCAGTGGTTAAAAATTCTTTAAGTTTTTTAGGATACCTAAGCGCTTGTGCAGTAAACAATAAAAACAGAACCAATTGTGTCAAATTAAATAAAAATCTTTATTTTACATGAGGCGAACCTATTAACAAGCTTTAATCAAAGAACAATGTTAAGGAATTATATTTGCGATTATCATATCATATAAAAAAAATATTTAAAACATACGTTATTATTATTATTATTCAAACAATTTAAAAATGTCATGAGCAGTTGCGCATAATATTAAACAACCACTATATAAAATCTTTCGATCTGCGGAAGAGTACATATCCATTTCAAATAACATAAAAATGTGGATTTTTTAAAATTAAGCAATTACGAATTTTAAAAAATGTTAAATAAAAATAATGCAACTTTTATTATTCTACGGTAATATATATTTTTTTTAAACTTACAGTGAATAAATGTATTTTATGAATGTTCCTCTTTTATGTATACTACTCTTATCGTAAAAAGGAGGACATCTTGTAGATCGCGTAAAACTGAATGATTCATAAAATTTATTCATGAATATTTATGAGTGTCACAGAAAACTACATTTAAAGAATTAGAGCAATTGAAATTTTTTTATTCAAAATTTGGTGTTAACATATTTTGTTAATTCTTTTGATTTTCGCATGAAAACTGAATTTTCTTCTTTTATTTTAATGCCTTCGTTATTCTTATCATACTTACTGTAATTGAAAACTTTTAAAAATCGAATAATAATAAATAATTCGAGTAGACAAAATTTATATATTTACATTTTTCTTTATATACTCGTAAATATATTTTAAAAACTAAGGAACAGAATTCATTTTTTCGTGATTCGAACTGATAAAGCTATTTTAAATTTGTAGCTGTTGCACTAAATATGCCAGATATTAATATGCGCTTACCTTTAGTTAAAAATAGCTTCAATTTACAAATCATCTCAACGATTGCTATTAATAAATACACATATTTTATATTAAAATGAGTAATCTTACCACAGCTTTTCTAAAAATATAAAAATATTTAAAATATTCTTTCATTGTAACCTATTTCAGTAATTTCTTCTGCAAAAAGATTCTCCTTGTAGGAGGACGTCACTGATTAAACAGCATCATAAAAAAAAGTCGTCCGACCGGCAGGCGAGGGTAGTGTATCCTTTTGTGTTTTGACCCGATGACTCAGAATCCAAAGTCAGAAATATCAAATTGGCTCATTTTTTAACCCTAACCTCAAAAAACATCCGTCAAAAGGCGGCTTTTCGCCAAATTCGAAACAAATAGAAAATAGTCTGCCCGTCAGACCAGATCAGTGTGTCTTTATGTATTTTGATTGACTTAATCCAAATCCAAAGTCAGAAATATCAGATTGAATCGTGCTTTAAACATAACCTCAAAAAACACCCGTAAAAAGGCGGTTTTCCGCCAAATTCTAAAAAAATAAAAAGCGACCTGCCCGGTCGACTAGACCAGTGTATTCTAGTTTATGTTGACATGCTGAATCCGCCATATTGGAGTCGCCAATTTGAATTTCGAAAATCTAAGCCAATCTGACATTTCTGACTTTAAATTTAGTTTCATCGGGTGGAAATACACAAAGAAACACTGCTTTGGTCTGTCGAACAGAGCATTTTTTTCGAATTTGGCGGAAAACCGCCTTTTTATGGATGTTTTATTGAGGTGCTGGTTAAAACACGCGTTAGTATGACATTTATGACTTTGGATTCAGGTTCAGCAGGTCGAAATACATAAGAATAAACTGCTCTAGACTTCGGACAGACTACTTTAATTTTTTTAATTTGGCGGTAAACCACCTTTTTAAGGCTGTCTTTTTTTAGGTTAGGTTAAAACACGAGCAAATCTGATATTTTTTATTTCGAATTCAGCAGGTCAAAATACATAAGGGTACACCACTCTGGTCTATCGGTCAGACCACGTTTTTTTTGTGTGAGGCTGTTTTATCAGTGAAATACTGCTGAATACGATTATTCAATTTTTTATCTGGAGGACCAAACATTTTGTCCTTATCTTTTTAAACATTATTATCATATCTCAAAATTTTTATGAAAAAGGAAGGGTACATTGTGTGATTTATAAAACGGGAACAATAAAGGAATATTTATTTTTTAGATACACTGCATCACATCAATTTAAATTCGAAGCCTTCCAACGTTGAGCTACATACGTTTTTTTTTAAATTTTAATCTTTCACTGCTACAATGTTAAAGGTATTAATTTTGAACAACCTAAACCAAAGTCGACGGGTTTAAATAAAGCAGATTCTCTCAGTAAGTATAAAAACACTTGATTTAATTTATAGAATTAGATGTAAATTTGATGTAAATAAAAACTCGAAAAGGTTTGAATAAGTTTGGCCTCAATTTTCGGCTTTGAATAAATTTTTTAAGACAGAAATAAATCAAATTAATTAATTTTTTCAGGAGATAAAAATTCAGAATCCCTTACATTTTTTTATCTGCTCAAAAAATCGTTAATGTTAATACTTATTCTCTTCAAAAAGTTACTACGTTTTTTTCTTAACAAACGAAATAATTCAGTCAATTTTCACTTCGTAAAATTGAAGTGACATACATTTGTAAAGTGCTATTTTGCCAAAAGTTTTCCACATAACATTTTTGTAGTGAATGAAGGAAGGGGTGGTCAGAAAATAAAAAATAGAAAAATCCTGAAGTTGCAGTTTTAAATTGATAAAACTCAAATGAACAAAAAATGTGGAATAAGAGTTTGAATAAATGTCATGCCATTGACGAAGCAATGCATTATAATTGAACTGATGATAATTTTAATTAATTCTCGGAGAAAGTAGACGCAGACTGTGGATGCGAAAGTGGGAGAAACTGCTGAAGCCTACATGTGATTATTAGACAATATTTAAAGTATTTTTTCCATTTTTTTACAGTTATTTTTCAAATTTAAATATTTACAAGAATAAGATATATATTACAAATCATTCAATAAACAATAAATTAATGGGGAAAGTAGAAAAAAATAAGAAAAATAGTTATAAACTTCAGGTTTTAGCTATAATTTTTTTGAGAAGACGAACTGCTTGACCCATGATATTAATCAATTTTATTGAAGAGTGAGGAAGTTATGGTCATTCTAGGACCATTCATATACAAGAAATCATTTTAAAAACTAAGAAAGAAGCTAAATATTTTTCCTTACTATAATTATTAAATGTCTTATGGCAGTTTTCTATCACAGGCACACATTCGAACTACTGACTATGATCACGCGCTTTTTAATCTGATTAGGTAAATATTTCGTGCTTATCTATTTTAAATATTATTATCGTACTTCAAATTCTTTATAAAAAGAAGGTATATTTTCTGGTATATAAAGGGAGCATAATGATGAAATATTTAAGCAAAATGCGTTTTTTAATTTTTGTCTTTCTTTTCTGCGTTATTAACATTAGTGATTGTGGAAAACCTGAATCAAAGCATAATGGTATAAATAAAGCACAAGCCCTGAGTGAGTCTAAAAACACCCAATTTTATCCATAAAATCGGAAGTTTTGAATAATTATCCTACACTGAATTCACAGAAATGTGATCAAATCTTTCAGTTTATTATCGCAACGTTACTTATGTGTCCGTGAAGTTACTATGCCGAGAAACAGAACCAAAATTTAGTGTAAATCAAAACACAAAAAGGTTCGAACCAGTTTGGTCCAAATTCGCCACTTTCAAGTACATTTTTGGACTCAGCAATAATTCACATGAACTAATTTTTTTCAGGAGATGTAAATTCATAATCTCTTATATTTTTAATTGTCTATCTGCTCAAGAAACCGTAAATTTTCAATATAATGATTTCAAAATTTGATTAAATTTTGAAAAATTCAGGGCAAACTTATTGAGTTAATTACAAAAAACCGAATTTTCTAATTCTGTACACCCGAAAATAGTCCAAACCAGCTTCTCCTCTTTATAGTCGAATAATTTATGTCATTTCTATACGGTTAGTCTTTTTTGTTTTACTTCTTTGTTTATATAACTTGGTAAACAATAATTGGGAATATTCCTTCAAAAACCTATAATTTTAAAATGATAAACTTTTTATATTTATATTTTGCATATGTATCTGCAAAACAGAGGATTGCATCAAAAAAGTAGGAGACCGAAAATATAAGAGTAGTCGCACGCACAAAGAATATACAATTAAGCAGTTTACATGTGCAATCCCACAAACTGTAAAAGTAAAATTCATGTCGAGAGAGACACATATATTAGAACGAGATGAAAAAGGACATGGAATACTTTTTAAATGT
>NC_046658.1:91056103-91076585 GCF_010883055.1 Belonocnema kinseyi | reverse complement strand
TATAACACAAAAAAATAATCAAGTGAAAAGCTTTCGATAGATTAAAAATATTACGAAATTACATGTACGTATATCAGAAAAAGAAATCTTGTTAAAAATATAAAATAGCATTAGATTCTCTCATAAAAGAAAGTAGATATATTTTAGTAGTCTAGTTTTCGTTTACCCATTTCATTCCTTACGAAAAAGAAACTTATATGGAACCAACTTAACATATGTATTGTAAATATTTTTGACATGAGTATGATGACGCAATCTTTATCTATGATAGCTAATATTCGGTTCTTATCAAGTTTAGTAATGAATTTTAATTTTTTTTAAAATATATTTAACTTTTTCTGCTATATTTTTACAACATTGTACGTAAAAAACCTGAACCAAAAAATGTACGTTCAACTAGAGAGCTAGCCCCGAGTGAATGCCACGACATTGCTCAATTCTTAGCATTTACAAAATTCAGAACAATATATTAAACATTTTTTCGCACTACAAATGTGAGAGTGTGGAACCAGCTTGAAGATTAGAATTTTTTAAATAATTCAATTTCTACATGGAGTAAGGGCATCAATTCTTGGCCGCCCCTCCCTCCTAATTTGTGGCACTTGTCTCCAATTTTTTGGACAATATATTTTTCTACCATGTTTGCCCTCACTTAATTTAAATTTACTACCATTTTTAACATATTTTTTTAAACAGATGAAACAAAAGGTTGTGTATACAAAGCCGGTACCGGTAAAAAAAATTGTCGGTACCGGTAAAAAAAAGTGACCGGAAATAATGACACATGACGTTAGGAAAGGGGTAAAGATTCGACCTTAAATTATTTCTTTGACCAGTCATTAGGGTGCCTTTCTGCCCTTTTGCAGCGCTGGAAAAGGGGTAGGGGTGCGACCTTTCATTATTTCTGTGACCAGTCACAGGGATGCCTAGCCGCCCCCACGTAATGTTGGAAAAGGTGTGGGGGTGCGACCTTACATTATGTCTGGCACTAGACTCAGGGGTGCATTTTCGCCCCCACAAGACGTCAATAGTAATTCTTGATTCGAAAATCGACGATTAAGTGTGATTTATACATAGAAAGTCTCGTTAAACGCGTCAAAAATCAAAAACTATCAAAATAACTCCTCGATTACATAGCCTCACCCTAAAATGTGCAGAAGTCCCTTATGTTTGACATATGCTTTTTGCCGGTACAGATAGTGTATATAAACTTCGTAAACAAAAAACGTAATTTTTTAAAGTTTTAACACTGCAAATTATATTTTCATGTGTTTTAAAGTTCAGGTTTGTAATCAGCCCATCAACATGCATTAATTTACGATTTTTCAAAAAAATGGAAAAAATGGAAAAAAATCCGGCAACATGCAATCTTGCCGGCGCTGGCAACTAACAACCATGAATTCATTAAATTGCATGAATTCCTTGAATTCATTGAATTGCATGAATTCCTTGAATTGCAGAAATTCCTTGAATTGCATGCATTCCTTAAATTGCTGAAATTCCTTGAATTTCATGAATTCCCTGAATTTCATGACTTTTACGAATTCCATGAATATGCCCGATCTGCCGCTACCTTGCTAGAAATATGCCTTCTGAAAAAAGCGGTAAAAAAATTGTCGGTACCGGTAATTTTTTTATCGGTACCGACAGTGTATATACTTCATAAACAAAAAACAATTAAGAGTTTGGAAACGTTTACAACAAAAACAATGAAACTTTAATTATTGGATGGTTATTTTGCTTTATAAAATTTCATAGTCACACATCGAGTAAATACTAGTTGAAGGGAATGGCATTCAGTACATAAAAAATAAGCATTAACTCAAGTAACTTTCTGTCGGTAACGCCAGTTGAGTACACAATAAATGTATTTTATGTATGTTTTTTCGTCATGTATATTACGTTCATCATAAAAAGTAAGATGTCTTGTGCGTCGTGTATAACTCCATGAGTCATAAAATTTCTTTATAGAAAGGTATGAGTAACACAAAACCTTACAGTTGAAGAGTTAGAGCAAATTTAATTTTTTTAAATTAAGAATTCAGTTCTAACGTATTTTGTCCATTTTTTATATTCTTGCATTAAAGCACAATTCTCTTATTTCTGAACGACTATTTTATCTAAGACGAGTAGAGACTTTTGCGAAAATTTATTTTCTTCTAATTTAAAACATTTAAAAATCAAATTCCAGATAATTCGAATATAATTTCTGAAGTAATATGATTTTCATAAATTTATTAATGAATATACTTCTATTTTTTATATATTAATTAAGAAAAATGCAAATCTAATTAACAAAAGTAATTTTTCGTGTTTCATAATCATGGAGATATTTAAAATCCATAGCTTTTGTATGAAGTATGTCAGATATCAATGTGCGCTTATATTTATTGAAGAATTTTTTTAGCAGTTTAAAAATAATTTAAACAATTTTTATAAATAAATGCACATTTTGACTGTTTCATATATAGGCTTTATTTTCTTTTGAAAAATTTCATATTAAAATGATATAGCTTTCAACAACATTCTTAGAATATAAAAATTATTCCGTATATCCCTCCATTGTGATCTATTTCGGTAATTTTTCCTGAAAGAGGATTTGCCGGGCAGAAGGACATCACTGATTCTTAGTGAAATACTACATACTATGATCACGCAATTTTTTATCTGGACAAGTAAATATTTGGTGCTTATCTACTCTAAACATTATTATAATATCTTACAATATTTATGAAGAAGGAGGGGGTGGTACATTTCTTAATATGTGAAGCGAGCATACTGAAGGAATATTTAGTTTTTCGAAAACCTGAATCAAATCCTAAGGATCTGAGCAAAGCAGATGCTCAAAGTGAATTTAAGAACACTTAATTCAATGTATAAAATTGTAAGTTTCGAGAAATTATCCTATCCTAAATTCACAGCAGTCTTGTAATAGAGAATTTAAATTTTATTTCGTAATTTTATTTGCAAACAAATGAAATCTCTAAAACCAAAAATGGAACTTACTTCTTAGTGTAAATAAAAACTCCAAAAGGCTAAAACCATTTTGGTCCCGAATCACTGTTTTCAAATTAATTTTTGAACTCAGAAGCATTTTATATAAACTAATTTTTCAGGAGATGAAACTTTAAAATTTATTTATTCAGTCCGTATAGCGGATAAATTTTGAAAAACTAATTGGATTAAGCTGAAATTGGAAAATCATGTTTAGGAGCCAAAAAGAAATACTGAGTTCGTTAATCAACTATTTTCAATAAAAATTAAAAAAGTTAGAGCATTTAAAAAAGGTTTGAGACCATTTCTTGCAATAATTAAAAATTCTAGATACGGCTGTTGATAAAACTAGAAAACTTGAACAATTTATCTTTATGATTCTTTTCGATCAAAAAAAAATTACCAGTCATAAAAATTTCCAAATCCAAAAAAGCCAACAAAAATGAAAATTTTAAGCCAAACAATGCAAGATGTGAAAGCATGTCAAGAGAAGAGTGTGTTTACTTTTTTAAAAGGCATACAACTTTTACTTTATTCATAAAAAAACATTACAAATAAAAAAATTAATTTTTTGGACAAGCGACACTTGCTTCGAAAAACATGATCAGACAAAAGTTGCTCAAGTAACAGTGAGATTTCGTTATTAATCATTTTTTGATAGGATGAGCAGTTTTCCTTTTTTCCTTAAAACCAACATAAAAATAAGAAAATTAAATTTTTTGAAGAACGATACATGGTTCTAAAAAATTAATAGAAAAAGGATCCACAAATTTCTTATTATTAACTTTTATATATGATCAAAAGATTTTTTTTTAATCCTGAAAGGTAAGATTAAAAATGAAAAAATGAAATTTTTGGAAATACGTCACAGATGAAAGGACAAAAGCTATTGACCCAAAAAATACTTACAAATTTGTTATGAACTATTTTTATGAAAATATACTCAAAATGAAAATTATATTTTTAGAAAAAGGACCCAAGCTACAATAAAATTTTATTTTACAATATTTTTCGCCGTAATTATATCTACAGATATGCTTAAAATTTCCTCACACTACGATGCTTAGGGATTTTACGATAAAACCGTAAAAAAAGACTTTCAAAATAAGCAAATTGAACTTCTGAAAAAACGACACAAGTTGCAATGAAGTGTTTAATAATAAATTTGTTAATAGGATGCAAACTTTTTTAAATTATATAAATAAGACCATAAAAAATACTTTTTTTACTACCACTGCATGTAATGAATTGTAATAATATAAATGTATTGAATTAATACATTTTTCAGGGTAAGCAGGAGTAAAATTTAATGCAAATGAAAAAAAAACTTTACAATTTCACATATTAATCACGTGATTTTTTAATGCAGACTACGGCACAGCTTACACACATTGGCCAAATTCAATCAAACTTTTTTAGGAAGATGTCAGCATGTTTTAGGAGGAGATTTATTTAATTTGAAATATATTAATTTATAATGAAAATGTTAATTTTTTGTTCATTTTTTTACGATTCATTACATGAAGACGCAACCACAGCAAAAATGGATTGATCAATATGGACGAAACTTTGCAGTGAAATTTAATTTTGTATAAATTTGTACGTCATTATTTGTTCAACGCAATAGAAAACAGACATGAACTTGACACTCTTCGACATTCTAGATAAAAACAACAGTAAATGAATTTTATTAGTTTTGTAATATCGCACAAAATAACTGAACAACATACTACGATGTGTAATATTATCTTAATCTGTATTTTACAATTGAAAAAGCTAAGAATCATGTAAAAAGCTTTGCATAAAAAAATAATGTTAAGGAATTATTTTTTCCATTTCCAAATAAAATAAATATTTCATTAAAAATATTAAATACGATTAAAGTTTTTTCCCATCTGCAAGCCTGTTTGTATTTATATCTAAAAACTTAATTTTCAGTGATAAAGACTTAATTCGAAGGTGAAAATAATCCTAAAATTTCTATATAAAATCGATGAAACTTCGCTCCATCACAAAAGGATGTAATATCTCACTTTTTTGTGATCAGCCCAAAGAAAATCAACTTCGAAGACAATTGACAAAATGCATAAAAAGACATCACTAAGGCCAGTATAGGAAAAAATGGAACTTAATTTGTAATTTTTTCCTGAAAAAAGTCCTGCTGAAACAAGAAGCATTTTGAACTTTCCACACTAAATTCCAAGCTATCACTTTATGAACTTAGACGGTGTTTAACAGAAATAAGAAAAATTCTATTACTTCTGTCTGAAACAAATCTGGCATAGAAGGACTTTTTTTAATATTGTCTCAACATGAATTAATACTTTTTTATCATTTTTTTTCTGAAAAACTTCTTGTAAAACAAGATTTTTAAAAATATTTTCACTACTTTAGTCCTATTTCAACATTAAAATTTGTACTGATTCCTTTCATACCTAGAACTTTAATATGACTTTATTTGTAATCCAAACGGAATAGCATTGTTTTTATTTGGGATAATATAACAATGCAGTGTACAAAACAAATGCCAGAAATAAAGGCTAGAACATACAGAACAGAAGCTTTAATCAATGCAAAGTATTTTCTTTGTGTCAAGCGCCCTCTGGGTGAGTTTTCATATAATCAAAAAGGTAATAAACACAATTAAAGATTCAGATAATAAAGATCAATAGTATTGTCCCTATACTAGGTATTACTAGGAACGTCGTGATGTATGTTCAACAATTAATCGCAGGTTCACATACACTGCATGTGGGTGTCTGTTTGCAGTATTTGAGTTTCGTTTCCGTTACGAAACAATAAGCAAACTGTAAAGTCAAAGGCAACATCACAAGAATTTAACCTGCAGGGAGGACAACAGGAACGACAAATTGCAACGTCAACGACAACGCTATTTCGTAACTAGCTGTGTTTCCTGTCTTCATTCCCATTCCTATTTCTGCTAATCCCACTCTATTCTTCAGCAGCGAAGTCTGAGCCTGTCTCGTAAGCAAATAACTGATCTACTCGATGCTGTGGTACAACACATTGCACAGATTTACACACGCACACTCCTAAGAATCGATGCGGTGGCAAAACACGTTACATGCATTTACAAACCAACACTGCTAAGAAGATTCATATATAGTCCTCACTATTTGTCTCAGTGAATGCTTTTGGCGTCAAGTTGCCAGACGTCACATAATAGTCCGCATCTCTATAAACGGATTTTCATTATCCTATTGTTGCCTTACGAAAATCCAATCTATTTTGCTTTCCACACGTGGAGATTCAAGATGACATATGCGAAGTTCCCTCTGGTAATAGATTTCCCGAGTGGAAGATTTCGTATTAGAGGGATGAATCAGGAAACTTGAGACTTGTTTCTAATTTGGCCTTACAGAAGAGTGATGTTTGTTGCGTATTTGGCGGATGAAAATGTCGGGGAACGGAGGAAATTGAAACACGAACTTAGTAATGTCAAAAATATAGCAGAGTAAACAAAAATATAATAATGAAATTGTTGCTTCTAGGAGGAAATAACGTAAACAACTATTATTATTAGAACTGCAACATAAATTTTGGACCTAGATTTGTAAGATTTTCTCGCTCTTTCAACAAAGTGAATGATTAATAGATCCTGAAATATCATATTACTGAGATGAAAATTGCCTAGAGTGGAGAATATTTTAACATGATTTTAGCAATATCAACAAAAGATTTCTGTTTAATTTTTACTCTGATCTGTTTATAAAACTGTAGTTTTCACTAAGGTTTATTTTAAAATCCAGATAAGGAAGTATAAGGGTGAAATTTCAGCTTCAAGTATAAAATGGCATAAACAATTGATATTTAAACAACGGCACTTCAAATTTTGTATTTGGGCAAAACAAATGAGAAGCACCAGAAGTTTTGGTTAGATTTTCCTTGTCTTTAAACCATGAAAACGATGAGTGAATCAAGAGACACGCTAGTAGGATTTCGAACCTTCTATATTATTTATGTTTTAAAGAAGAAGTCCAAAATTTCAAAGCTTCGGTAGAATTAACAAGAATTTCCATTTAATATCTTCCTATAAAGACAATTAGTTTTGTATCGAATATATAATAATAACCTGAAAAATAGATGTGAATAAACATATAAGTCAAATAGAAACCAGTAAGAAGAAATAAAGTTGTAAAATAAAATCCTGTCCTTTTCACTAATGATTGGCAGTAAGTGGATTTTCTTTTGACTCAATAAGATACCTTTTGCCAACATTTCTTGATTTTTTACAAGAGGCTAATTCTATTAAATGTAATGGAAAATTAAAACACTCCCTGCAAGTGTTTTAAATAAACAACTAAGAACTGCCTGTTTCACTACATCTTCAAAAACTTAAAGTCTAAACTATACAATTCACGCTTATAATATTATAATCACTCTACCTACCTTCCTAAAATTATTACAAAGAGTATTTAAATCTATCACAAATAATATCTCAATTAACCTGTGATTCAAGTATAGATTTCTAAAATAAGTACACTAATACAGATCATTCATAACTTTTTAAAATATCAATAAGACAATTTTAATTTGTCCTTCCAGTAGTCATGCAAATATTTAAAATATGATATTCTGCTATGACGTAAAAGGGTTAGATTTTAAATTTATATGTCAATTTTACACACTCGGCTTTCCAGATTTTTAACTTCTTTTGAAGTCAAACTATAATTAATAACAATTGTATTTTTAAAAACCTAGCCCTTAAAATAAATCTTATATGCAAAAAATGTAAATAAAAAATCGAAAAATAGTGCTGGATTTCGATTTCCGTTCGAGGATACACTGCACCCGATAATGGTCGAAATTCGATTCGAGGATGACCTATCGAGATCCATATATATCCGACGTGCTAATCTACTAAACATCTATCCCCGTCGGAAATAAGGTTCACAGCGGAAATCTTATATCAGGACTGGGTTTGCATTTTCATAGTATCGTTCTGGTCGGTGAATTTAGCAAAATTTCGAAATAGTAAATCGTGCCAAAATTCCATTACGATAAAAGTGGAAAATCCCAGGTATGATTGCACCTCAAGCACGATTGCATTGACGTAACTGCATGTTGTTGGAAATATCTAGAGCTTTGCTTTTTTAAAGGTTTAGTGTAAAATTTATTTAAATAATAAAATAGAAGCAGAAAATTAAAATTTAGCCTATTATTTATTCCAAACTCAAAGCTATAATTGTGTTATTTTCAATAGAAAATGGATGTAGCTTTATGATGTTCGATCTTTAACTTCTTGAGATTAAATTATGCATCTCTAATTGAAAAAAAATCATTTGATATTCAAATTGTTGTGTTTAATATTTGCAAACCCTCAACTTTTGTGAAAAAGAATTTAAGGGTACTGGAATTTTTCAAAATTTTCAAATTCAGGCTTATTTCAAAAGTGTCCAAATTATAAAACCGATTGGAAAAATGGTCTTCCTTTCCTGAAAGAATGTGAAAAAATGTTTTGTTAAATATTAGAAACTTTTGAACAAAACTTTTAAAAAGCAATTTTTAGAAAGCAGTCTGATGCTAATAAGGAATGCAATAGACGGGAAAGAAAAAACTAAATTAAATTAATTTATATATATATATATATATATATTACACCATTAAGCCATTTCCCTTTCGGGGTAGGCGTGACTCACTCGGTAGGGGAAAGGGGTAGTGTGTGAAAAGGATACAAATTTTTCAGATTGATCCAGAATTCTCGTGCTATTTAAGTAAATAACACGTTCGTTCCGCAACACTGCTCCGACCCAGGTTTGCTGATCGAAGTCGTTATGTAAGGTTCCCCACTTGGGCCCATTAGTGTCCAAGGTCTTTTGTTTCAGGCTTCATTCACTCTACTGACACTCTTTTTATTAAATATTTGCCGCCATACTTTCCTGTCCTGGCATACTTCTCTAGTTTCTTTTATGTCCATCCATTTTTTTATGCAGGCTCTCGTGTTTCTGTGACTTCTTATGTCTCTTCTAACTAGGGTCTCATTCACACATTCTAACCATTCATTCCGCGGCCTGCCTCTGGGCACGCTGCCATTTACTTTACCTTGATACACTTGTTTCGTTAGTCGTTCATTTGGCATTCTCTCAACGTGTCCGAACCATCTTAACCGATTTCTTTCCCATGTGCCTACTAGTGTCTCTTCTGCACCACATTCTTTTAGAATTGTCTCGTTACTTACTTTGTCCATCAGGGTTTTCCCGCTTATTATGCGCATAAGTCTCATGTCAATTGCGTTAATTTTACTCTTATCTTTTTCTTGATAAGTCCATGTCTCGCTACCGTATAGTACTGTCGGTACAAATGCGGAATTATGTATTGCCATTCTAGCTTTATTTGATATATTTTTACTTCTGATAAGGGGATCTGCTCTACCAATAACCTTTTTACCTTCATTTATTCGTCTATCTAATTCCTCATCTATATTCCCGTCCCTGGTAAATAAGCTACCAAGATATACGAACTTATCAACTTGTTCAATTCTCTCATCATTTAATAGAATATTGCATAGTGTTTTCTCACTCTTTCCTTCGAACACCATATTTTTTGTTTTATTTGCGTTAATTTTGAGCCCCATGCTCTTCATGCTTGCATCTAGTTTATTCAACATTTTTTGTAAGTCTTCGATAGACTCTGCCATAACAACCCTATCATCTGCGAACGCTAACCCACGTACCCTTATTGTTTGGAGATCCACACCCTCTTCGTTGAAGAGAGCCATTCTTAAACACTTGTCCATAAATAATATAAATAACCATGAAGACATAACTCATCCTTGTCTAACTCCTTTAATAAAATCCAAACAGTCACTCAGTTTCCCATTCACTCTTACACTCGCTTTGCTACCTGTATATATTGTTTTTATAGCTTGTAGGATCCATCAATTGACTCCATACTCTTTCAGGACTTCCCAAAGTTTACTTCTATCTACCTTGTCAAAAGCTTTTTCTAGGTCAACAAATGCACAGAAACCTTTTTTTCCTACTTTCAAACTTTTTTCTATTATTTGCCTTAAGCTAAATATTTGATCCGTACATGACCTTCCTGGCATAAACCCACTTTGGACTTCCCAAATCTTCGCTATTGTTATTTTCATTACCCTACGAATAAGTATTTTTAAATATATTTTACTTACGATGCTTAATAAGCTAATCCCTCTGTAATTATTGCACTCACTGTTATCTCCCTGTCACTTGTATATTGGTACGATAATCGCTTTTTTCCAATCGTCTGGGACGTCTCCCATCTCGAAACATAAATTTATCAATTCGCACACTCAATGTGGTATGTACTCGCCACCGTGTTTAAGCATTTCAGCGTTAATACCGTCTACCCCGGCAGCCTTACCGTTCATCAAGTTCTTAATTGTATCCCTAACCTCAGTGAAACAGACTTTCTCAATTGAGTTTTCCATCGCATCGTGTTCAACATCGCAGTTGTGGTGTCCTATAGCTTCATCTCCGAATTTTGTTCTGAAATAGTCTCTGAAAGCCTCTAGTATTCCGTCTCCATTATAAACCATTTCCCCCCTACTATTTCTCATGTTGACAATTTCTGTACTTTTGTTTCCTTCCATTTTTTTTATAGAGTAGTTTCCTGCTTCCTTCAAAGTAGTTTTGTATTTTTATCTCTTCTTCTACTTTAATTGTATCTTTACTTTCTTTAACTAATCGTTTAAGTATCCTGTTTTCGCGTCTATAATCATTTCTACGTCTACATCTTTCTTCATTGCTAAGATCTGCGATGTTCAAAGTTCTCTTGTACGCTTTCACCACGCATCACCAGACAGTCTTCCTACAACTGCGGTACCACACACTTCGATCGTACATCTAACAAGAATATCCCGTAACATTGTCCAGGCGCCCTCTATATCTTTGTTTTTTATACGGTCCTCTTATGTTGCCCTATCTATGCTTTCAATTATCTTATTTTGGAAATCTATTCGCACATCCGATTTCTGTAGGCTCTCAATTTTGATTCGCGTTTGTCTTTCTTTCTTAGTTCTCTTTTTTCTCCACCCCCTGCCAAAGTTAATTTTTGAGATCACAAGGTAATGATCAGTATTGCATTCAGGACCCCTCATGACCCTTGTATCTTTGACTAGCTCTTTAAGTGTTTCATCCGCGAAAATAAAGTCAATTATACTGCGGCTATTTCCTTTAGACCAGGTCTATATGAGGATCATTTTATGCCTAAACCAAGTATTTGTAATAAACTTACCCCTTTCTAAGCATAGTCCAACTAATTTATTTCCGTTATAGTTTGTTCTTGGATCCCCAAAATTACCTAATACTCTTTTAGTATCCTGATTTTGGATGCCCACCCAACCGTTCATATCTCCTTATATATATAATTAAAAATTTGTGATAAGGACAACCGCAGGATTTCGCCGGGAGCGGGTATATATATATATATATATATATAAAATTAGAGCAGCCTAAATCATTGGTTAAGTACAAATTAAGCCTTTTTTTATCAAATTAAACCACTTCAATTTGAATTGCGAAATTTAACTATTTTCTTAAAAACAACTCATATAATAGCTTAAAATAAGTTGAATTTTTTAAATTTTAACTAGATGCATGTTTTTATATCAAAGACTTAAAAATAGAATAGTCTTTAGTTGGTAAAATTTCCAATTATAAAAGGTTAACAGTAAAGTAGTCGGAATTGAAAAATATTTTACACTGTTTAATCCTGATACATTTAAGTATTTAAATAGAAATAAGTATTTATAATATCAAAGTTACAAAATAAAACGTACTAAAGTGACATTTTCTTAATAATATAAAAATTAAGTCGTGCATTACAGGTTTTTTATTTCATTGATTGATTTGACTAGAAATAAAATAACGTTAATAAAATCTAGAATGTTTGAATCATTTGATCAATTTTTGCAGTCTTTTTCTGCTGGACAAAAAAGAGATTTTAACTTCATTATCGTCAACAGTGTACGCGAAATAGTAGTAAATGGATTTTATTAACTTGTACATTGTTAAAATTTTTTATTATTGACAACAATCTTTAAGAACATCACATATATCTACAGCGAGTATTTTGAAAACTTTTTAGTCGGTAAAAAAAGTTGCTCTTTGATGAAGCGAAAATTTAGTTAATAATTTTATATTTAACGATTTTTCGTTCTTCATGAAAAAGAACGAAATATTCATCTAAGTAGAATGGCCACATTTTACAATTTTCACAATCAAGTAGAGTTACTTTATGTATATAAGTGAAAGTAAAAATACGGACTATATGATGTAATATTATATAATATTACATAATATGCTGTACGATTATGTAATATTACGTAATATTGTATAATTTTATTGGCGGATCATGTTCCTAATTGCAACGTTTCATTAACCCTCTTTTCTCCAATTATATACTAGATGGAAATTATTTTTACTTCACTTTGTAAACATAAAAAATCGATTAAATAAGCAGAATTACCAAATGAAGCTTTTTTTCTTGTTTTGAGAAAGATTTTCAGATTTTAAATTATTTTTCAAATGTTCTCGATTTTTTGTGGCTTAAAAGTTAAATTTTCGCATTCACGTGGAGAATTAGATTGAAATTATTGAATATACTTCGAACATTAAAATTAGGATACAGTCAAATTGTCTTTATTTTACCAAAATAACAGATTGAAAAACCTGAAAAAGTTCTTTAGAAACATTCAATGTCAACCGGCAACCCGGTTTTATTATTTGGAAAGAAATATTTAGAAGGTGACATTATAAAAAAAATATTATAATTTGTTACTTTTAACTTGTGAAACACTTGATTGACAATTTAATCCAGACTAAAAATAGTGTTCAAAATGATAATACTTCCATTGCACAATCTTAGCTTATTATATTACAAGAGCTGCTGTAATAAATCTAGTCATTAAAAAAAACGGAAAATAATCGATATCCCCTTTATTTTTAAGTTCAAAAATTATTTGAAATAAATTTAAAGGTAAATTTCACTTTAATTATAACATTTTGTATGGTTAATATCATTTTTAAATATGTAATCTTAAAAATAAACATAAAAATATCAAAAGTTTTAATGTTTTATTAAAATTATCCAGATAATTAACTTCTAAGCTAAAAATATAACGAAGATAAGAATAATTAGAATAAATAAGACATGTGAAATTCTATAGAATCTTATGATAAACCCTGAAATCTTCGAAAATTGATTACAATACCTTGATAGCATTTAAAACCTTTAAAAATCATTGATATCCTCGGAAATCTAATTATAATATTTAAAATCGTTTACAAATTCCATATATTTTGAAACATACTTTGAAATGCCTTCAAATGATTAAAATCAATAGAAAATTCTTTGGAATGATTTTAATTACCATAAACTCTTTATGATAAATTTTGATCTGTGGAAATACTTTTAAATATTGGCATATATCATAAAATATTTGTAATTTTGCGAAATTTCTCCATTCTTGTGATTACATTTTTTTAAATCCTTCCAATATTATAATGTTCCATAAAATTAAATAAAATATGATAATATTTCATGATATCTCTTGAAATATTCAAAGTCCTTTAAAATTCTGGAAAATTTATTAAAATACGATATTGATAGCTTTTAAAATCCCCTAAAATTATTGAAATCTTCGGAAATCTGATAAAGTAGCTTAAATTCCTTCAAAATTCTTCGAGATTTTTTGAACTTCTACGAAAAATCCTGAATTTGATAAAATTTTTCGAAAATAATATAAATAATATGAAACATTTGTAATTTTTAGATATCTATTCAAAAGCCATACACCTTTTAGTTTGGTAATTTTCGTTTTAATTAATTATATTATTAAGAATAATAATAACTCATTTTATGTTATTTTTATGTTTTAAGCTTCGGAAAGCGAATGTACTTTTTATTTTGAATTGCAAATTTTTCAAATAGTTTTCCTCAAAAGAGGGTTATTGAATACAAAAAAAAAATAATAATATAAGACAAAGACGAAATTTCTAATCTCGTAGATAATTATTTTTACAGGTATTATAATCGATATGATTAATTGAAAGAATTTTTATATTGCTCTGGATTACCAGCTAATTACTACATTTCTTCGCTACTTTGTTTAAGGTTGCGAATATTTAATAAAATCAAACCCTGATATTCTAGTTAAAGAGGATAAAATAATCTTATAATTGAGCCCACAATGAACCTTCAGAGATAAATAGTTTGTGAAATATGAATTTGTTAATTGAGGGTGTGCCCTTGCTGAGTTACAGAAAATACACATTAACTTTTTCCTTATATATTCATGAAGTGGAAGATCTGCTGGGTATGAAATTATTTCTTTTTTTAATTATGTTATATTACTTATAAGCATTGTTCTGACAAAATTTTCTTACAACAAAACTATTGCAGAATGTAAATTGGTGAAACAATAATCAACATGCTTCTTTGCTATCAGTTATTCTCTATTTTTTAGATTTTTCGGATAAGTGAAAGTAGAACAAAAATTATTGTTTAAAACAATTTTTTGCTAAAAATGGAAATTTTTCTCCAGGAGAACAAATCGTTTTTCTTAAGTAAGCACTATTTCTTAGTAGATTCACCAAATGAGAACTCACGAAAGTGTACCTTTAAAAGCTGTTATTGTTTAAACCAAAAAAATCTACACAATACCCACCCTGATATTTTCGGACTTTTATCATGAAAACCAACCCTTTCATGCTGAACAGAATTTCCACTTTGTGTGTCTATGAAGAGATAATTGATATATTTTTGTTTATGAAAGTGAATATTGATTACGAATGTCGCTTACTCATTAAAGGCGCATTCTCAATTAAAGAATATCTATTTTATAAACTATTGGCTATAGAAGGTTCAATAAGGACATATGTAAAAGCAAATTTTGTTTTATAAAAATCGTTCTACGAACAAATTTATACGATCTCTTACATGAAATTACTAATCAACGAAAACATGAAAACAAATTGAAAATTTCCAATTACGTTTTAATAACAGAAGTTAGCCCCACTATACTTTATAAAAGTTAAAAGAACAAAAGTATTATCTTCATGTTCCACATCTCGATTTTATCCTTCTAATTTGACTGGAATTAAGTGAATGAATTTCTGTCATCCTTTATTGCCTTCCTCCTCAAATAAATATGAAAATCCCTTCGAAATTCTATCATTTCAGTATCTGGTACAGATTACTTCTGATTTAGAAAAAGAATTACAAATAGTTTCGCAATGGATGCAGAAACATTGATTTTCAATAATTGCGGAAATTGAAATTCCGATTTGGAAAAATTCTCCGTTTTCGAGTCTGTGAACTGGAAATAATTCAAATCTGGACACTTGAAGTGATTTTGACTTAAAAGCGACTCCGATAGTTCACAATTTCCAGATATTCAAACTTAGATAGAAGAGTTTCACAGCTGCGGCACAGAAACTGTAGAAAAGACAAAAAACAAAATGTGATTCGATTTTCCGCTATCTGAATTTGAGCTGTCGGGAGGATAGAAAGCAAAACTGCCATTGAAGTTCGATGGACGTCACTTAGGCAATATTGCGAGTGAGCTATGAGATACCGCGATAGAGTTTAGCGAGGACACTGAGGTCACCATTGACTGATCGAGTGTACGGAAGTGGCTACTTTACATGATCGTGTTTCAGGACCCTTCGGTCCACTCTCAAGGATACTCTCGTATTGGATTTGCTGAGTATCCTCTCGTCATTCCAGAGGGAATATCCGGAGGCGAAAACAAGCACCTTGGTTTGTCAACCTATCCTTGAATCGGTCACTCTTGAACTTTCGAATGTCCAATTGGCCATTCTCTCAGGCTTCATTTAAATTTGATAGACATGTTCTCTCTCAAGAATTATAATGACCTTCTATGTTGATAACTTGCACAAACTAACGGATTTAGATTAATGCGTTCTGAATGAGTTAATCCTGATGGTAGTGATTGTAATAGGAGAAGATAATGGTGGCTTTCAATAGTCTGATTAATTCACTATGCATCAAGGTACTACTTTCATCAATGTAAATTAATTTGAAAGTACTTTTTTAATTAATAGTGACTTGTAGCTTTTTTAAATAGGAAAGAACAGTCAATCCCAAGGATATTATTCATCTAAAGTTGGATAAAAGCCTTTGAAATAATCGAGAAATACAATTATCTGACGAAGCATAATTTTAATCCGCCTCGTGATACAAATTATCTGCCGTCGGTCATTTTAGTTGGAATTCGTTTGAAGCGTTTTTATCCAATTTCAGATTAATAATATCTCTGGTATTAAGTGTAATATGATAAGTCTATAAACAAAATATGAAACAAAATTTCATAAACTTAAAGAAGATACATAATCGAGCATACAATTTAAAACCAAGTCTATTGTTTCCAGGATTTCAATAAACTCAGGATTCAGAATATCGTATATAAATAAGTTTGAAGACGCGAACTATACAAAACGCTCTCCAAATTCCGTATAAAATAAGCCCAGGGTACATCTTCAAGTTCTTGCAATTTAATGAAAAAAAGTATAAGATTCATGCGCATAAGCTACTGTGAAACTGTGAAAAAATAGGTTCAAAATAAGCCCAAGATCATTGACAAATTTTGAGTATTTCGGAAGGAAGCTATTGAGTATTTAAGAAATCTTTTTACTTATTTAGAAAATTTCGAGCGAAAATTTTTCAGCTCTGTTATAATTAAAATTAAGGGAATTTAATCGGTCATCAAAAAAGAGGTGTGCGAAAGTTTTTGCCCACCGCTGTACGCGGAAACTATCTATTGTATTATCAGAGTATTGTATTATTAGATAATATTCTAGATTGCTTTAGAGCGTCTCGAGATGTTTCTGGGAACCATTAATACTATGTTTGAATTCCGTAATAAACTGGAAATTTAAAGAGTTTACTAGAATATTTTTTCATGTTCCTAAGCAACCTAAAATGTTTTATAATAAACCAGAATATTCGATATTATTTAGATTTCTTTGATTTGAGCATTGCAGCATTTTCATCCAAGTTTGTAATAGAAAGAGGTTTTCGGGATTTACTGTGAAGATATTCAATTTTCATTGGTATAAATTCAAACTTCTATCTTAATGTTGTTAAATTTTACAACTTTTTAATTAATGAAAATGAAGTATTTAACGAAAATATGTTATCTGCTACATGATTGTTTCTTACATGTAAATTAAAAAGTAAATCATTTTTGAATACCTGGAATAGAAACGAGGTAGCTTTTTAAGTCTCGAAGATGCTTATAATCATGCAATACTAATTACTATTGTATCTCCTATATTAAATCTAGCCCATCAAGCTCAAATCCTATTAGACGTGGCTATTATTTTCGAGCTGCTAAGTTCGTATTACATCGAAATATGTCTATAAACTTTATTTAAAATTTAGGCAATCAGAAAGCTGACTCTGTGAGAAAGCAAAGAAGATAGACAGAAAGAGAGAGAGCACAGCAAATATAAATACTTAAAGTTATATTCGACTTAATTTCAGATCAGCATTTTTCTACTGAAATAAAGTAAAGTATGCTCCTAAATTTCAATATTCAGTTCTAAAAGTAAGTTGAAGATCAGCCAATATTTGGATTATCAAACCCATCAAAATAATTAAATTATTACCAAACTTTTCAATTCGCAACGTGAGGGTCCTTTCAATACATTACACAACGCAATTTCCCGAAGATTTTGGACCACACCTGCCCCCTTTATACCGTTTTTTAAATTTTCCCTATTTTTCTTGTATTTTATTACAAGTTAGAAACCAACTTCCATTATTTCTAAAACAATTACCTATATAAGAACACCTGAGGAGTGTCGGTTAGACGTGAAAAATTTCTGGTTTTTAGTTAAAATATTATCCCTAATTTCAGTTAGGATAGGGTATTAACTTAGGGTTACATTTGCCTTCAGTATTCATATATTCATAATTGAAGAGTTAGCATACCTGAATTTCCTTAATTTAATGTTCAGATGTAATTCCTAATTTTATATTGCCTATGCATTTTTGTGACACCTTAAAATAAGCTCAATTTTCGATTTAAATTAAGTACTTTTTTGCGGTGAGGGAGAAAAGTCTACGAAAATCGAGAAAGAAGTTAGTTAACTCACTAATTATTTTCTTTTCTTACCCATGCTGCCATCATATTTCACATTTAAATAAAATTTAAGGATGACTACTTTTGCATGTTATTCATGAACAAGTAACATTTTTTATAAAGTTTAAACACGATAGCTTGGTTTTGACGTACCACAAATTTTCAAGAATTACAAACGATAATTAATATAGATTTAGATGATGATCAAATTATAACGTTGTTAGTGGTATTAAAACTTTTAGTTTAGAGGACTGTACTGGAATTTTCAAGTATTGCGAAATGGGTGGAACATTCCTGTAATTACCTTCTGCTAAGTTTTCAGGCAAGTTAACCATGACTGAGGGGACTTTGCCACGGTTTTGAACCATATAGCATCGTTTCGATCTCGTTAATGTATTCAGAGTCTAGAAACTCTACTTGCTGAACGAAACTACCCGCCACAAGGAACTTCAGATCCTCTATCTCGAAACTTTTCATTTTTAACGATTTAAATGTAACTTCCAGGCACTACACTTGGAAACATCCTGTACTATTTGATGTCTAGTTATTTACTTCACAGAGTAATTTTTTCAGGTTAAATAGAACCAAAATGTTCAGAATTATTTGCAGTAGTTGAAAAAGGTCAAACAGAGTTTCTTAGCCAATTAGGACGTTAATTGAGCCTTTCAAATCTACCACTCTAATATTACTATTAACTTTTTCTTACCCCTCTCATAATTCCCTTAGTCCCACTTTATAAATCCTGAACTGGGTAAATGACAATTCCGCCCTGAGTACCTGCAAACGTTTACCCCACTACATATGGTAATAAATTAATAAATACAATCGAACTCCAAAGATACGAGTGCGTTAGATTAATCGCTCCACAGATACGAGCCTCTCAAGTCCAAAGGAGCGAGCGGCTTTCTTTCCTCTCAACTCCTGCTCTATTTGAGAATCAGGCGCGCGCGAGCACTAGCTACCTTGTATTTGACATGCGTATTTGACCAAACGTCGCATGAGTGGAAGCCCCTTTCATGATCGTATCCTTGAAGTTGCCGATTCTCAAACTTCTCGTATCTTTAGAGTTCGAATGTATAACATTCAGAATCTGCGAATTGTAACGAATCCAACGATATGTTATTTGACTGGAAAATTGAAAGATTTAAGAATTAATTGGTAAGCTTATGGAAAATTTTTCAGTATATTTTACTAAAATATACCACAGTAGCTTTAATTTATTGCTTTAATATATTTCTTAACTTTGCAAATGCCGGTAGCTAAAATTTGGCCACATTTGGAAACCTATTCACTAACATAAATTTGGTTAATTTCTCAAACCATAGAAATTCTCAAAATCATCTTTAAATAATAATTTTTTAGATCTAGTCCAAAAGTATGAATAGTGGGGTAGTATGCTTTTCGCTCTCGAGTTTCATAGGTAGGCACCGGATGAGGGGAGCGAACGTCGCCTTCCAGTGCACGGACTACGGATCTATCCTCTTCTATTACGCCCTCTCAAGCAATGTCCTACCCTACTTTCCCTCACCCTTCCTAGTTCATTGATATCTGAAATTGTATTGGAAATAGATTTGTATCCTTTTTTCTGCACCAACTTGGAGGTAAAGCATAATAAGGCGCGTTTTTTAGTGCTATCCCCAGCAGGCTCAGTGTTTCAATACTATACAATGCTATACTATACAACACTATACAATATCAAAGTAATTCATGTAAGAATTTTGTCCATATAAATCTTTACTTTTACTTTAGTTACTAGTTTTTAAGAATTTTTAAAATTTTCCTTTTTAATTTTTAATTATTAATTATACTTTTAATTTTTGAGTCCGCCATAATCACGCGATACTAGCTCAACAACGGTCAATTAAGAAAGTTCTTTGGACTGATACATTTTAATTTGTTTTAAAATAAATGAATGCTTGCGTTTTGATTCACAGTTCTAAAATTTATTAGGCAAATGAAATCTGTTACATTTGATCTGGGTATGAAGTTGAATCTCTTTCAAAACTTCATTGAAATGGAAAACACTTCGATAATTTCAACATTTCGAAAACACCCGACAGTGTATCTCTAAAGAAAAGGGCGGCGTAGAGAAGAGCGAGGGCAAAGCTGCCAGATCGCGGATGAAATTTACCCCCACGATACCTACGGTTTGGGAGCCGCAATACAGAAGGTGCATGATTACCACTGTGAGTTCATATGTAAGCACGATTCGACTTCGGTGTTCTGCTGTACGATGGTTGCCGATCTGAAGGCTTCGGAAGACTTCGGTGGTCTTCTATTTATATCGCGCTCCCCATTTGAAAGGAATGGAAGAAATTAGCGATTTGGATATTTTGCGTGATTCTTAATTTCATGCATGCGTCGATTTTCAGGTTA
>NC_046658.1:91030334-91056003 GCF_010883055.1 Belonocnema kinseyi | reverse complement strand
TAATATTGTCATTATAAAATATTATATTAATATTAATGAATAGTTGACTAACTTTTAATAGAAATAGTTAAACTTTCAACTATAACAATAAGTTTTCTGCAACAAAAAAATTTTTTATCAAATACATAACTGAACAAAAAACATTTTTTAAATTGTTTTCAACATAATAGTATAATTTTAAATAAAAAAATTACATTTTCATTCAAAAAGCTAAATTGTATATTAAAAAAAGGCATTTCTAATAAAATACATGAACTTTGCAAAAAGAAATTTATTTTCCATGAAGACCAATTTTCTGAACAAAAAATTAATGTTTAATCACCAAAAAAAAATATGGGAAAAAAAACGTTAAAATTCTTTGAAATCGCTCGAAATTATTTAAATTAATTGAAAATTCGTTGGAATGTTTAAAAATGTCCTGAAAATTTTTGAATCCTTTAAAACCGCTTAAAATTTTTGAAAGCTCTTGAAAATTCCTTGGAACGTTTTAAAATACTCTCAAATATTTCTAAACCTTCAAAATATTTTGAAAGATCTTGGCATCTTTTAAAGATTTCTAAAATACTTCGGAATTTTTTTAAATAACCCGGCTAAAGTTGTTAAAATTCTTTGAAATTCCTTTCAATTATAAAAATAAGTTGAAATTCCTTGAGATGTTTCAAAACATCCTCAAATATTTAAAATCCTTAAAAAGTTTCGGAAAACTTCGGTTGTCTTCTATTTATATCTCGATGCCCATTTGAAAGAAATGGAAGAAATTGGCGAATTTAATGTTTCTTTGAAATCCCTTAAAATTAGAAAAATAGGATGAAAATTCCTTGACATCTTTTAAAACATCCTCAAATATATAAAATGCTTAAAAATCTGTAGATATCTCTTGAAAACTTTTAGACCTCTTGAAAATTCCTTAAAATTTTAAAAATACCCTGAAATATTTCATATCCTTTAAAATCTCATATTAAATTGCTGTAATCAATTGAAAATTCCTTGGCATCTTTTAAAACTTCCTCAAATATTTAAAATCCTCACAAATCTTTTTAAATCTCTTGAAATTTTTTAAAGCTCTTGACAATATCTTGAAATTAAAAAAAAACATGAAATATTTCAAATCCTTTAAAATCACATACTAAATTATTAAAATCATTTAAAAATTCCTTGAAATCTATTTCGAAATATTTTAGAGTATTTTAAAAGGTTCCAAGGAATTTTTAATTGATTACAGTCATTTAATATGAGAATTTAAAGGATTTGATACATCTTAGGATATTTTACTAGAATCCTTTCAATTATAAAAATAAGTTGAAAATTCCTTGAGAACTTTCAAAACATCCTCAAATATTTAAAATCCTTAAAAAGCTTCGGAAAACTTCGGTTGTCTTCTATTTATATCTCGATGCCCATTTGAAAGAAATGGAAGAAATTGGCGAATTTAATGTTTCGCGTGATTCTTCATTTCATGCATGAGTCAATTTTTAAGGTTATGTTTTTCAGGTGTATATAGTATGAATATTATTACTATTATACATATTATTAATGTTAATAAAATAATGATCAAATATAACATTAATTTTAATTAATAGTTGACTAACTTTTAATACAAACAGTTAAATTTTCAACTTAAACAATTAGTTTCCTGCAAAAAAAATTTGTTAAATTTGTTTTGAACAAAATATTAAAATTTTTAAACAAAAAGTTAAATTTTATCCAAAAGGCTGAATTGTATAAGAAAAAAAGGCATTTTTAATCACATACATGAACTTTGCACAAAAAAAATTTATTTTCCATAAAGTATAATTTTCTTGTAGTTAAAAGAAATTAATTTTTAAACAAAACCGAAGAAAAATTCCACACAATAGTTAAATTTTCAGGAAGAAAATTTTAAAATCTCTTGAAATTTTGCAAAGCTCTTGAAAACTCCTTGCAATGTTAAAAATACCCTAAAATATTTTAAATCCTTTAAAATCTCATACTAAGTTATTGAAATCAATTGAAAATTCCTTGAAACCTTTGAAAATACTCTTAAATATTTCAAAATCTTTTGAAAAATCTTGACATTGTTTAAAGATTTTTAATATACTTTGGAGTTTTTTTAAACATCATTGCTATAATTATTAAAATTCTTTGAAATTCCTTTAATTTATAAAAATGAATTAAAAATTCAGTGAAATGTTTTTAAACATCTTAAAATATTTAAAATCCTTTAAAATATTTTTTAATCTCTTGAAAATTCCTTGAAAATTTAAAAATACCCTAAAATATTTAAAATCTTTTACAATATCATACGGCATTATTGAAAAATTGAAAATTCCTTAAAATTTTAAAAATACCCTGAAATATTTCATATCCTTTAAAATCTCATATTAAATTGCTGTAATCAATTGAAAATTCCTTGGCATCTTTTAAAACTTCCTCAAATATTTGAAATCCTCACAAATCTTTTTAAATCTCTTGAAATTTTTTAAAGCTCTTGACAATATCTTGAAATTAAAAAAAAACATGAAATATTTCAAATCCTTTAAAATCACATACTAAATTATTAAAATCATTTAAAAATTCCTTGAAATCTATTTCGAAATATTTGAGAGTATTTTAAAAGGTTCCAAGGAATTTTTAATTGATTACAGTCATTTAATATGAGAATTTAAAGGATTTGATACATCTTAGGATATTTTACTAGATTCCAAGGAGTTTTCAATTGATTTCAATAATTTAGAATGAAATTTTAAAGGATTTAAAATATTTTATTGTATTTATAAAATTGCAAGGAATTTTCAAGAGCTTTGTAAAATTTCAAGAGATTTAAAAGATTTTAAATATTTTAGGCTCTTTTAAAACATTTCAAGGAATTTTCAAATTTTTTCAATAATTTAAAGCAATTTCAAAGAATTTTAACTATTTTTTTCAATTTTTCGCGTTGAAAGTGGAAATGCTTTGTTAGAAATTTAGTTTTCTTTTGGTTGATGATTTATCAATTTAGTTGGTAAAATTTGTTTTCTGAAAATTTAACTATTTTGTAGAATTTTTTTTTTTTGGTTTTGTTTAAAAATTAATTTCTTTAAACTACAAGACAATTATACTTCGTGGAAAATAAACTTCTTGTGTGCAAAGTTCATGAATGTGATTAAAAATGCGTTTTTTTCTTATACATTTCAGCCTTTTGCTTAAAAATGTAACGTTTTGTTTAAAAATTTTAATATATTTTGTTTAAAACAAATTTAGGAAATTTTGTTTGCAGAAAACTTATTGTTTTAGTTGAAACTTTAACTATTTGTATTAAAAGTTAGTCAACTATCAATTAAAATTAATGTTATATTTTATAATTATAATATTAAAATCAATAATATGTACAATATTAATAATACTCATAATATATACACCTGAAAAACATAACCGCAAAATTTACTCATGCATGAAATGAAGAATCACGCGAAACATTAAATTCGCCAGTTTCTTCCATTTCTTTCAAATGAGGATCGAGATATAAATAGAAGACCACCGAAGTCTTCAGAAGCTATCAGATCGACAATCATCGTACAGCAGTTAACCGAAGTCGAATCGTGCATTTTGGGCTTACACACGAACTCACAGTGGTAATCATGCACCTTCTGTTTTACGGCTCCCAAATGGTAGGTATGGTGTGGGTAAATTTCATCCACGATCTGGCAGCTCTGGGCAAGGGAAAAAGGGCTGGACATTGGTGGACTTACTGCCGTAGTCCGTGCAGTGGAAGGGGACCTTTGCTCCCCTCAGCCGGTGGCTGCCTGTGAAGGTCGGGTGCATGGAGAATAGACACAAGGAGACAAAATTAATGTAACGAAAAATGAGCATATTTTTTCGCGAAGTTTACACGCCTGAACTTAACGTGCGTGGCGCTAGTGTGAACATTTGTACAAATCACGCGGTACAAATATAGCTGCCCACGAGACAATCGCAATAATTCAATAATATAACCTCAAATCAATGAGTATCAAATATTATTTATGAAATTATTGGGCCATGTAATAAATAATGATTAATTTGAAGTCATAACTTTATGCGCAAGTGTAAATGTGGTCATAAATTTTTTGAAAGTCGTGCGGAACTTAAGAAAGGTAAGTAACGATAACATGTACCACAGGAAAATAATTTCCATGATTGAACTCGTTCTTTTGTGAAAAATTATTTTCATAGGTCTTTAAGTATTGTACCATTTCGATATTGCACTTTCACTTTATAAATTATATATTTAATGTACAGAGTATATTTTATAGAGTATTTAATTGCACATGAATTGAGGTTATATTATTCTTTTCACATGGACGGCCATATTTGTACATGTTTTCATACTAGCGCCACGGATGGGAAGTTCAGACGCGTGTACTTCGCGAAAAAACCTGCTCATTTTTTGTGAAGTCAATGTACAGGACTTTGGTCTCCTTGCGTCTATTGTCCATGGTCGGGAGCGAAAAGTCAATCTCCCGAATAGTGTCATTCCTAGCTAAATTATGAAACTGATTAAGGGCATGCTCTTCGGTGACCACGTGACCAAACTAATCCCCGGTTATGAATTTTTTTTTGGTATTCACTGTGCCTACACGAATTGAGATATCGTGTTTAAACTTTGACAAATAAAATAAAAAGCACTAAACGTCTGTATACATCAATATTTTCGTAATTTTAAAGAAATTTTATTTATAAATTAATGAAATAGGATATTGCCATTCCAGTTATAGCACTTTGATGATCAGTTTTAGTTTGATGCATTTCAGATTTTTTGATTCGCTCATATTGAGCACTGACACCAATTTCAGACTAAATCGTCTAAACTTTGAAAAAAATTAATATAAGCAATACAATTTTGACATTCGTTGCAAATCAACAAATAAGTATCTGCACACACGTAACCTATCATTATTTTTTGAGCATTTTTAGCGATTTTTAGCGAAAAAAAGAAACTTTGAACGTCAGTAAAGTCAAGAACAAGTGACAAAGTTCATCCATGAAATTTTTGTGTAAAATGATTTCCATTTTTTTGTTCCTAAAAATAAAAGATAAATTTCAAGTTGAAAACATAGCAACACCGGCAATGTGCTAAAATTTACTCGTCGGAGTTCTCCAACCAACTTCCATAATTCTTGACATCTAATTTTTGATGTTAAATCGATCAGCTAATAACTATTGTTGACAGTGAACTAGAAAACTTTCTTCGTGATTATAAACATTTTGATAAATACAAACGTTCCTTAGTGCATTCTGTATAACTTCCTAAATCCTGAATACGAAATCTCAATCCGTGTGGACGTAGTGAGGACCAAAAAAAATGAAAATCATTTCATTCTCTACACAAAAATTTCATGAATAAACTTATTCATGTGGTCTCGACTTTAACGACGCTCAAAGTTTTTTTTCTCCGCTAGAAATCGCTAAAAATTGACCAAAAATAATGACAGATTACGTATGTGCAGATAATAATTTTTTGGTTTGCAACGATTGTGCAAGTTTTATTGCTTATATTAATTTTTTGTAAGGTTTAGACGATTTAGTGCAAAATTGGTGTCAGTCCTCAATATACACGAATCAAAAAATCTGAAATGCATCAAACCAAAAATTATCTGCAATGTGCTATAACTCGAATTGTAATATCATATTTCATCCATTTATAAATGGTTTCAAAAAAAAATTTTTTAATAAATTCGGCAAATTTTGAAAATAATTATTTTTCCTTTCAAAAATAATATGTTTAATAATACCGGCTCAAGACGTTTTACGGCTGGCACTTCCATTTTCTGATTACTAACTTAAGGCTCAACTAATAGTTTCATTTTTAACCCAAAACTATGGATTATTTTACCAAAATAATGCAATCCTTGGCTAAAAAAGATCAATTATGAAAGAAAAAATGCAATAGTTATATATGTAGTTCAAAAAGTTATTTTTTGTCAAATAAAAACTCATTTTCAACAGAGCAGTGAAACTTTCAACCAAAGAAATTAATTTTTTGCTGAATTAATGAGTTTTCAACCACAAAAACGTATTCTTAATAACAACAACCAATTTTAAGCAAACATTTCCAAAATAATATAAAACTTAAAAAGATTTTAATAAATTTAAAACGAATTGTACGTTTTTGATCATTTTAAAGAGGTTTCAAGACAATACAGAAATTTTATTAGCATTGACAGAAAAACTAAAAATAAATTTTTTTTTAATCAAGTTAAAAAATAAATTTTTTAAATGAATTAAAAAAATATTTTTTTTTTTAATACAAATTTTCCAAATAGAATCTAGCTGATGTTAAAGTCATTTTTTTAATTTTGTCGGATTTACAAAAAATTGTAAAAAAATTCGAGTTCCAAAATAGTAAATAAATTTTCATTAGATTCCTGGAAAATTGTTTATAGATTTTTTTAAACAAATTTTTAAGAGAACATTTAAAAAGATTTTAGAGCAAATTTTGATGTATAATTTGGCTGGGATTTTGTTTCTTTATAAACAAAAAATAATTTTTGGTTCATAATTCAAATCTTTTAATGAAAATTCTTTTTTTTTAATAATTTAAAAGAAAGGTTAACCCTTAAGTAAATGATAAGAAAACAAAAGTACCAGTAGTAAATCGTCTGGAGGTAGTTACATCAATTATACTATTTTTAAAAGGAAGAATAATTGTTGTCATCATTTGCTGCATTCAATTAAACAAATTTCTTAAAAACAAATTTTAATTAAAGAAATTTCTTGAATTTTTTTTCTGCTTTTTATGTAATTAAATAGTACTTTTAATTAACTTTTATCAACAAATATTTTAAGTACAAATAAATTTATGATTGTTAAGGAGTTTCCAAAGTAAGCTCGGAATGACACTATTCATTATTTTGGTTTGGGAGTGAAAAATTATTGAAGGATGCTTTTTAAAAATGCAATTGTTTAAGAAGTGAAATAAATTTATAATGTTAGTTAATAAGTTTTAAAATGTAGATGCGCAATTCCAAACATTATATTCACAAGTTAGTAAATGATAAATTGACAAAATATTCTGCATTTTAGTCCTCATTAGGTACAAAGGACACCCGCTGTTCCAAGATTAACGGCAGTAATTCAGCGCTAAAAGGAAGGTTAGTTTTGTGTCCGTCCTGATTTTTTTTGTACTTTAAAGGTGAAAAGAGGGTTCCAGATTCTTTTAAAAAATTGGACAAATGTTCACATTTAGGGGTTGAAATCACCCCTTTTATATTTTTGAGTCTTTTAATATTTTAAGAAGTAAAATTGTTTTTACACAAAATTGTTCTAATTGATGGTTCATTACAATATTCGCGTGAGTAGTAAAAAAACTTACTCTCAAGAGTATTTTAATTTATAAAAACTACTCCTAAAACGCTTCGCTATATGACATATAGTTTAACATTTTGAACTTTGTTGCTACAAACTTCATGTTTTGATATTAAATTCTATTAAGAATCAACAGTATTATTCGAATTAACCCCTAAATTAGGTGTTATTTATCCCTTTAATATTATCAATGAATAAGAACTATATTTATTATTCTAACATTTCGGTAAGTAATGGATTAAAGTATTTGGTTTGGGCAATCAATAATAATACAACTGACTTTTTGTTACTGATGACACTTGTTCTTATATTAATGAATCTTTGTGATGTACTTGCATGTGTGTATTCTGGGCAGGTGTATGTGTGTGCAATTTCAAGTGAAAAAATGTACGTGCCTGAACCTATATAAAAATTCTTTAAAGAGTTCTATTATATATATCACCATTAAAATTTCTTGCTAAGCAAAACATAAAAACAAATATTTTAATCCATTACTTACAGGAATGCTATATTAATAAATATACCTCTTATTCATTGATAATATTAAAGGGGTGGAGGACACCTAATTTACGGGGTAATTCGAATTTCACTGATGATTCCGAAAAGAATTTCATATTAAAACAATATTTTTGCATTCTAGGGGCAGATTTTCTAAATGATGAAACTCTAGAGGGCAAGTGTTTTTACAACTCACGTTAATATTGTAATGCAGCATTAATTAGAACAATGTTGTGTTAAAACAATAAATAAAAAACAATGTTACTTCTTAAAAGACTAAAAGACTCAAAAATATAGAAGGGGTGATTTCAACTCCTAAATTTTAATATTTGCCCAATTTTTTTCCATAGTTTATGCGGAATTGACAGTCGCCCCTATCATTACCCTCGCTCAACCTACCTCCCAACACCATCCCTCAACTCACTTTCTTTATTCCCCTACCCTAGAAAAAAGTACGACTGACAGGGGGATACTCGACGGAAACTAAAAAAGTTTCTGCCCCGGGCTGAAAAACTTTAAAAATAGTCCAATTCCAATTTGATCTCCGTCTATCTGCTCGTTTTACCCCTATTACCCAACTTTTCCTCACGCAGCTGAGGGACCTTTGTACTTGATGATAAATAAAATACAAAACATAACATTTGTTTATGTTTGAATTTAGTAATTTATAAATATTATATTCGAAATGTACTATTTTTGGCAATTTCAGCAATATTTTTCTTGTCTCAATAAGTTGAAAGTTAGCATGGGTGCACTTTTAGATATTTCTGTCTTATTTTTAGAAAAAATTTGAGGAAGTCTTATGTTGTCGTAAGTTCGGTAAAATTACCATAAATGTAGCAAAATTAGTTAAAAAATCAGACACATTTTTAAGTGATGATACTATTTTGCCTTTGTGTTAAATATTAGTTACCCCTAAGAAGGACTTACTTATTGTGACAAGTAAAACCTTATTTGAACCGCCAAAAATCATTCATTTTGAATATAATATTTCCAAATTACTAATCGTAAAATTGAACGATTTTCTGTTTTATTTTATGTTACGGGGATCCGTCAATTGCGTGAGGGGAATTTATTTAGTGCGATTAGAGCAAAACGATATACGACATCAAATGTACATCGCCCTAAAAAACAGATTTAAATTCATAATTAGAATTTTAAGATATAAAAATCCATTGACACTCAACTACATTCGTTACAGTATTTTTAACTACCTGTTACAAAATTTTGTACAAAGAAAATTTGAGATTTTCTACACCTTTTTACATCAGATATGATTTCCATCATACTTTTTCGAAACGAGTTATTCCTTAACATTTATATCCTCCTCACTCGTTTTGTGATGTTATCGACAGATTTACCATCCGTCTGATTGATGCGAATCGAGTTTTCGTTCGTATCTGAGTAACTCGAAACACAGTTGACTGCTCCTAACGCCAAATACCTGTTCAGGATTTTTCAATTTCCGTTGATTTATTGAAATCTGCTTTCAAGAATGCCAGGAGTGAAATAATTCTCAAAATCTTAAATTGTTTTTTTTTTTCTAGAAGAAAAATATACTCTGGTTTTAATTTTATGCTGCAAGAAATATAATGAAGAAATCATAGTTTTTTATACCATGAAACAATTTAAAAAAAAAATATTTTCTCTTTCCTATAAATTTATTACTTGGAATGTACTTTTTAAAAGTTTAGGGTAATTTTTACAATTCAACATTTTTGAATACTATTTAAGCTTATGTTAAATATTACTCAGGCTTATTTTCATTACCAGGCTTTGTGAAGTGAGAAATGTTACGGCAGCAATTCAGTGTGGAAGATGTGCCGAAATTAATGGCAAGACATATATAAACTTACTAAAAAAATTAAAAACAGCGAGTTATGGTTCTCTTTTTACTCTCATCATAATGACAAAGTATTGTTTTTATGTGTAAGCTGGTTTTCGCTGATTTCTTTTAATGTACACGTTTCGAGACCTCCCTGGGACCAAAAAATCAGTTTTACATATTTTCGATAAAATTCAAGAAGTTAGAACATTTACAAAATTTTTTAGAGCTTTTTTCAAGATTAAAAAATTCTATGTACGGCTGCTTATAGTACGCGGAAACTTTATCAAGTCATCCTTACGACTCTTTTCGATATTAAGAAAATTCTCTCAACCTTAATTTTAAAAAGAATTTCCATTTACGTCAAGCGACATCCTTTTGTCGCAAGAGAAAATTCCTCAGATTGTTTACCTAAGGAATTAAATTAAATCGAGCAAATATTTAGAAAATTTTACAAAATAATCAAACCGACCGTTTTTCCACAACCAGAGACAAATTGCATTCACTTAAATACATTTCGTTTTAATACAACCGAATCTACTTCCGTAAACGATTTTGTGGACAGAACAATATTTTTTTCTGAGTACGAGTAGTATAAACAGTAAATTCTAGGTTTGCACCCCTAATATTTCCGCATTAAAGTTTGCTGCTTGTTAAAAAAATCAGGTGAGAACAGTATGCAGTAAGATGCCCTAAAAAATAAAAATTTTTATTATCTTGAACACCTAACCTCTAAATTTTTTCCATTTTGTATAAAAATAATTATTTATTTCTGATTTATTAACAAACAAAGAATTTAAACGTATCCCTAGCGTCCAAATCAGCCTCAAATGATTAAAATGTTTTTTTAATTTCCTATAACGTAAAAAAAATGTAGATGTTTAAATATTCATAGTGTATGTGTAGGATTTTTAAAATGCACGATTTGATATTTTAACCACTGTAAAGAGGAGTTTTACATTTTTAGGATTAGCATTTTTATTCTAATTTCTTCAAGTTTTTTTTCGGCATGTCGTATCATCATTTGTATTGCCTGCAAAACACTGCATATTTTTACAAAAATTAAGATTTATTATTACATATTTAATTATTTTAGATTCGTTTATAGTCCCAGGAAAGGGTGCAGTGTAGAAAAATTAGTTTTTTGATTCAAAATAACGCACAGCCGATCAATCTCGATTGATTTAGACATACAAAATAAAAAAATAAAATAATATTAACAACGTTTTATAGAGTACAATTAGTTGAAGATGTTTTGTTTTGTTATAAAAAGCAAAACATTTATTTATGAACGAATTATTTTTTGAAAGTGTCTTTTTCATCATTTTCAATAATTTATCGTTTTTTAAAGATAGATCGCAAGAAAGAGTAACGCCAAAGTTCGACTATTTTATGGACATCCCTAGCGACCTGGGGAAATAATATATAAAAATATGTTAAAGGTATCAAATTACTCGTAATTTAAAATCAAAGTAAACATCACATTTCGTTTTTAGAAAGTTTCCTAAAATTACCCCTATTAAGGGGTCAAGAAGACTGCCAAAAAAATAGAAAATAACACCATGGAAGAGCTTTGGGGAGAATTTTTAACCTAAATAAACCCCTTATCAATGAAGAGAAAATGATTTTTTAATCAGTGGTATTTTATATTTTTTAAATTTTTTGGGGTCTCCTCAACCCATAAAAACGTTTAATGTTTTCAAATATTTAAGAAACAAAAAGCAATGCTCATTTTGATTTTCAATAAGGATTAATTTTATATATGTAGCATATTTTTTGTTCAACAAGTCGCTGGTGAGGTCCAAAAAATAGGCGAAAGAACAGCCTATTTTGGCGTCACTCTTTAAGTACAAGACATATAATAATAAAGAGGAAGCTTCATAATGGTAAAGGCTTTTTAAAAAAACTTTAATTCATTTAATTAAACCTTCTCAAATTTAAAAATGTATAATACAATGTTCTAAGAAATTGTAAAACATATGCCATTAACATAATTCATAGTTCAACCAACAATATAAAAGATTATTTTTGGTTCAATATGAATCGATTGGCCAATAACAATTGGCATTTATCAGGGAGTAAGAAAGTTATCGTTAATTATATTATATCAAAAATATATTTTTATAGTCAAAATGTTTTCATTCTCATGACTTAAAATTTCTATGAGAATAGAAAAGATGTATTGATTCGAGAGTAATCAATTTACCTATAATATTCAAACATTTTATGAAAGAGCATGATCATGGTTATAGTCATGGTCAATTTATGGTCATTTGTATTATATTAAAAATCGATTTCTGTAGTAAAAATATTTTCATTTTATAATTTAAGGTTGATGTGAAAATAGTAAAGATGTTTTGATTCGAGACGAATCGATTGTCTTATAACATTGATACATTTTATTTAACTATGAGGAAGCTCTGGTAGTGCATAATATTGTAAAAAACGTTTTTTTGCCGTGAAACTTTTTACATTAGCATAATTTAAAATTGAAGCAATAACGGAAAACATTACATTATTCTGTGGAAATCGATTGACCTATGATATTACTACACTTTATTAAAGAGTAAGGAAGTTATGCTCATTCAGTTTCGTTTTGAAACGTAACCTTTATGTGCAAAGTTTTTTTTTCAATTGAAAATTTAACCTTAAGGCCATGTGATGAGTGGGTCACATGACCAGATTCCTGCCTTACCACCACTTTTTTTATTTCCCAACTTATTGTCATACGAAACGCCACATCGAGTTGAACATTTGGAATACGTCATTTGTCATTGTATTTAAACAAAATTCTTATATTATTTTGTATTTTTTATGAATTTCGATTCCTAAACCAATCAAAATAAAAAAATGTAAATTCAGATAAAGTGGAAAAACTCGAGATCGAATTCACACCTATTTCGAATATCCGTCCTCCTAGTGGAAAATTCCACGATAATATTATTCACATTCAGGATTACTTGATAAATTTCATGTTTTTGGTGATGCTAAACTTATTTTCTTTCGAAAATGTGGCAAAGAGATTACTATCACATATCTTAGGAATAAAGTATTGATATCTGCTGTTTCAAAAACAGTTTATTATAGACGACAATGGAAGAAAAAAGTATTTTCATTAGATTCTGAAGCTGAAAACTTATGGAAACAATTAAATCAATAATAAAATAACACTAAAAGGACTGGCATGACAAAAAAAAATCTGTCCCAAAATGCGCAGGTAATGAATTTTTTAAAACAGATTTTTATAACAAGTCATACAATTTATCAACTTAAAATGAATATTTATGTGTTTATCTTGGAGTTCTAAAAGAAAAGGGCTAAATTTGAAAAAAAAATTTATCCGTTGAAAAATCTCCGAACGTTATTATCTCTTTTCAAATTTATTACGTTCACATCGGCAAACAGTTGTCGGCTTTACGTTATTTTAAAGACAAAAAAAATTTTTTTCTTACTTCCAGCGGTTGAAACTACTTTTTTAAATAAAACCAAAAATACATATTTACTTGTTTACGAATGGGAACAAGTTTAGCTGATACATGATAAAAAAACATTGGGTTTATTCAGGCTACTCTATTTTGCATTTTGCAGTATAAAAATATATTAAACGCAATATTGACCTATAACTTCATGAAAATCAATAGTACAGGCGATTATTAAAAAAGGATGTGAAATAGATAAATTCAGAAGAGGATTAAATCATGAAGTAGTGATTTCGTTTAACCGAGTTTCCTGAACAGACTGGGTACCAATGAAGTAATGATTACTTCAATATACCAGCGGAGAAAGGAATGTGGCCCGGGATTCTCCATTATTCAGCAAGTTAAACACATACATATTGATAAGCCACCAGTACACGTCAACCCTTCAACTTCGGCCATTTTGAAAATACGATTCGTCGAAGTCTGGCTTTTCAAACAAAATAAATGGAGTCGAAAAGCTTTGTGCCAGTTCCATTGTTTAAAGTCAATCGATACTTTGATAAAGGAAAATTCATAGCTTCTTTCACTAAGAACGAAACAAATCAGACAGCTTCTAAACTTCTTTGAATAATGTAGAAGACGGTTACTGGTTCGGAAACTTCAGGATTTTGACATGCAGATTCCTGAGATATTGTTTTTGAAACTTATTTATTATAATTACATTATTCTCGGTATTACTATATTTATCATATTCACTTACTGATTCAACTTTGAGAGTTGTCTTTCCTCTATTGTCGACTCTCTTTTTTGACAATTGTAGATTATATGTATTTAAATCGGAAACCTGTTCTACACGGAAAGAAATACTATGGTAGGAGCATCCATAGAAATATTGATGCGTGTACAATTAACGTGAGACTCATTGCAATGGATAAGTGAACTTTTTTTTAAGCTGAAGCTTTGAAATAAAATAGCGGTCTGTACCATATTTGCTTGGTGAGCCAAGGTATGTTGTTATCAACCATATATTAGGAAGTTGTATCCATTATAGGCAAAATTTGAAATTTTGCGCAAAACGTCCTTTACGCAAATTTCCTAAAAGCACATACCTGCGCACTCAAGCAACGTTAGCGTAATTTAAATTTTTATCATTAACGCTCCATTTAAGGCCTTGCTTATCATGAAGTCAAAGTGTGTAAAGTAATTATTGAAATGAAAGTTAAAACTTTGAAAATTCATCGAAATATATCGACCCATTCATGCTTACAATGTTTCGGAGACGGATGTCCTTCATTCTGTTTTTTTATCTGATTCATGTTCCCCTTTTCCAATAAATATGTATTCATGCAATAGCAAATCTTACTATCATAGTGTATTCGAATTATTATTATTACCCTTATTTATATACCTTTGGATTCCAAATATACTGATTTTCCTGACAAAACCATTACTACTTTCATAATCAAACTATGGCAATGTTTTTAACATGTAGAGCCTTTGTTTTGCCTCATAAACAGCTATGGTTAGCTAAACCATACCTTTTTGTTGATACAGAAATATCCCACTCTTCAAATGATTATGGATGACAAAATCATAAAGATGGCTGGGGCACAACTTTCAATAGAATGTGGTTCAGACATCCATATATACAATTGACTCAGCCATAACATTCTTTTCGCGTACCTCCAATGTAGACTTTTTCTCGATCTTTTAAGTTTTATGGTATATTAGTAGACGATTCGTTGTACTTTTAGTTAAAGTAGGATTTTATATCGTGAAGATGTTTACAATTAAAATTTTGCTAATTTGTTTGTTTTTAATTGTTTACATTTTAAAATCATAAAATTTTGTACATTTTTTCTAAATAAGTCCATCTCTCATTTAACAAATTTGCTTACAAGTATTATTCACTTATATGAAGTGTCTCTTCGTTTTAAAATTCGGGATGATTAGTCCACCCTCCTTTCCCACACCCCCAACTTTTTGAGAGAACTAGACGCAGCCTTACTGATAATAATAATACATAATTTTTCCAAAGAAAGGGTGGTAGAAAAGTATCCAGTAAAAAAAGGTCACGATGAGTAAGGGGAAACATAAGAGTTTTAATGTGGACAAAATGAATGAGTCTGAAGTGTAAAAAATATTTTGATAATTGTTTTTTGTGGTAATTTAACAAAAATTAGGAAAAAAAGCTTGATGTTACACGTTAAAATAAATTTGTTTTTTACTTAAGTAATTTCAGCGTTTGCGTTTCGTTTAGCGTCTCATTTAAAAGAAAAGGTTTCTCTTCAAAAACCGGTCAAGATACTCTGTCGCTCACTTTATTAAATCATTAGAAGACATAAAAATCAAAAAGCACATAACTTTTTTGCGACTATGTATGCATAAACGAAATACTTCGTAAAAAAAACCGTTCAAGTAAGAGGCACACGCTTCTATGCAGTCGCGTAATGCATGGGACGCAGTTTCACAATCAGACACGCGAATAAGTTATTCAATAGAAAATCAATCATTGTTATGAATATTAGATTAATTGTTTACGAAAAAATAAAGTTTTCATCATTCTCACGTCAACACTTGACTGTTAACGGTCGGGATTCCAAATTCCTGAAGTCGATCGAACCTCTCTTTCTACAATGTGAGATAGACAGAGACGATCCGATTTTTTTCCAATGATATGTCTTACTTTTCGTTTCGAAACGATCATACTCTCTCTCTCTTTCTGTGTCTATCCAATACTTCTTCTTTGTTTTCTTTGTCGAATCGTAGAGCCTATTATGTAATTACAACAACACGACCCATTAAGAAAAAAATTTAATTTTAATTAAATATCAAGAAAAAATCGTATAGTAAATAGTTGATTTTAAGCCGTAGTATAACATTTTTAATGAAAATGAATTGATATTCACTGCTCGTTTTCATTAACATTGCACCAATAACTTGGAGTTACTCCTTCGAGATATATATTCGCGTAACAGATGACACTGTTGTCAGGGTCATTGAGAGGTTCATTCGACCAAATAAAATAATCTGATCAGTGAATCAATCCCATTGGCTTCAGTTGGCTTCAAACATTGGGGCCCACTTCTGCGCAACGCGAGCTCGCCATCGTGCTTATTCTGTATGTTTGCGCCTCCCGTTTCGAGTGAACTATCGCAACATCATGACGCAGTTACACAGTTAGGCCTTCAGGGCACAGCGCTTTACCACAACGCTGCTATTTTGTCACACCTGAGTAAGCACTGCACATCCCCCGCAGGCCATCTTTAGCAAAACCCGTCGCGCGGCGTAGTATCAGTTCTCGGAAGGGATATATCTGGGGGCACTATGTTCGAGTTTGATCGTATTATTAATATTTCTCAAAGAATTTATTCTCAAGTCTAGACTTTTCAATATCAAATTTCCTTTCTTGCAAAAAGAAAATTACTTTCAAAGGTTATCTTAAAAAACGGAAACTTTATGAGTATTGTTTACTGTTTCATAAAAATAAAATTTTTAGAATAAGTGTGAAGCTACATCATCCTTCTGTTATATTAATTTCAGAAACTCGTACTTTGCAGGCAAACATTTTTTTTAATCTAGTCGGATAACGAATTAGTACTTGTATAAATAAATATTATAGAAGTATGAAACGATTTAAATGAATATCTGTATATAAAGCCTACTGAAAAAGATTTATGAACTTAAAATAATATGAATCGAGTTAAAGAATATGGGAATTAAATCGCTTATTCGTTTACACTGAAATTTTTCATATTAAAGTGTATCTAGCATGAGGAATGAAGTATCAATAGAGCAAGGGACGCTAACATGATGAAAGCTTGTGGTTGGATTATGATTACCAAGGTGTTATATAAGCTGCTTGTCAAGATTTATATCATGATCCCTTTATTCTTATTAATAGTGTTGACTTCTGTTCATAAAAGGAAGTCTTTATTAACTTTCTTCTGACTTTTATTAATATCGGCACTGAAACGCGAAATGCTGCTTAAATATAGATATCGTTTTTTTCATTTCTAAATTAGTTTTAGATTGCTCATTTTTATATAAATTTCGTAATGTATATAAGGTATATTGGTGAGCTAACTATTCAATTGAATAATTGTAAAGTAGTCGAGAAATGTTTGTTAAAAATAAATCACCAACGAATAAAGTTTATTAGTGAAAAATTAAATAGCATTTCAATGCAGTATAAAAACTGAACATATTAGGGTGTTCCAGGAAATAATTAGTAAGCGAGATTTTCAGTGGTGTGAAAGAATATCAATAGATTTCTGAATCTACGAGTATTTAGCAATGTCATGGGCGTTCAAAAGATCCAAACAGTCTATTGCATTAAAAAAGTTTTGTTGGGGTTAAATGATAATCATTTTAAAAATTGTCCATATTTCAGGTGTAAGCGCACAAAACATGATCAATATATAGGAAATGATTTCTCAATATTAAAGCAATGCTGTACCTCAAAAAGTCCAAATAAAGAAGAAAACTTTAAGTAGAATATAGAGAAAACCATCCAACTAATTAAAAAAATATCCACTATTAATGATTTTTTTAATAAGAAAATAATTAATAATAATTCTAATAGGATAGACTATTTTTTGCGAAAAAAGGGTCAATTATCATATTTTTTGATTCCTTAAAATACTAAAACTTTCACAACTTATTGCCTTTCAGAAAATATATTCATCATTATTTAGTTCGCTTGATCATTGTTAATACTCTTCAAAAATACTTTATCGTTAAAGAAGGAAGAAAAATCAGCAGCCTTTGGATGAAGTACCTGAAACAAACAAGAAAATGGTCTGTTAATATAAAACATATTTATTTTCTTATGAGTCTCTTAGCATTAATCATTCAAAAAGTTTTTGATTTAAATAATTATTTGCTTATTTAAATTAGGATGCAAATTTGTGGGAAAGTTGATATGAGACATGAAAACGTTGCCTTCAAAGTGAGTTTAGGCCTATAAATAAATGTACATGCTTACATAATAGATTAGGTAATTAACCCAGGTCCTAATACGTTATGTGCTCCATACGCAAGCACATTCCTGTTTATCAAGGAATTACCAGAGCACATAAAGCGAAGATACAACATGTACACATACATATTTGGTGAAGGATTTCAGGTATTGGTTGATCCGATTGTGGAAACTTAGTCAGGCGCTATTCCGTCGTTTATAACAATTAAATGTTTGAAGGACTTGTATCAATAGAAAACCTCTGTTGAGAAGGAGGGATTGCATTTAGTATCCGAAAATTCAATTTCGCCAAATTACATTCAACTGATCTTTACAAATTCTAAAATTTGATAATAATTCTGAGTTGAATCGAATGAATTTTACTTCAGATTTGATTGCATCTTCTTGTTCAAGATTGAAATCGAATGCTTAAATATTTAGGGATTTTTACAGCTTTCAAGAATTAGAAAATGTCACATTTGCGGCATTTTATAATGCTATCACAAAATTTCAATGTTAAGAATCTATGGTCCGAGAAGTTTGCTTGCCAAACTAATTGGAAAGCTTTATAACTTCTGGTTGAGTTTCAAGAAGCAATTAAAAACGAAAAACTCCAGAAAGGTTCTAATAAGAAAAGTTACTTCTTTTTAAATAAAGTGATCTCGTATTTTCGTTATTATAATATTTAAAATTATGTCTCATTGAATTGTTTTTCAGACTTTTTATTGAATTAATGACTTAATGATTTAAAAAAATATAAACATGCAAAACAAAAAAATAGATTTTCCTCAAAATGAAAAAGACGAAATGGAAAGTGAAAACGAAGTAAAAAAAGCGAAAAGAGAGGACTGAGAAAAGGGAGGACTGTTAACTCAAAGGGGGATGTGTGCAGGATAATAAACAGATTTAGGAAGCGTCGAGTGAGGATAAGCAAGAAGATAGAGAGTGAGGAGTGAAGGTAGTTTTTTAAAGAATCGTTTCAGGGCTCAGATTCACGAAAGAGAGTTGATGGGAGTAGAAGAACGAGGGAGGCAGAAGTGGAAGGGTTGAATGACGAGGAAATTGAAACACAGATAGGGAATTTAAGAATGTCAAAGATCGGAGGGCTAGATGGGATAGACAATAAAGCGTGGCTGTCTCGTATAGAAGAGGTTAGGGAGAGGATGCAGGAGGTAGTAAAGAAAGTATGGAAGGGTGAAGGGTGAATGATTCCCAATAGGGTGTTGAGAGGCATAGGCAGAAAAATTACATAGGGTTACGCTAATGAATACGGCATAAAAAGCATACGCGATGGTGTTGGCGCAGAGGCTACGTTCTGCAGCACATGATGGATAGAGAATTAGCGAACAGGGGGTCAAAGAGTACGCATTTTTTGTGGATCTTAAAGACTCTTTTCCTTCGGTGGATAGGGGGAGGTTGAGAGTGGCGATGGAATGGATTGGAGCATTGGATGTTCATATATAAAAGAGAAAGAGAGAGAGAGAGAAAGACAGGCAAATGTAGCGACGAGACAGTTGTGGGGGCTGGAAAATAAGTTGGTCCCAGATGATTTGGAAAGGAGAATTAAATGGATCGAGTCGCTAGTGATAAATGTTTTATTTTATGAAGTGTAGGTGTGGGGATAGAAGGTAAGTGAGGAGGTAAATAGGATACAGGAGAAATATGTAAAGTGGACCCTGGGATAGGCAAGGTATATGCCGAAATATATCGTCAGGAGGAAGAGAGGAAGAAAAAGGGGTTGAGAAGAAAGAAGTTAAAAGAAACAGGTATGTTAAAACGAATGTATTGCGGATGGATGAAGTGAGAAGGATGTACGAAGAAGGCAGAAAGGTATATGAGGTGGTTAGGGTAAACGGCATGGAGAAAGAAAAGACAAAAGGGGAGGAGAAAATAAGTTAGTCGAGTCTTAAGAGGAATTATATGTCGATTATGCCAAAGAAGAGAGCGCAACGTTTGTGTGAGAAAGAAGAGAAAGGAAGTCAAGAGCTTATAGCGAGGAAGAGATGCGGATGCATGTAGGATTTTAATAGGTTCTTACTTTCTAGAGAGAATAGGATGTGTAAATAAATATGAACGTATTGTTGTATGAAAATGGTGACAAAATGGCAGTAACATGGGTCATGGGGGTGTTGGGTAAGATAGACAAGAAGAGAAGGAAGGAGGAAGAGGAATGGAAAGATTATAAATAAGAGATGAAATAGATGTAAGAAGATTCTAAATATTTTAAATAGTAGATAAGTATTAGGTATTGGCCGGGGAGGCAGAGGTTGGAAATGCGGGGCAAAGGGAGAAAGTAGCATCAAGCGTGCGAGGCGAGGAAAAGCGAGATGAAGCGAGTAAGGCAAGGCTATAAGAGCGAGCGGTCTCAGAGATAAGGTGAGGAGGGATGTTACTTTTAAGAGTAAGTTGTCAAAAAAATCTGTGACGAACATGGGAGTGTACGTCACTCAATTTTTTAAGGACAGCAGGTCGAAAAATAAATGTTTCTCTATCAATTTTCCTACAAATGTTTGAATTTTGTTTTCACAGAATTGTATATTATGCAAGATTTTTTTTGTAATTTATGGATATAAATCGGTAATTTGTGATAAATTTCTTGCTTCGAGTTGATCCAATCTGTGAATAATATGTCATCACGATCAACTGATCGCTTGCGGATCTATTTCCGTAAGCCCAAAAGGTGAACTTATACATGTATAATTTTAACTATTCAGTTGAAACGTCATTATTTTGCTATTTTTTTAAATTTACAGCTAAAATATCTCCAGAATTGTAAGAATCTTATGATATTGGAGGTGATAATTTAATTAAATCTGGTTGAAGTTTGTAAATCTTAGTCTTTGTCTAGAACAAGTCGTCTTTGATTGTTCTGGCTGTTTGTAAAGCTAGGAGGAAGCGAGCTGTGTCTGTAGTTGAGAAATTTGTGTCAGTCGTCGTCAAGGGCGTAATACCTGCAGGGTGCAGAATACAATCCAATCCCACAAAAAAAGGAAAAAGCAATACCGTATAGGACTCAAACAAAAAGCGAATACCGCCTTAAGACTTTTTTATTTTTGTCTTCTTATTACTAAAGAAATATATTGTACAAAACCAAATAAAAAAAATTTGAGAGGTACTGCAGAGTTAGTATTATAAAAAATTAAGGCGGTTCATTATATCGTTAAATTTAGGTATGAAGGATATCTTTAACATTGTTATCGAATGTACTTTCAAATACCACAAGATTAAAAATAAGAAGTGCTAAAAATTTAAGCCTCCATACCTTAAAATTATAAAGGGATTTAAATTTGATGAAATTAAAACTAAATATTTTTGAGTGCATATTAAAAACTAAACAAGTTTCAATTAAACGATTTTTAAATTTAAATTTTGTCGATTACTGGTTCAGTAATTTTTGAAAAAACAAGAAAAAATCTGCCCTGGACCGGACTTGAACCGGGAATGTCACTATTCATGAATAGAGCGTTTAACCAATTATGCCGCACTCGTAAATAATAACGTTCCCAGTTCAAATCCGGGCCAAGACAGATTTTTTACCATTCTCCAAAAATTATTAAAATAGTAATTGGAAAAATTTTACATAAAAAGTCAATTATATATTTACCCTGGCCGAAGACATAACATGAAGGCTTGAAATTATATTTAGATTCGGCGACTTTATTCAGGTTAGAATTAATGTTAAAATTTCTCAGGTTACTTCTGAAAATACAAATTTATTTGAATTCTAAAATTAGGATTGAATTGTGGTCGAATGGTTAGCTTTTTATTTATTTCGATTTCAAACAGTTCGATTTAACAACGAAGTGAAAAGTTAAAATCAATTAGATCGTTTGAGCTGAGGAAAACAAATTTTTTGATTGGCATTCTGGCAGTAGAAAGGAATGTAGAAATCGGTTATTATCTTGCGTTATTTTTTTATTTAAAAAATTTGAAAATTCAAAAATAATTTTTAATGGGTTAAACACTTTTAGACTATTTTTATATGGGCGAAAATTTTGAAAATAACTTTTGAAATAACATTCACTCTGTTCTACTGTTATAAAGTATCATTATTAATAGGCTAAATAATTTTATTTTATCAAATAAATATTTGAAAAATGTTATGCTTACGTGTTGTTGCATCATGGAGGGTCTTAAAGTGAGATTCAATGCACTCTTTTCGTTTTATAAAGTCTAGAGTCTTACAATTTTTTACGGTTTTATGACTGCTTAGGAAAACATAAATTTTCTCGAATTGATACAATAGTTTTCTTTTTGATTCATGGAAGTGTTATAAGCAAATTTTATGACCAATTTGGCAAGTAGTATTAGGATTAGTGGAAAAAATTCATGTTTCTTAAAACTGCCTCATTTAAATGCAAGAATGATATAGGATTGCAACAATAAATGAAAATTTGAAAAAAAAACATTGTTACAAAGAGTTTTTGTGTTCATATATGTCAATTTAGAGTTATTTCAGAATTGTATTTCTTTCAATCGTCTGAGTTATAAGAATTAAAATTTTTAACCAATTCGATCACCAAATTCGAAGTTTTGGCCGCTTTATGCAAAGAAACATGTTGTTTTCCACTTTATTCATACTATAAGTCAACATTCTGTAAATAAACAAATTGAGAAAATAAAATGAAAAATTGGACCAATCTTAAGGCTTCTAGACTTTTTTTTAATAAAAAAAGCAATTCTTCCTACTGTAAGTCGGTCTTCGAAAATAAAGCATTTACAAGCTAGCTGAGGAAAATTTATTCTAATTTTCCAGTAAATAATCATTGATTCGTCAGTTGAGCCAGCTAGTTGATTTATGCATATCAAATACAAATATCAATCATCTACAATGTGTTCATTGATCAATAAGCCGTATATTTGATGTAGCACTACATTTTGTAGCACGTGCTACAAAATGATTAGTTCATATCCTCCAATAAATGTACATAATATATTAATTGTTTGGGTCAATCCATTATGTTTTACTGTCACTCCAGGATGATTAGATACTAAACTTTCTATGTTTGTGCTGGCTTGAATGCACAAAGATAGGTTCGAAATCGCTAGTAAGATATCCAGACGACCCCCGTTAACATTGAATAGGTTTCAAATAATCGATATTGACAGGTATGTCTTCGGTACTAAAATATAACATGACATACTTTCACAGGATCACAATGATTAATGTCACGGTTGCGATAAAGGTTCTTATCCTGGCTAAAAAAAGTACTCTGAAAATAGATGTGGTAATATAAACTTCTTGGATCTAGGGTGGCCACTCAAACTTCAAAAACATTCCAGGATTTCTTCTTTGCCTGTTTTTACGGTCAAAATTACATTTTTTCTGTTTGAATCTTAACTCTTTATATTAATAATTATGTGTTACTTATTGCTTTTCTTCATAAATTTGGAAAATAAATATTTTACAGCTCCCAGGTAAAATATTTAATGGGAAATATTTTATAAATTATTTTATGCTTTACAGCATTTTCAGCAAAAAAAGTAGAATTTTCAAACAAAAACGATGTATTTATAACAAACGAGATGAGTTTTGTAGCAAAAAGTCAAACTTTAAAAAAAATATTTGACTCTAAAACCCGAAAGAGTGAATTTTTGATGAAAAGGTTCATTTCTAACCAAGAAAGATAAATGTTCGAACAAGAGAAATAATTCTTTAACTAAATAGTTATATTTACAACAACAAAATTAATTTTCAACGAATCATCTGCATCTAAAACCAAATACTTGAACTTTCAAGCAAGGGACGAATTTTTAGGCAAAATAGAATAAACTTTAACCAAAAACAATTGTAGATTTAGCCAAAAAGATCACTTTTTTACTACAAGATTATTTTTCCATCCAAATAAAAAAGTTTCCTATCTAAAGAGACAAATTTTTTACGAAAAAATTACATTTTTAACAAAAAAGAGATTAATCTGTAACCAAACAGTTAACGAATAGAGATGAATTCTGGGTGAAAAATATCAAAGTAGACCTTCCAATGAAAAATAATTTACTCTCCAATATGAAAGATGAATTTATAACAAAAAAGTATGGCTTTTCTACCAAATGATAAATTTCCAATTCGATAGGATTAATTGTTTACTAAAAAAAAAACTAATCTTTTACAAAGAGGTTACATTTTTCAGAAAAAGGTGATTTTTGAACCAAATAGCTGAAATTTTGGAAAAGTAATTAAATTTTCAAGCAAATAGTGGAATTTTTAACCAAGAGATCTATAATTATATTTTTCAATGAATTATGATTAACTTTCTATCATAAAAGCTTAATTTTCAATAAAAATACCACTTTTTAACCAAAAGATGAATTTTCAATAGAAAATATCACATTTTCTATCCAAAGAGATGAATGTTCAACAAAAAAACTTAAATTTTCGACAAAAGAATATGATTTGAATTAAAAATAAAAATTAAATTAACAACCAAATAGTAGAAGTATCAGCCGGAGAAGATTAATTACGGACCAAAAGTATAATAGTAGAATATTCAATTCAAAAGAAATAGTTTTTGACAACCACAAAATTAATTTTCAACAAACAATACGATTCTTTAAAAATAAGATGCATTTTTCAGGGAAAAGGATCCATTTTGTATCCAAAAAGACGAATGTGCAACAAAAGAGTTGAATTTCCGAAAAAAATATGAATTTTTAACCAAATGATCGAATTTTCAAAAAAGAAAATTAAACCTTAACCAAAAACAGTTGCACTTTCAACGAATTATTTGATTTTTAAAGCCAAAAGAAGAGTATTTTAAAGGAAAGTTGAATTTTCGACCAAGAAAAATCCATTTTAAATGAAAATGTAACTTTTCTAACAAGAGATGAAATTTCAATCCAAACGCCTGATTTGCAAAGCAAAAAGAATTTTTTTAACAAAGCAAATAAATTTTTAATAAAATAAATAAATCTTGTTCTAAATAACAGAATTCTTGAATGAAAAGGATGACTTCTGCACCAAAAATGTAATCGTACAACTTTCAATAAGAAAAGAATAATTTTTAACCAAAATATATTCAGTTTTTAACAAAAAACAATGAATTTCAAATCCAAAAAGACAAATTTCTTATGCAAAAACACGAATTTTCTGCAGAACAGTTGAATTTTCAACAAAATTATATAACTTTCAACTGAACAGTAGAATTTTTAATAAAAAGAGATGAATTCTGAAGATTACTTTCGAACAAAATAATTAAATTTTTTTAATACATGTTTAATGAAATAGTAGAATTTGTATCTAAAAGAATTTAATTATAAACAAAAATATAATAGTAGACTTTTCAAATAAAAAAATTTTTTTTAATCGAAAATGTAATATTAGATTTTTTGATTAACAATGAATAACTTTAAATGAAAAATAGTTGGGGTTTCGTATTGGATTTTAACAATTCAGTTCTCATTTAAGCCAAAAAAAACGAGATAAAGGGGGATTTTTGTGAAAACAGGAAAAAGACCAGAAATTCTTGAAAAAAGAGGAAACGAGAAGATTAAAGAGAAATACTTTAAATGTTTGATTGAACAAACCGAAGCAAGAATTCTGAGCAAGAAAGCCACATATGCTATTTCAGAATATTAATTGTTGGGTTCGGCAATAAAAAGGCTCATCTTGTTGATCACAACTTACAATATATTCGCGTCTCTGTGATCAAGGTACTCAAATATAAA
>NC_046658.1:91021079-91030234 GCF_010883055.1 Belonocnema kinseyi | reverse complement strand
GTGTCGTATAGATTGGTACACCAAATAGGTTGGGACAGATAATTTTTCTCCATATCTCTGCACTGATACCATCAGTTATTACTGTCACGTATTAGTATTGATGTTGATACTAACATGTGACAGTAGTAACAAGTGAAACCAGTGCAAATAAATGAAGAAAATCGCACTTTCCTAACCTATACGACACTCCCCTAGTGTAAAAGAAACATTCATTTGTTGAACGAAACATTAACTTTGAAATACTAAATATAAACTGTATTTTAACGGAGGTGGCTCGTAATACTATGCACAACTTTAAAAACATTTCTTGCAAAGGGCGAGATAATATTTATTTCAAAAGTAAACCAAAATCGTGAAAATTCCTGGCTCTTTCCGGGACTTTCCTCATGTTCAGAATTCCAAATTGATTTCCTGTTCTCCCGGTCACTGAACCTTATGGATTAATCAAAATCTATCACTTGCATGAGTAACCACAAAGATCTATTTTTTATTTTTTATATAAAAAATTAGTATAGACAAGAAAAATGGTTGCCCAAAAGAGAGTTCAATGAAGAATGGTGGATAAAAAAGTATATTAACCTATTGAAGCTCGTTAAAAATGATAACACCGAACTGAACTCCTAATTAGTCAAAAGGTGTAATTCTGATATAATTGGTACCTTTGTCAGAGAGGAAGTTGAGAGAATAAAAATAAGAGCGACTCGCTCAGTTGCGAAATTCTTTAAAAGCTACGTAAATGCAGTTGATACTTTGACCATTAGCTCCCTGAAATTGTGAAACTGAAGTTGTCAATGCGGCAATTTCGAATACAGGAAAGCATGCTACCTAAAGAGTTTCCCAATAATCTGCCCATTTTTACTCTTCGTATTTCCTTTTATTTTCCATCGATATATCATTTTTCTCATTTTTTTCTAATTTAAGTCAACATTTCTTAAACTGTTTACAGAATCGATATTTTCTCATTTCCTTCTCTGACAGTTCTAACAGATGAAAAAATTAAAATTTAGCAAAAAAGTAATTCGAAATATTTGGAAGCATACAGGATTGCCACAAAATCACATTTTTAAAATTCTCCGACTTTTCCGGACTTTTCTGTGACCACTTTTTCATTTTCCCTAAACATTATAAATTTTTTTCTCAGGGAGAAAAATAACCTCATAGCCTGGAGATAAATCATTTTAATGAAAAAAAGCTTTGTTTCTAATTTTGTCTGAAATATTTTTAGTGACAACCGCAGACATCGCGACCCGATGTTTTCCAAAAACATGGTAAATAGAGTTATTATTCACGAAAATAGGGAAGTAATAGAAAAATTAATTTTTTAAAGAAAATTAATGCTTGGGTACCACATTGAATTTAATATGTAACAATTAAGATTTCAATTTCAAATTTATTGCATTTTCAACAAAATAGGTTAACTTGAAGATGAAGGAAAGTATTAATTTTGAACAAAGCATTTACGTTTAAAATCAAACAGTGGAAATTAGTCTTATTTTTGTCAAAATAGTTGAATCTTCTAGTGAAAAAAAAGATTTTTTAGAAGGCTGTTAAATTATCAACCGAGAAAAGTGAGTTTTTAATCAACAACTCGTCTACCAAAAAAAAATCATTTTTGATCCAACAGGACGCATTTTCTTAGAAAAACGAAAATAAATGTTTAAAAAAAAACAGCTTAATTATTTATCGAAAAGTTCTATTTTCAACCGAAAGATTGAAGTGTGATCTAAAAAAATTAAAATTTTCATCGAAATATTTGGATTTACAAAACAGAAGATGTATTTTAAACGAAATAAGATTTATTTCCAAATAAAAGAGAAAAATGTTTAACCAAAGAGATGAACTTTCAACTGCACTGATGAATTAAAATTTTGTTTTGACAAAGTAGCTTAACTTTGATCACATTTGTTATAAAACCTTTGCAACAAAAACTAATAATGATTTATTTTAAACTGTCACAGCTGATATTTAAACCTGAAAAGATTTTAACTCTAAATAAAAAATAGTTTAAATCATTGCAAAAGGACGACATTTTAGCTAAATGATATATTTTTCAACTAAACATTATTTCACAGTCAAGAAAGAGCAAAAAGTTCAAGCAAATGTTTGAATCTTGAAAAGAAAAGACCAATGTGTTATTAACTTAAATTATGAAACTTTAATCAACAAAATTAATTTTTAAGAGTTTAGTTAAACTTTCAGCCAAGCATTTAAATTTTCAACAGAAAAAGATTAATTCTCAAAGAACAATATAATATAATATTTTATTTTTGAGTGAGGTACATTTAATTTTATCTAGAAAAAATACAATTTTAACAAAATAGTGAATTTTTAAACAAAAAACTTTAATAGCCGAAATAAAAAAACAAATTTAAAATGAAATTGCTAAATTTTAAAATAAGTTCATTTTCAGCAACATAAAACTAACATTTTTTACCTAAATGATGAATCTTCAACCAACAAAACTTACTCTTTTATATAGTTCAACTTTTAGCCAAGTAGTTGAATTTGTAACCCAAAAAGAGAAATTCTCAACGAAAAATGAAATAGTTGCTATTTCAACCAAAAATATTTTTATTTTAAAGAGATAATTTCATTGATAAAAAAAGAATTTTCAATTAGATAGTTATTTTTCAATCAGAAAACATGTTATTAACGAACAAATAGTTGAATTGAAAAATTGAAAAATTAATTTAAGACCAACAAAAAACAAAAGAATATTTAAATGAAATAGTTGATGTTCTAACCAAAGATGAATCTACAACTAAAAAAGGGATTTTAAACAAAGCAGTTTGACTTTCAACCAATTAGGAGAATTTTTCAATCAAAAAGGTTCATTTTCTACCAAAGAAGAGGAATTCTTAACTGAATGTTTAGGCTTGCAGCCAAAGATTTGGATTTGCAATAGAAATAGATTCTCAAATAATAATGGAATAGTTAAATTTTGAGTTAAAAAAATTAATTTTAAACGAAAAAAAAACGGAATTTCATGAAAGTAGATAAACTCTTAACCAATAAAATGAATTTTTAATAAATAGTTCATCTTTTAACCTTGTATAATTTTCGGCCAAAAATAATTACTTCTTACCAAATAATTCCATTTTCAGAAAAATAGTTATATTTTCGAACATACAGTAAAAATTTTAACTAAAAGAGAAGCATTTTCAACCAGAAATATATTAGTAAGATTTTCAATGAAAATGAATGAAATTTCAACGAAAAATAATTGGGTTTTCTTCTTTTGTTCTATGAATCGAGTTTTAGTTTAAGAGAAAAACTTAAATTTATCAAAAATTCTCTTACTTATTCAAGTTTTACAACACATTATCTGACTTTCCCTGACCAGTTTTAAATTCCATAACTTTCCCTCACTTTCGAAAATTCCCTGACAAATTTACAATCTGATGCACAATTGTAATTTTCTACCAGCCTCACCCTCTTCACGATCCTGTGAAACAAAAATACAAAGCAAAACCAGGAGAAGAATACTGTGATGCATTCGCATACGAGACTAATCCCCTACATGTGTCCGTGGTTTTAAGGTAGGACAAGGGTCGATTGTTAGGGTTGATAGGATCAGAAAACGGATTCGTATTAAATCCCGGTGTCGTTAAGATAACGAGGAAATTCGTCAGAGTGTCATCCGAGAATAGCTTTTTGATTCCAGCATAAGTTTTCCTGTATATTTATCAGATTTGTCTGCAGTTCCTATTTTTTCCTAAATCTTCCTTCTTGGGGTCCCTTGCTGAACCAGACGACAACTGGGTCTTGACTTATTGCTAACGTCGGCTTCTCTCGTCAGCGCATTTATTCGGAAAAAGGAACGTCCTGTTCACGATAGCTGAGCACGTGCACTTTACTGTCTGATTCCAGGACAAAAAATGTAATACAATGTCAAAAGAATCTGGTCGAAGGATCCTAACTTCTCCATAAAGAACTGTGTCTCAGCTCCCATGTAAAGAAACTGATCTAATAAACCGTCACGAACGTCCCATTCATACAGAAAAAAAAATTCATAACATTTCTGGAATGATATGAGAACAAAGAATTTTCTTCAAAAACCGTTTTTACTTTTTCAGAACATTTTTTTTTCTACCGATCCTTCAGAGCGAATAAAAATTTAAAGTCTAGTTTTTTTATAATTTTTTATAACAATAGGATTGCCGGTACAATGATTTGCCAGAACAAATTTTTTTAACTTTGCCAAATTTAGGGATCAAAGTCTGTCCCATTTTTTTATCTAATACCCTTTTTCTTCTGAAACATCTGAATTCGATCATTTTAATCCTATTTTGCCCTCTTTTTACTTTTTCACAAGGTTACGATTCAGTTGTCTAGAATCATAAACAGAAATTCAATATATAATAAAACGTTTGTGTGCCATAATGAAATTAACTTTCAAACGCTTTTTGTTGAATTCTCAACCAAGAATCTGAGCTTTTAGCAAAAAATAGTAATTCTCTACAAAAAAAGACAGATTTTCAAATAAAATTATGAATCATCCACGAAAAATGTTGAAAAATTTAAATAAATTTTAAACAAAGTTTCATATTTGACCAAAGAAGATGAATTCTTAATGAAAAATGTAATTTTACATATTATCATCGATTATCATTTTAATTTTTAGTACACAATAGTGAAATTCATAAAGAAAAATGAGTATTGACAACAAAATATTAAATTGTCTACCCTAATTGTTGAATTTGCAAGTCAAAAGGTGAATTGTTGTTCCACTTATCATTTAATTAAAACAATAATAATTCCTTATCAACTTAATAATTGTTATTCTTTTAATTTAAGTTTTAACCCCTATCAATTGCCAGATTAAGAATAAAAATTTGTTTGTCATTTTTTAAAATAAAGTGAAAATTGATATCATTTATATTAAGCTTCAACCCCCATCCATGGCTGAAACTCACTATATTATTGAGAAATCTACAGAATTTGAAAAATAACGTTAAATTTGATGTTTTTCAAAATATACATTAGAGTTAGATCCATTAAATTATATTCTCAAAAAATGAGATGAATCTTCAACCAAAACAAAAAAATGATTTTTCTATAAAACATTTAAATTTTTAACAATAAAATATTTCAAAAAATGTAGAAAAAATACAAATGTAAATTTAGGCTATTTAAAACCTCACTCTTTGAAAGAGCAAAATAAAAGTTTTCAACAAAACAGTAGAAATTTCAACCAGAAAATATAAACTTTCAACGCAGAAGGTAATTTTCAGCCAACAAGGATGAATTTTGTAAATATTTGTTTGATTTTCAACAAAGTAATTAAACTTCTAATCAAATAATATAATTGTTAACGAAAGCATATGAATCCTGAAACAAAAATATGTCAGAAGACTGTTTAACAAAAAAGAATGAACTTGCTCAAGAAAAGGCGCTACTGTTAGAGGGCACTTTTGTTCAATATTCACGAGATCCCAATATGCTATAAAAAGTTTTTAATAATGAACGAAATTCCCTTTTAGTGCCCTTTTTTCGATAAAATCCCCTTTTTCACATAAAATTGAACTACTAAAGCGCTATGATCACTGCAAATTTTAAAAGCCACTATAAGCGTAAAACAAAGTTCTAAAAAATATATGTGGTCAATAAATTTATTAGATGGTAGCCGTAAATGCATGTGCGCATGACGCGTTTCGCAAGATCAAAGACATAAACAATTTAAGAATTCAAGATGAAAAATTTTAAAATAGCACTTTTAACTATTTTTAACAGGGTTCACATAAGTGCAACTTCCTCTAACGTAAAAATTTCTTAGTGCCAATCAACCAAAATTTTTTCATCATTTTCGAAAAATTCGCACTGCTTCTAAAGTTACTAGAAGGCTTCTAAAAAAATGTATTGTTTGGTCGCTAATTTATTAGATAATTATTTATTTGCGCCTATGATTTGCGGCAGATCGGCGTCGATAGGTATCGCCTGCTAGTCCAATATTGGCAATATCAGACAATAAGTGTATCTCTTCTGAACAGGCAATAATCGTGAAATATCCTTATGAAGGAAGAAGAAGGAACATGATCACTTTAAAAATGTTCAATTTCGATCACTTTATTTTGCAATAATTTATTTAAAATGTTGAATATTTTCTCCCTTGGTGTAAGTTTGCATATATAAAATTAACCTTGCTGGGCTTGAGAAATGCATACTATGATATCCCATTTAATTAAATCCAATTCCCACTTGATTTCAAACCGACAGTTGTTCGAGGTTAAGCTAGATTCAGAGTACTGAAGTTTCATCCAACGAAACCATGTTTCGTTTCCTATTTAGAAACGGACATGAACTCTTTTTACTTCTTACAGCAGAGTGGGCGTAGTGTCTCCACTATGGTTATTTGAGGAAATTTCTGTCTGCCTCAGACCCGAGAACTTGAGTAAAGAGTTATGATTGAATTAACTTTCCAAAGGAGTATCACGTTAACAAGGAGCAGTTACAGCGACCTGGTACCACCCCATTTCCCCCTAGGGCTTGACTAGCGAAGTCGCTATCAGGCTAGGACATGAAGTCATGCTGAAAAATTAAGGATCCTCTTCAAATTAAGTTCCAATTGTCAGTTCAGTAGATATATACATATTGAAAGTGAAGCGATAATTCAATCAATCATACCTTGTCTCTTTGCAGATAGGAAACCTGCCTTTCTTCCCATCCCTGAGCAGAGAAGAGGAACACTAATGTAAAATTGGAACCACTTTCTAAGACGCAGAATAATTAACTCTGGGAGTCAGATTTTCAAGGTCTAAGTAAAGCTTCATAAATCGTGATAGGACTTTGAGCAGAATTTGATCAATCTAATTTTGATATGCAATTTTAAATGAAAGAGTTACCATAGTTCCGGCAGCAGGAATTGAGCCCAAACTTTTTGCTTACAAGCTCGGGGGCTCATGCCACGTTGTACTAAGTGGGAATTAAAAGACTATCATCATGGTCCATATAAGGGACCTTACTTAAATCACGTAACGGATTATAGGTCCTCACTTTGACCCCATGCCCCCTGTAACAAACCGTAAGAAATATGTCTACACCCCTCCCCCCTTCGCACTCTTCTTAATGTCCGTAATCTTTAGTTTCCGGACATTTTTTGCTAGATATTGTTGTATCATTAGGCAGGTTGTAGATAACTTCATTTTCAAAACTCCCTGATTTTTCTTCCACTAATTTATCATTTTCCTTGATCATTAAACATTAAAATACTATCATTTCATTCTTGTAATACTCTTAGCATCATTTATATGTACCGAATAAAACAGTATTTTAGACACAAGTTTAAAATTTTCAAAATTGTTCATTTATTTAAAACGAAAAATTTCTTTTTTACTACAAAAGATGACTTTTCAATAAAATACTTGAATTTTTAATAAAATCATTAAACCCTTAAAACGTTAAGTTAAAACTTTCAGCCATAAGACAAATTTTCTCTATAAAAATTGATTTTAAAAAATATGACTTTTCAGCAAAAAATTAATTTTACACGAATCTGATGCGTATATATCCAGCAAAAATAAAATTATAAATTAATAAAATTATTTTTTTATTAAAAAAGGATAATCTTCAACTATATGATATCAATTTAGAGAAGATAGGAAAAGTTACATTTTATTTCCAAAATTAATTGTAAACCAAAACAGTTAAATTTTCAACTAAAGACATGGGCCTTTGATCCAAACAATCTTTTTAAAAGATATTTCTAAAATAACTGATTCAACTTCATTTTTTCAAAAAAAATGGTAGAATTTTCGAGTAAAGAAGAATCTTTTTAAACCAAAAAGTGGCATTTTCGTGAACAAAATTTACTAAAATCGATGAATTTTTAAATCACAGAATTTTCAATAAATAGTTTAATTTTCTGTTATAAAAGATTTTAGTTGACTTTTCATAACAAAAATATGAATTTTTAACAGGAAATAAGTTTTCACAAAAATCAGAATTTTCCTTTGAAAAACTTAAATTCCTTCAACCAAAAACGATGAATTAAAAAAAAAATAGTTGAATTTTTTACCAAATAGTTGCATTTTTGTCCAAGAAATATGAAATTCGTACTAAAATAGAGGAATTTTTAATAAAAAGGAAATTTTTCGATGTTGAACTTTGACCCAGAAAATATTTCAGTCCATTTTCCAATACAGAAATATAAATTTTCAACAAAACAGTCAAATTTCCAACCTAAAGCATGATTTTTTAATAAAAAAGTTTAATTTTTAGTGACACTATTGCATTTTTATCCAAAATCGATCAAATTTGTCTTAAAACAGATGAATTTGTTATATAAAACAAACAAAAAGCAAAGCATCAGAATTTTCAACCAAAAAGTATGACTTTTTAACAAAACTGTTGAATATTAAAGCAAAGAGCTGTATTTTCATCCTAGAAAGGTGCAATTTCTGCTGTAGCAGGTGAATTTCCAAATCAAGAAGACAAATTTTCAAAAAAGAGTTAGATTTTAGGGAGAGTTTTATTTTCATTTAAGAAAGCTGAAATTTTATTCTAAAACAGAGGAATGAAAAAAACCTTAAAAAATAGTTAAATTTTCATGCAAACACGATTTCAATTCACTTTTCAGCGCCAAAATAAGAACTGTATACCATAAGTTAATTTTCTTCTAATAAGTCAAATATTTAACCGAAAAGTATAACTTTTCAACAAGAATCTTAAATTTCCAACCAAGCAGTTGCATTTTTGTCCAAGAAGAATGCAAATTTTCTAAAACGTGTATATTTTTAAATCACAACAATAAGAATTTAAAAAAAGTGAATTTTCGACATTTTATCCAAGAAAGATAAAATATATTTCTACTAAAAAAAATAAACTTTGAAATAAAAACGACAAATTTTCAGGAAAAATAGTTTTCATCCAAAAAGGATTTTGTGTCACTTAACCACAACAAAATATGAATTTTAAATAAAATGGTAATGTTCTACATAAAAAGTTATATTTGTAACCTAAATAGGCGAATTTTTAACAAAAAAGTTGAATTTTCTACAAAAAAAAAATGTCGTTTTAAGAGAATTGTTAAAATTTCAACCAAACAATAAATTTGATAAATAAAAAGATAATCGTCAGAAGAAAGTTTTTTCGAATTTGAAAAGATTACGTACATGATTGAAACACCACCTCTCCCTGCTATAACAAATCGTAACAAT
>NC_046658.1:91009319-91021069 GCF_010883055.1 Belonocnema kinseyi | reverse complement strand
CCCCCTCGAGATGTTACGTAATTTAAGTACGGCCCCTAACATGCATGCATTTTTTAAAGCCAGTTTTTCGAATGGTCTGAAACGTGCATCCTCTAATTTTAGTACACAATTTTCATTTCCATACCAGGGTTATAAATGCAAACAATTTTAGTGTGAGCATTCATATTGACACAAATTCACATGTGTACGTGTGACCTTCCTATATTTCCATACTGAAAAGTCAAAGAGAATTTTATCAAGCGATTTCCATCCAATTTGCTGGATGAAATATTTCTTAAGTGTCAAGCGCAAGTATTAATGGAAACTAACGTGATTACGATTTATGGGTGACAAGTTTCCGATTAGCGATCGTCAAAGGTCTATACGGAAATCGAAGTGATAGAGGGAAAGCCATTACTTATTAGTCTGCATCGATAAGCGTTTAGATGGTACTCGCGCATCGGATAATCCGCCTCTCCGGTTAAAAACGGAGCAACAAAATTCAGGAAGAGGAAATTTATCCAGCTTGGAATAAAGTGAACTGTGCGTCCTAGCGGATAAGCGAGGATAAACGAACGTCGACGTGAGAAGCTGGTTGTAGCTCAGCCCTTGAAAAACTTTGTGAAATATTGAGCAGCTCCTAAAAGACTTCCGATGTTCGATTCGGATCTCGCGTCTTCTCCAACCTCGTCCATCTTGACTTTGCACTTTCTCTACACACCCCATAGCCAACTATGCCAAACCTTGTAAAACGGTTCCTATTTCTTTATTCCCTAAAGCCTTTTCTTTTCAATTTTAAAGCTTATTTTTATATTAGGATCTTCGAAATAAATATCTATATCAGAAAAATTTTCTATAATTTATTTTGTAGCTTTTAAGTGCCATGGATTGATGTAATAATTCATAGAAAAAATATATTAGAGAGTTTATTAGTTCACACTGCTTCACAATTAGCTGCAGAGGCAGAGGTTGGCATTGCGAGACAAAGCGAGAAAGTAGGGACATGCGTCCGAGGCGAGGCGAATTGAGGAAGAAAAGAAAAAAATGGAAATGTAAGCAAGTCAACTTTTTAAGGCCAGTAGGCCGAAATACAAACGTTTATCTATCACTACTTTACAATTATTGTTCTTTGATATAGGTTGGACCTATTAAAAACATTATTTCATAATGCATGTGGGAAAACCAACTCTTTTCAATGCATATCAAGCAGGGGAAAAACTTTAATTTTTAGTCCAAAGTATAAGTAATACTGTACTTTTCAGTCTGAAAAAATCAGTAAACAAAATTTAATACATATTTTTAAATCATTTTTCAGTTACCTTTTGCTTTTGAAACATTTAAAAGTTGTTTATTTGAGAAAGTATCTAATAATGTTAAATGGAATTATAAAAAATATGGTGGTATTGAAACAGTTCATGTAAAATGTTATTAGCCAACAAAATTTGTTCAACATTTTGAAAACTTTTCTTTGAAAAGTTAGAGTTTTCTGAAAATATAAGATACCCCAATGTCTTTATTCATGCCATTCTAATGAAAAATGTGCTTCGAACTTTTATTGCTTTTTCCTTGTGATTTTACCCCTGTTACAAGCGACGACGTAATCGAATCACATTAAATCGCTTTGACGACAGGAGAGATGTTAATAAATCCCTTTTTCAGTCTTCAATTTAAGCCACCACTGAAGATGAAAAGTACTTGCTTGCAATAAATTTCAAGAAAACTAAACGATTTATCCAAATTCCATTAAAACACCGATTGTGAAGTTTTTAACGGCTTAGAGATCACTCTTCTCTTTCATCAACTTCAGTTCTTCGTTGCATTTCTCGTGAATCAGGAAATCGATCTTATGCAGGAAAACTTACAACTACACTTCTAGTTTCTTCAATATTAGTTTTCTTTCTTTTTTTGCCAATTGTTCAAGGTAAAAGTTCATCTCATAATTCAAAAGGAAATATTCCATGAAATAGTGTGGCTACTTTTATTTGGTTAATTTATTTGAAAATATTTGGCACACTATTTTCGAAATACCCCTGATGAGATAAATTTATTCTTAAACTCTGAATTTCTGACATTTTATTCGTCCTGATTTGCTTAATTTTACACATTGTTAACTCCAGTTAAAATATTTTATTGGTCTTGAAATTGACTGCCCCTCTTTTAAATATTAGTAGAATTTTTTAAATTATTATACGTTCCACTAAATCTAAATAAAAATTTCGTTTCTCGAATTCCCCAAAATACTTTGTAGTTTGATTTAATCATATTACTCAACCTAATTGTTCATGTTTTATTTATTTAATTTTTTCCCGAATAAAAGCCATTAAAGCAATGTAATTCCCGGTTCACCAGTTTAAATTAATTTTTTTTTCAATTTATTTTATAAAATTGTTTCACCACTCGCAGCAATATGAAGTGATTTCCCTTGCATTAAAATCAGATAGACAAAAACCCTTAAAAACTTATTTTGCTTAGAATGCTTATTAACCAAAATATTTCAAAAATTCACTTGTAATAACTTATATAACTACAGCATTTCCAATTATGAAAAAAATGGTTAAAATGCTAATTATTAGTCGACAGTTTAGTTAACGGTACGACCTTGAAAGGAATAATAATTATTAAGATCTTATAGTTTTTAAACTTTTTGTATTTGCCTAATATAATTGAAATTCTATAGGGTTTAATTATGAAATTTTTTTAATATTTGGAGACTAATATGAAAATATTATTATATTATAAATAAAATTGTTCAATATTCAGTTCAGCGTTTTGAATTAGAAATAATTCATTTTTAATGACCTTTTATTCTATTTGAATTTATTTTCCTTTTTTGATAATGTAATCTAATACAATTGTTTGTTTTGGAATGTTTTCAATTCAAAATGTTTAATACATATATTTTTAATTTGAATTCCTTCAAAAATTCGACTACTCAATACTTTTTATCGTAGAATCCTATTTCATGTTCATAATAATTTTAAATCGGATTTGTTGAAAGATTATTCTGAAGGATTATCCTGGAATTTCGTTACCCGGTTTAGTATATATGATTTCCGTCTATTCGGAATTGAATTTTTCATAGTAGAACTACTTAAATCCTGGTACATTTATTTCCACTTCAGAATTAATTTTCACTCGCACATAGTTTTCGTGGATGATATTGAATTCCCATCAACTCTAATTTTTTGCGTTATTTCATACCATATAACGAGAAATATCTCCAATATCAAGTTATATAATATTAAAACAATCCATGTATAAATTCATGAAACAAATCTTGAATAGAAAAAAGCAATAAATATTTCTGATCTCGAATCAAATATCTGATTTCAGCCTTAATTAGTTTTAAGGTAATTTGTTCTCAACTTCGAATTATCATCAGGTACTATATATTGTAAATCTTCTTGTGTAACCTGTTTACGCAACTTCTATAGCTAGTATTGTTGAGACCAGTGACAATTTCGAGTTACGTAAAACCTATTTCATTATTTATAAAGGACTGAATTTAACTAATATTGTAATTTGTGAAAATTATTTCAGGGTTTAATCATTTCAAAAGACTTGGCTTATGTAAAAATTAAATGATTTTAATTAAGTCAGTTTATAACTCAATAATTCTAAATTAAAATCTAAAGGGTTATTTGAAGTCTTTTGGAAAAGTATCTATCCTTTTGTTGTACCAGGAGTAAGCATTAATTCCACTACTTGCCTTTTGAAGCAACAACCTTCTTCGAACGATCCTACTACATTTAGAAGTATTCCTTAATGTCACCTTTAGAAATAGCTAACAGCTGCTTCGTCGTATTCTCGTTTTATTTTCTCTACGTCTTGAAATCATTTTCCTTATAGAGGATACTTCAATTTGGGAAACAGCCAGGAATCACAGAAAGCCTGGTCAGAACTTTATGGGCGCTGCTAAAGATGTGTAAGGCCTGTTTTGCAAGAAATTGCTGAATAAGCTGCGAGAAATGGTCAGTGGCAGTAAACAAAATTTTTCACCCACGTGGATCATCCTCAAATCTTGGCAAAAAATATCCGAACCAATATTCTTTACAACCCCGAGGATTTCTTATATATCTACAATTGTTATACGATTATTTTAATTAATTCATTAATTAAATAATTAAAGTACCTAATAAAAATGCGACGAGCACTTTCCACTGAAGAACGACTGCTTTTAAATCGCCTAAATAACTTTTCAATTTGAGTTTTACTCAAAGACTCATCATCATACACTTTCCAAAACAAAATGATGGTTTCCGAACATGCATGGCCATATTATTGAAAAAACTTAATGCACACTTTATTTTTTGCGTTTCGTCATTCTGAAATTTTATTTTATTTTTATTTGTATATCGTCAAAATTGAAGAGTTTTTAATTTTAAAACTTCAAAATTTTAGATGCAAGTTTAATGTTAACCCTAAACTAGTAAACTAAGCTGGCTCATCCTCTAATGGTAAACCGGGGTTCCGCTACACCCCAAACTTCTACCGTGGAACAATGCTTTCAATGTGCAGTGAAACAACTTTAATATAACGCGTTTTCTTCGTTTTTTAGTGAAGAAAGCAATGGTAATAACAATATTCTCTTAATTTTTCAAAAAATGTTGAATAATTTGGTAAATATGAAAAAAAACCTGGAAATTCCGAAAAATTGACTTTTTTAATAAAAAGTAACGTATTTTTTCAAGAAATTGACCAATTCAAAAAATTGAAACGGGATTTTAAAGAAAAATAATCGCGCTTGAAGGCCATATGAGCCACTTTTGCTTATTCTTAAAAAAACTTCATTATTTGAACATCCGAAGTAGAGGGAATTTGAAAAATCTGACTAGGGGTAAAAATCTTAAAAGTACTAGTAAAATTGATTATTAAAAATTAATATTTATTATAAATAATAAAAAATTGTTATTAATATTTAACAATCAGGAAATAATGATAAAAACATGTAGGTTTAGTATACAGAGGAGCAATTAGAGCACATGACGGCCCTCTGCTCCTCAGAAACTCCATGATGACACCGTTCACAGAAAGTTTTTGTTTTTTTGTCCGCAACTCGGGGGCATAGAACACATCGCGCCTGTTTTTTGTCTTTTGGAGCACTTATTAGTGGACTTGCGTGTTCTTTGAGGATGGCATCGATTGATATACGCAAATCCCGACGAATGCTCGGAATAACGAGTCGTACTCGTGAGTGTGGTTCAACAAGTCCCTTTATAAGCTGTTTTAAACAGCCTTGTCGAACCTAATTTTCATTTGCACTGTAGAAATTGTGCAAGATCATTGAGTTTATTCCTCCTTGATCGAGCATTTCGAACCAGAAACGCAGGGACCTTCGAAGGGTCTTTCTTGTTGTGCTGAAAACGTCCAAATGAAATCATTACACTATCAGAATAAAATTTACAATACCTCATTTTTTGCTATTTTTATATTTAAAACAATTTTCACGCTTAGAACTTTTAAATTCATGCTTAAAACATCAATTTAAACTGATTTAACAAAAAACTGAAAATCACTTACCCACTTAATTCTAGAACGTGAATGGTAAACCGGGGTGCAGCGCAACCCCACACTATATTTACTGCTGCACAGAACTCACACCGAACTTTAACGCGTTCGCTATTTGACTGAAATCGACTACCAAATAGTTCAAGTGAATCATGGTTAGGGTCCTAGACCAACCTGCACCTGCCCTTATTCAGGAGCACACTTTAAACTTTGACTGGGATGTCGTGGAACCCCGGTTTACCAGCCTTGGGTTGAGCCTCTAAAAATTACGCATTTTAGATGTTTTACTTTTAAAATTTCCTCAACTTTAACTGTCGATCTTCAAACTCATCAAAATCCAAGGCTTTTTATTGACATATCATTAAAATTAAATCAATTTTAATTTCGAAAATTTATAATTAAAAATGATTGGTAGATACATGCCCTGAAATTTCAGTACGAATAGCGGGGTCTGCGAAAAGGACTATTTGTCCTGAAATTTCGGTACAAATAATCTAATTATTTGGTACCTGTAGAAACTACCTTAAAAATTATGCAACTTGTGAGTTTTACTATTAAAATTTGTATATATTTTATCATTGAAACATGAAATTTCTTCAATTTCAAAAAAAAGTGTTGGAAACTTGACTAATGATTTTCAAAATCATTAAAATTCAATCATCTGTATTTATACATCTGTAAAACAAAAGAGTTTTCAATTTTGAATCTTCTAAATTACACTGATGAAAAAATGCAAAAACATGTCATTTGATATATTCCTGAAAGCCATTTCAAGTCATGTTTAAATTAAAACTGCTTAAAACCTGGAGTGACTATTTCAAAGTTTATTTTAATTTACTTATTCATTCATAAAATTTTTAAAAACAAATTTTGTGGAATGTTCAGTTAAACTAAGAGCACAATCATACAAATATTTTATTTACAAGTTCTCTTATCATCAGAGTTTCAGATTTGGGAAATACTTTGTAACAATGTTGCAATTTGTGATAAAAAGTCGAAACCAATAAGTTTTCACGGATCAGACTCCTTTTACTTATAATTAATTCCATAGATAGGGGCAAAAAATTATTTCTAATTGTTAAATAGCTAGTTTAAAATTATATAATACTGTAATATAGATTTATAAAATATAAAAATGTAAGATGTTTTATATTGTAATGCCATCATAAATATTTTACACAAAACAAAATCTTAATTATAATTAGTTAATAAATAATATATACGCTGCGTACAGGACCTGGATCTGATTTCGACAGAAAAAGGATATAATTAGTAAAAAACTTTCTTATTTTTTTAAATTCCTAAACATATTGTTGAACATTCTTTCTTTAATGATACATTAGGGTTTAAGCTTTTCTGATACTAAGTTACGTTCGGAACAAATTATGCTTTGAACAAAACATTCTTAAACTGATTTGAAAGTTTTTGAAATTCGAGCATTTGTATTTTGTTTTACAAAGAATCAACAAAACATTTTTTTTAAAGAAATTAATTTTTTATTACAATTGTATTTTTAAACACATTGCTTCTAAAACTTGATCCAGATTTGGTTCCTCTGCTCTGCTTTTAAACTTAAACATATATTTTAGTTTTATAATTTGGTTATCAAAAGAAGAAACATTACACAAATACTACTATTAGCTATACATCAATACCAGCAGATGACTTCACTCATCTTAAATCCTTACCCAAAAAAATAATTGCATTTCTATTTTAGAAAAATCAAAAACTTATGACATGGATTATCCGTTTCCTAAGATTTATTAAAATTTTGTTTCTATCAATTGAAAAACCATAGGTTTAAAAATTCAGTCAATTGCGACAAATGAATTTTCAAACTTATCTTAGTACAGCAGAAGTTCAGATTGCTCACACACTACAAATTTTTTTTATAAAACATCAATGTAACAGATCCTCAGATTGTAAATTTTGCAAATTCGTGGTCAGAAAGACTTTTTGTTCCGTTCTGAAATGCAGTCAACTTTTTTTCCTTGATATAATGAACACCTGTGGCGTGTTTTTGTTAGTTATAAATAATCGAGGCCTTCTCTAATTTGCTGCTTTATTTAAAACTACAAATAAAGTATTTTTAATTCGGAGAAAAGTGGATCTTTAAATGTAGACGTTACAACGGTTAGATTGTACCTCCTAATGTCCAGATACGTATGCCGACCATCAACTATCTATTTCAGATGTTAGGCGTAAAAATATTTTTATGTTAAACTAAAACACATTCAGATGTAAAAATCAGATCAAAATTAGCTATCTCTAATTATTCCTTAACTAATTAAACGTATAATGAATGTTATTTGTTAACTTTAAGCTTCATAAGTTTAAGGTGAAATTGAGTCGAATATATTTGACAGAATATTTGTAAACTTAAAATAAAATTTGTGTTTAAGTAACCAAAATTTATAGTATTTCAAATACTGATTTCAGATAAAGATTTTTGAGTTACAAATATTCAACATATCCGCAACTTGACTGAATGTATCATCTGATTAATATTCCACACCCTTTATTTTATTCGCTATCTATAAGAATTTAAGCTTAGCTTCAAATTTTTTACGTTTAAACATCCACTTTTGTCCGTGTTTTACTAATATAAAAGATCTAAAAATAAAACTAGAATTTTAGCGTGAGATATCTTTTCAGTGAAAATGGATTGTAAGGCTGAGTTGTCATTGTGATAAAGGGATGGATCTAGGGTCAGAAAGTGTTCTGGTATGAGCTATTTTTATGGAGAGCTTTCACGAAGTGCACCTTCATTTCGGAAAGATTCTCCCCGTTGACAAGAAAGGTGTGTCACTTCTGAGCATTGAGCAGCTCGGTTTGTAATATTCTCACATCCTAAAGACGAATGAACCGATTTCAAATTCGGGACAACCGATATTTCAGATGTCACGAATTTTCTCTTATGTACGAAAAACGATTCGGATTTTATCCATTAAGTGTTGTCGAAAAACCTCGTATATCTTCATTTGTCTTCCTCAAACATGTGAAAGTAAATAAAAATTCTCACGACAAATTTTTTGTTACAATTGAGATTGGGAATCATTCTGAAGGTATAAATTAAAGATTAGTTCTTTTCATCTTTATTTCGGGAACAATTTCTGTTTCCTACTTTCTGAAGCCTCATCAATATCAATAAATCTGACATCTTTCCAAGGGAGGAATCGTTAAGATGAAAAAGAATGAATCGATTAGTTTTTGCATTAGGGAGACACAGAATTAATTCAAAACATGGAATATGGATCCACTCCCTATGATATAAAAACATCCATTTCCGAAATAACGTTTCTGTGTTTTTGGAATGTAATGCTTATCCTTTGTTATGTTGATGGATGATGGATTGTCCTTTCCTGCAGCTATGAATTTGGAAAAATTTTGTTCTCTGTATTGATATGACATTTTACCTTTTTAAATTTGTTATTTTATAATGTTAATTTCTGTTTTAAACAAACTTTTTTGTATAAAACTAAAAGTTTCTTACTTAAAGTTAAGAGTTACACGAGGCTATACATTTTTTTTTTTTTTTGCTTACGGGTAACATTACTGAGAGTTTTTAGTTTGAGGATTATCTTCTTCAACGTCTACTTTTTCCAACTAAAAAATAAGAAAGTTCAGGTTTCACTTTTGAAACAAAAATGTATAACTAGTCCTTTATAAATTATGCCTGATAGCATTAATCTTATTGAGCTTCTCTTACGTTTTTTATTAAATTAGAAAACTAATACATGTGCTACGCGCGTGATTTTATTTCTTTCAGGAGAATTTTTATTTAAAAATAAAATTAATATTGATTCTAGCGTTAATACTAGTTAAGCATTTTGATTAATTTAAAAAAAAATAATGAAAAAAGTCGATCAATAAAATCATCATATTGACTCAGATATTGTTCATCTTTATGTCACGAGTATCGCTTTCGAGGATTTAATTCAATCTAATTAAATTTTTTTAAAGATTTCAAGTGCTCGAAATGCATCGCGTATTAATAAAAAAATTCTCCCATAGTATCTATGATATAAAGTAAATAAAAACCAATTTCCTGTAAAAAAATCCCCAGTGGACAAATTATACATGGACCAGAAATTGTAAATTTAAAGATGCCGAATCATATTTTATAAATAATGATTTTCTCAAAAATGTTAGATTTCTAATAATTAGAATCATAAATTTCTGACGAAAACACCAACATGCATTTTTTATTATTATAAATGTTCTTTCTCATCGATAATTTTTCAAACTGCGTTGAAATCTAATTTTTTTTTACTGAAAATACGGATTTTCGTAGTAAATAGCCAATATAACCTGAAAAAATCTTATAAGTTGTCGATCTTCTTTGGAATGCTTAAAATAGATAATTTATAAATTTAAAAATAGCAATTTTTAACGAAAAGCGCTAAGATAATCCAAAATAGTTTAAAGATTGTGAATCTTCTTTGAATTGTAATAATTTTTGAAAGCAAAAACAATTTTGACATAAACAACAAAACTTAATCTAAAATTGTTAAGAAATTATGAATGTTCTTTCAAATCGAATTATTTTTTAATAAAAATTTCAATTTCTGATAAAAAGATTATAACAATTCTTGAACCCGCGAACTCTTTAAGCTTGTAATTTCATTATTTTAAACATAATAAATCATTGGATTTAAATCTCAAGATTTGTTTTACCCAATTTCAGTGGAAGCACAACAACATAACCTACAGTTTTGAAAAAATTGTATATGTTCTTTAAAATCTAATAATTTTTTAATATCACAAATCTTAAATGAAAAACATTAACATAACATACCGGAACATTTTTCAAGATTGTACATTTTTTTTAATATCTACTGATGTTTAAATACGAAAGAGAAAAAAGTAAGGCAGTGGATTTGGAAATTGCCTCCTTTTTGCTTTTAAACTCTAAGGAAGACATTTTAAAGTGAGTAGTCCAAATTAAATCATTGGATTATTGCTTTTTTGAATTTAAAAGAATTTAGTAGTTGAAATTTTTATTTAAGTTCTTAAATGTAGATGTGTTTTGTTAAAAATAACCGAATTTTTGGAAAATAAGTTAATATAACCTGAAGCTGTTAAAAAATTGATAATCTTGTTCGAGATATAATGATTATTTCTCATAAATATCAATTCCCAATAAAAAGGATAACGTATTCGAAAAACACAAATTGCTAAAAAGTTCCTCATATCCGAAATCTAAAAATGTTGTATTCAAATACCCATTTCCAGTGTAAAAAGCTAAAATAACCTAAAATTGTTGAAAATTGGAAACCTTAATCATTGTTGTTTTAAAGATGTAATTTATAGTAAAAATCACAAAAATGTATAATGTATACTTTAATTGATGAAGGACCAATCACGATTTCAACAACAATGATTATAAAATTTTCGTGACATAGGATTACACGACTTTTTCGATGGAATTGCAAAATTTGCACTCCATTCAACAATCGATAAATCATTTGTTCATCCAGTCTTTTCATGCAGCTTTGAATCGCCAATTTGTCATGGATTACGTGACAAGCCTGCAAAAAACTTGACTTTTATGGATCAAAGATATTGTCAAGATAAAAAGAGAAATAGAATTTTAGTTATATTTTGGGTAAATTTATTGGGTGAGAGTTTTACTATTCAAAATCTACCTAATAGGTCGTTGCTTTATTTATAATAGTATTTTAATTGTTGTTGATGTGTCAGAACCGAAAAGGTTCAAAAAGACCATCTACTAAGAGGACTTTTAAGTTATAAGTGAAATGACCAAATACAACAGCTTCAAAGATCTACAACTTGGAACAGTGGAGGTAAGACGTCTGGTATAATATAGAATTTTCTACTGCAAGCCTTGTTACGGAAAGATGCAAATGACTTGTCATCAGAGCTTATTCCTGTTTAAGATGCCTTTTAATTTGAATAATTTTCTTAGTAGGAATTTCCAAACTTTATCCTCAGAACGTTTAAAGATTCACTATTTTAAAGCTGTTTTTAGATGAAAAAAGATGCAATTAGTAGCTAAATTTTATGTTTTTATTTAACCTTTCGTAAATGAGTTAGGGAAAGTGTAAATAACCCAAATTCTTTAACAATTTTGTATAGGTTTAATTCATATCAATTTTCAATTTATAAATTTACACAAGTCTATAATAGAGCTTCCAAATTCGAGAATTATATACAAAATCCGTACTGCAAGGAGTTGTAAGTAGTAAAAACCTACTATGCCGAGACAATCAAAATTAGTGGGTTAGGCAGTTAATATTTTT
>NC_046658.1:90970053-91009219 GCF_010883055.1 Belonocnema kinseyi | reverse complement strand
TGTTTAAATAAAGTCAAAATAGTTTTAAAAACGATTTCGTCACAACATCTTGAAATTTTTAATGATTCTAAAGGAAGTTTTTTTCAGAAAATATTAAAGTGCAAAAAACTTCCGCTTTATTTTCTCAAAAGTTATTGAGATTTATTAATAAGACCTTAAAAGTATTGATTCAGCAACACAATAGGAAATTTTTTTTTAATACTTTCAAGTTTCAGTTTAACATTTATGCATTTTGAAATCACGTTTTGCTTTCTGTATTTATAAATTGAAAATATCGATTTTCGGGAACGCTTTTTCTTTCTTAAAAAATCCCCGAAATGGCGTTGACAAATATTTCAATTTTTAGTTTGACTGAAATAAGAAATTGTAACCTCTTTGAAGAAACTGTAATGAAAATATTAGATTAAATCCTAATTGAAAATTTTAATTATAAAGCTCATAGAATCTGAGCAAAAAAATTAGACTATAAAAACAAAGCAAAAATGTCAAATTTATGAAAGAATATATGCAAATATTTTAATTAATATAATAAAATCAAAATTTAGAGGAAGATAATAACAGCAATCAACCTCTAAATCCCTGTCCCTTCTTTTGCTCCTTTCGACCTTCTGTAATTCTGTCTTCTTTAATATTTGAATCAAATATTATTTATGAGTACTCAATTTCAAATGATGCAGACAGGAAATTTCGAGTCAGGTGCTTCATGATATAGAAGAAAATCATTTTTGAATATTAAAAACAATTTTTATGGCCGTGATCTTTTACGAAAAATGGAATGTCTGTATTTTATTAGAAACAAAGAAAGATTCAATACATTTATTTAAAAATTCAATTTTTCGAGCATGAAATTTCTCGTGGACACAAAAATCAATTAAATTTCATAAAAGCTGCACAATGTCTTCTGCATACGAGTACGAATTGAAAAATATAGAGTAAGAAAAAAGTTTTTTCATTAAATAAATTCTTCATGTTTTTAAATTCAGCCAAAAAGATAAAATCGAATTAATCAGAATTTCTATAAAACGTTTTCAAATGAGCCAAGCTTCTTTTAGCACTTTGACACGTCTTTGATTTAAAAAAACTAGAAAATTAAAATTTTTGCAAAAAAAATTTTTGTGGTCACAAAAATCGTTTGGCCCACATAAAAGTCACAGGATGTTCTCTTTACAAAAGTACGAATTTTAAAAAAAATGAACTATATTTTTTTGAAAACTACCCTAAAATTTCAAATACTAATATCTTTGAAAAAAATGTTTTTTTGTTAGCAGTAAATTATGTGTCGCTTTTGTTTTCTTAAAAAACCAGCAAATTTAACATGCGAAAGATTTTGTGACTTTCAGTAGGAATGACTGCGTAACTGCAAACAGATTCGTTGTTACATTTTTAAGTTCACATTCCCTGAATTACTATGATATTTTTTCTTGTAATAATCAGAAAATCCTCAAACTGACAGATGTCTTTTTCTAAACTGGTGTTCCTAAAAATTAAAAATTTGTTTTGTTTTAAAAATCATTTCTTTTCTGATTCACGACAAAATATAAAATATTCTAAATCTTTTACTTTGCTAAAGGAGTCATGCTGTCACATAAACGTATTTGTTATCATATATTACTCTTTCATGTAAATATTGTATTTAACATTCAATTTAATTTGAATGAAATATTGTCTTTCAAAACGAAAGTGATGCATGCAAATACAGGAATTCATCGTCTCTTGAACTTTCTAGCTCAATAATGAAAAAATACTGCCAAGAAAATCATGGCATATTCCTATTGTTTATAACCGAAAACATGTTCAGGGTAATCTTTTGAATTAAAATTTGTATTGTCTTGCTTTAAAAAATAAATAACTAAAAATCAATTTCCTGCATTTTTTCTGTCAATTGAAAATTCCATTTTTTTGTGTATTTTGTTTTAAAAACTAAATAACTATAAATTAATTTCTTTTAGTGTTTCTATGAATTGAAACTTAAATTTTTTATGTGTATTGACATAACTTGGTGACTTTTCTGTGAAACTATTTTCTTGTTGTCTTTATTTATTCTGTTATCGATATCTTGTGATTCCTTAGACAAGTTTCGATCATTCCAAATGTAATAAGATGGTAGTTGAATGGTCTGTAACAAAATGTTTTCCTTTCGATTTCTTCGATAATGATGTGTTCAAAATTTTGCCTACCTAAATGGCTAAGTGAAACTACCGATCCGAAATAAAATTAGATCGTTATTCTAATCACAGTTTGAAGAAGTCAAGGACATAAATTTGTACTAACGTTGAATTTTCTTCGTAAATTTGATTAATTGAATAATTTTTTTAATTTCTTGTAATTTTAAGACCAGCAAGTATTATTCAAGTAATAAATAAATAATAATACTTTTCCAATCAGTCTGCAAATGAGGAAAATTCGTGCTTTTAAATTTTTAACCTTCGTCGTATTTAAAATTGGAATATTTACAAAGAGAATTAAACAAATTATATAGCAGACAGGAAAGCTCATGTTAAAACTCTTTCCAAAAAAAGTTCTCAAAGTAAATTTGTTTTTCTAAAAACAAAATCATAATTCTACTCGCTTGATTATTCATGTTATTGTTCAGAACGCCAACAAGACGCTTCTTTCTGGTATTTAAAATTCTATATAGATTATTCAACTTTAGTTTCACTGGATTGTCTCACTGCATTACATCTCTACTGATTAACTTTTCTTATGTTTGTATTAGCTCTCCTAAAACATTGCTGAAAATGAAGAAATGTTTAGAATTATTTACTATATTAGATATAAAACCTCTCCCTTGTACTCTTTTTTATCTTCTTCTTTACACTTTCGTACCGTTTGCATTCAAACGCTCCAGTGAATAATGGTGCGGGAGGGCTATCGTATTTCCAATAAGAAGTTTCCACGTTTGAGCTTCATATTTAATTTAAAATGCTTCTGAATGTGTACGTAGATATTCTATTCTGATTTTGTGTGTAGGTGAGAATTCAAAGAAAGGTCTGTTTACTAAGTCGTAAACAGATCTCGTTGTTCCAAACCAAGCCTACAGTATTTTGTGCTTTAGGGTGGTGGGAAATTCAGACAATGTTCGATGTACACTTGACAAAGGCTCACCTCAATCACATTGTGTTCTCCAAGCGTGCTGCCATAATGGATGTTGCTGGTCCATACGAAAATGGCTCGGAAATAGGGCTATCCAATGCTATTACAGATCAGGTGTGCCGAAACACATTCCTTTGTGGTATGTAGATATATTAATTTATAATAATATTTGAATTCCTTAAGTTACATTGTCTACATTGAATCTCCTAAATGGGAAGGAAATTAGCATTGAATTAAGAAACTATTGTTCTAAATACGGACAATAGAATATTTTCTACATAGATATTTAAAAATTGCCTTGGCTCAAGAAAATGTCCTTAATTGAAGAAACTTAATTGTTCAAGGAATCTATATTGTCATAAGAGAATAACAGATATTTTTAACATATTTTTAGACTAGATAGATCTACGAATTACAAATTAATCGAGTTAAATTTTTTCTGAAGAATGATCTCCTTCGTTCTGATGGGAATCGAACCACCGAACTTCCTATTGCAGAAATACACGCATTATTTTTCCAGGTGCCACAAATCAGAGGAATTGTAAGAGGACTTCCTTCTAACGGAGCAAAGGAGAAGATCTTTTTTTGGAAGAAATTTAATAAATTTTTTTTATTTATAGCTTCATCTATTCTGAAAAGACTTTACGAATTTCTGTTATTCTCTGATAATAATGAAGACTCCTTTGAAAATATCACTTGTAACGCTTGTCAAAGTAATGCGTGTATTTCTGAAATCGGAAGTTCTATGGTTCGATTACCAACGAAGCGAAGGAGATCTTTGTTCATACAAAAATTTAATTTTGAAAATTTGATCCTCTTTCATCCATTCTCTTTTATTGAAAAAATAAATATTTTTTTTTTTATTATTACAACATTAAGCCATTTCCCTTTCGGGGTAGGCGTGACTCACTCGGCAGGGGAAAGGAGTAGTGTGTGGAAGGGATAGAGATTTTTCAGATTGATATATTTGTTTGATTTAAGAAAATATAGTATCGTTTATGTTTAGACCAATATATTCTTAATTTGATGCTGATTTCTTTCCCATGTAAGACTCTGCTCATTTATCGATTCTTGATTTTTTTTCTACGAGCTAGTCTGGCAGTCTATTAGTATAAGGGAAATTAATACGATGTAGGTAGAAAGCTGGAAAATTGATTTGAAAGAAAGCAAGTCTGTCGCATACATTATACAAGAAGATCCATTTATACTATATTTTATACTTTTTCAATAACTTGAAATTTTATTCAGATGCTACTATTCTTGTATGAAGGAAATATTCAAATTTTAAAGCTTTCAGATAATATTTCGAAGAACATTGTATCTAAATTCATAAAAAAATCATTGTGGAATATGAAAATTTGTCAATAGTCCCAGGTTAGTTAGAGATGTTGATGGGCCTCATTTTTAGACAAAAAAATATTTGTGCATAATAATAATTACGAAAATAGATTCTTGTAAAATTTATATTTCAGTGTTTTTCAACGTATCACGGTTACCCGTAATGGCCGTAATTCTGAAAATATTTCTTCTGGAAAGTTTTTACAGTTTAAAGAAGCGGATGATTAGGCGTAAAAAATTCTGAAGATAAGTTTTGAAAAATTGTTAACAAAATCTTTTTAAATACTTAAAATATCACTAATCAAAGTTTAAATTTTAAATTTAGTATCACACTTACCCCTATCGATCATATGCTAAATGTCATGGTAAGCAATCCGGAGACAAAAACAAAATCTTTTTCTGAAAAATTTTAATAACTTGGAAGCGTTCTTTTAGGAAAATAAATAATTACATATTTATATTCAAAATTCAAAGAAATCATTTTTAAAAAGTTTCAGTACTTGCATATGCCTCATTCTAATTTCCTTTTAACTTTTGTTGTTAAAATTAAAAAAGTATTTTTACAAAGCTTAGATAGTACTTGAAAATCCAAAAAATGGCCAAATTGAGTAAAAAATTATATGAATTGCCTATTTAAAAAGCCCTTTACAAACTTTAAGAGATTTTGGATCATTTCATCCATGCTCACTTCAGAAATAAGAGAGCAAATAATTTATTCATTGTTTAAATAAATGGACAAATATGCAAAGTGAAACAAACAGCTTGTTTCAACCATATTTATAAAATAATAATTCAGTGAGACTTTTTTTTCTTATTATTCGCAGTAAAAAATGTACAGAACAAATTCCTCAACGTTTTTCTCCTCATACAACAAATTTAAAAAAAAACACACCAATGGGATTTTTATAAGCTTAAGACTCGTACCTACGCGAAAAATGTTATTATCAATTAATATTTCAATTTTGACGTATACTAATCAAAATTCAGATATTTAGTATTTAATATTCCACAGTTTCAGACCTTATTTAGATACTTAAATTTTATTTCCGCTTTCTGGTGAGATTTACCGCCTTCTTGCGCAATCCGTCAAAAAGCTTTTAACCAGTTTAAAATTTAAAAAGTGATGAATATTTCATTAAAAATATAAAAAGCGACTTCTCACAAAAAACTCACATTCATATTTTTTTCCTGTTTTTTTTTCTTTTAATTTGGCCTTCTATAAAAATTACATCCTGCAATTTTCATGCGAGCCAAGTAATTTTTGTTATCGCTAGATTTGTTTTTCTTAAATTAAATTATCGAATTTCTCTCAGAAACAACAAAGGATACACACTCAATTTTGAATGTTTTGAATTTGCTATATTTGATCAGATTGGATACAATTTCAACTTCTTTTTAATTAAATTGTCGAATTTTCCCAGTTTTAGTCTGAAATGTTTCGATTTTGAGAGCCTCTGATTAAAATTTTTCAATTTTAAACACTTTCGATTTCAAATGACTTTATTTAAACATATAAAACATAATTCCCTCTTCATTTATTTCAAAATATTATCCTTCTCCAAAATATTAGATTATCTAAAATTGTTCGATTTATAACTTTTTCAATTGAAATCTCTAAACTAGATAGCAGAATACAACTTTTTATTTAACTTTTTGATTACTTTTAGGTGCGCAGAATTTAATAGTATAGTGCCCGCAAATGCTAAAAACACCGTGGGATTTAGAAATTAGAATAAGTAGCTTTATAATGTGAAAAATTAAAATAGGTCAAAAAATATATTTTTTAGCACTTTCTTTAAATCACTAAAATTAAGGTTTTTTCTTATTGAAGTATAAGTATTTCTATGGATTCAATAATTCATTAATCTTATATTGAAGTATTTTCAAATATTTCAGTCATAGGCGTTATAACAATGAATTTTTTACTTCCTACCAATTTAAATGTTAGATACCATATTTTTCTTGAAAATTGTATAATATCTATAAAAAGCTTTAACTCACCGAAAAAAAATATCTATTTGAGCTTTCTTTTTTGCGTTTAATAAAAGCGTATAGGAATGCCGTAAACGAGAATTCCTTTGTTATTAGAAAAAAAATCCGTCCTTCCTTGATAAAATATGAACAGTTACAAAATATTAAGCGTTATAAAATACAAAAAAAATTAATTTTTTTAAAGAAAACATTTAGTTTTAAATCAATAACTTTTTATTTTTAATTACAAATTCAATCTTTGATCACTACATAAGTCTGTTAAACGCAGCGTTTTTATACTTTATTTTCTCGGAAGTGTTTAATTTGAATGCTTTTCTTTTTACTTTCAAAATTTTAAATTCAAAATAGAAAATTTTTAAATTGGGAACTATGAGTAACATCATCTAAAATATTGTTTAATTTAAAAATGAAAGGCGTTAAACAGAAATATTCAAAATATTGAAAACAACTTAAAAGTAAATTTGTGGAAAATGACAATCATACATGAGTTTAAATGTAATTAAAAGTACACAATGGAAGTGCCTACTGATAGCAAGAAAATCCTGCTATTGGACCGGAAATTTTTTACGCGTAGGCGTTTTTAAGGTTTTGAGTTTGGGATGTTTGAAAATGATATAATTTTTTTTAAACTTGAAAATGGTAATCGTTAAATTAGAAATTTTAAAAAGAAATAATAAACAAAGCTTTACAGAGTTACAGTACATATTTTCACAGTGTTTGTTTCATCCTATAGAAATAAGTATCAACTTGATTACCATTATCCGTTCATACTAAAAATAAGTAAATGAAATTGATTATTTTCGTTATTGTAAAATATGTTATACTCTTTCTAAAAAAAAGTTGAATAACATGACTTGTATTGTATTTTTTTTCACAAGAGGATGATGAAGCCATTTTTTATCTAGATGAAAGATAGGACTGTTTTTAGATAATGATTGATAACAAAATTCTTATCAATTGTCTAGCCGTTTCTTAAAAAAGTGTTATTTTCTCAAAATACCTTAGCGCCTGCAGGCAAGTACAGACAGTGAGAACACAGAGAAATGGTACGTGGATGTTGTGGTTAAAAACAAAAAAGTTGGTTCCTGTGTAATGCTTGCGACATATTATCCTAAGAAAAATCCGCAAAAAAGACCACCAAAAATGTATGTGTGTGTGTGCTTTTGTTTCTTCAAAAAGAAAAGAAGAAATGCCAAAGACTGTTTACAACGTTACAAATCATCCACTATTAGCAAAAGATGATACTATAAAATTAATTTAATAATTCAAAAATGAGTTCTACCAGAGTTACACCTTTTACAAGGTGTTGTAAACCATGTTTCTTTCAAGATAGTTTAGTTCCTCTTATAAAAAAATCCACGCAGGTAGCCGCAAAAACTTAAATTAGTATCAAAGACTTATCAAGAAGAATTTTTCAAGGGAAATGCCTGCCGAAAGATTTTCCTTCCTTCAATCTCATGACATTTACGTTGGACAAAACTTTTTAAATATCTTCTCCGATGAAAGGAAATGGTTTTTTTAATGGAATTTCCAAAAGTTTAGAAAATCTTAGAAAACTATCAAAGATAACAACCTTGTGTATGGCACTTGAAGTACATGTAGGTTTTAAACATTTAGAATAATGTCTTAAAAATTTATAGGATGATGCAAGTTTAGGGTCATGGTCCAAACATTTAGGCAAAACTATTTATCCAAAATTTCTTAAGTTTTGAGAAAAGTATAAAATCAGTCTCTTATTGAACAAAGCACAGAACCAAATTAATTAAATTAAAACAGCTGTAGAATTTTCTTCCACGCACTTGTAAAAAATGAACTAATTATATACTTTTGTGTATTTCTTGCTCAAAACACAACTTTTTTCTCCTTTAGTACCAAAAATGCTTTAAAAACAATACCTGTCTATCAATTTATTCGCGGATTACCCTGTGTTTAAAAAAATTTAGTAACCCGAAAATAAAAAAAATTAAGAATTGAAAAAAGTATCAGCTACTATTTTAATGTTCATGACTATTAGGTGGCAAAGTCTGTTTCCTTAGTCATTTTTGTTTAATCAATGTTTAACCAATGCTGATAAGTGAACTATTGAGAATGATCTTAGGCTAAACAGGCGTTAAATACGACTCAAAGTTGTTTAAATCCTTATCCGCACTTCCGGCTTGTTTTCGATGCCTTCACTGAACGAACCTAACCAGCTGGTAACGCGATTTCACGCACCATGCAAGCCCAGCATAATTATTCCATGGCCACGCGTGCAGGCGCATAATTAAGTGGAAGGTTAGTAAATACCAAAGTTCGTGCTTCAACTTGAATTTTCAACCCATGAAACGGCACGATTACAATGAAAACAGGAAGCCGTTGCAAAAATGTAATCCAGTCATGGAATGCGTTGTTGTATATTAATGGTTACTGACCAGAGAAATGAGTTTCAGTTCTTACAGGCTTTATTTGTTATTTTAATTCTCAAGAGGGGTCTACACTATGTGATTTTGATATGAAGGGTAGCATTTTTTCTGTAAGATTGATTTGTGTTATTAGAAAATCAAATCAGAATTTCATGAGAAAATTAGACATAAAAAATCTGCCAAAGTAGGTGAAATGTGCCTCCAAATAGGATTTCGTACCACCAACCTGTCTTGACCTAGCCACAATTTATTTATTTTCACGCTAATAAGGAGGAGAAGAATCGTTTTATGAAGCATTAAATATACTCTTTTAGTACTGTATCTTTTGTTGAGAAAAAATGTACAGTCCTTTTGATAAGGAGAGTCCCAAGAGACAGGTGCACTTCCGTGTGTTAGATTGCGCCTTTAGGATTCAGTGGGGTTCCGTGAAATAGTTGGGGTCCCGCGGAATAGGTCGGGTTTCGTGAAATAAGGAAGGTCCCGAAGAATATTTTGGTTCCCAAGAATTAGGTGGGATCTCCAGGGATAGAGAGGGTCCCACAAGCTAGAGTGGTCTCATCAAATAAGGGAAGTTCCAAAGGGGAAGTGCCAAAGGTTGAATTCCATGGGACGAGTGTAATCCTGAAGGTTAGGTAATGTCCCGTGGGTTAAAGGAGCTTCCGAAAGACATTTTTGTTCCATGAAATAGTTTTTAATCCTTAGTGTGTTATGAGGTCCTAACGGATAGGTAGGTTAAACAGGGATATTTAGGGTCCCCGTGAGATATGAAGGATGCCACGAAATAAGGGACGTCCTGAGTGATAGGTTGGGTCCTATAGGTTAGGTTAGGTCTCTTGAGATATGTGGCATCCTCGCATATAAATGTGGTTCCGAGGGACAGCTGGAGTTTTGTGGAATATGTTGGACCACTAAAGTTGGATAAGGTCCCAAGGTAATGGTAGGGTACCGTGAAATGGGAGAGTCCCAAAGGATATTTTGGGTACTGTAGAATAAGTTTGGATCTCGAGTGTTAGTTGGGGTTCCCTAGGATATGTTGATTCCCATGAGATAAGTTGGGTCTCTAGAAATAAATAGGGTTCCATGGAATAAGTTGAATCCTGCTAAAAATATTGTTTTTATCAATATAACTGAAACTTATAGAAATATCATAAATATTGACTTAAATCATATGTTTGTAAGTCTTCACACATTGGTGATAGTTTGCAACTTTCTGCCCCAATTTGGATCCAAGAGCAGAATTTTGGGGAAAATTCTAAAAATATCCTAGTTTTTAAGCAAAATAATAGAAAAACTTAACTTTCAAATAAACTGAAATACTTAAAAACATGATAAATATTTTTAGATAATCAGCATGACTAAGTGAATCTTCATGGTAGTTTTCCTTTTAAATTATTTAAATTAAAATACGAATAAGGTTTTTAAAGAGCGATAGAAGAGATAACTTATGTTGGTTTGTAATATACAAACTAGAAAAAAAGGAAAAGAAAAAATTGTAATAAATATTTGTCATATTTTTGGCTGTATTTATCAGAAGCTTAAGCCTCTTGGGAAAAATAACGATTTTCGTTGAAATCGGCGCGCCAGTGTGTGCTGGATTAAGCAGGGGATTTTACATATACTGTGAGTGCGACTGTTAGAGGAAGAACCAATGAATGGGGAAGCCCGAGTCCAGGGTAAACAGTAATATGGCTGACGATTTGTACCAAGGGTTTGACGGAAGCTTGCATTGAAAATCCGAAAAAATGGTCCATTCGCTACTCAAACTCTAGCTTTGGTATTTTAACAAACTTAAACAACTGAAGCTAAAAAGTCTACCAGTTTCTAGTTTTATCAACCGTCAAAACTAAAGCGACGAGATAATTTTTAAAAAAGGCAAAAGCTTAAATGTAGCTCGGGAAAAATTTTATAATTCACAGAGAAAAATAATAAAAATTAAATTTAAAGAATTAAAATATATTTGGAAAAAATCATTCTTTTAATAAAAATAGCTAACTGTATCCCCCGACTCACAGATTTTCACATCTCCGAATTTTTTTAATTCGAATCTTTTCATTAAATAAAAAAAGCGGAGAAATGATATAATTTGGGATTCAAGTTTTGGAAAATTATAGAAAGTTTAGAACAAGGTTCTTATATTAATTCCACTTATTTTTATTTTTATTATATTCAGTAGCTTTTAAAATTTGCATTTAAGGTGTCTAATATCTTTGCATCAAGGATTAGTCATGTTGTTCATGAATAATAATAGTTACAATATATTTTGCTGCAAGTCTTTATTCTTAAGATTTTGAAAATAGTATTGATTCATTTTCGACAATAATTGTGGGCAGGTCAAAAATTAATCATTTTGATTCACCTACACATTTTCTTCTGGTTGGAAAGTATGGAAAATGTGATTACCCAAATAGAATATTTCCGAAAAATTAAAAAAAAAACTGACGAAAATGCTTATGGTCGAAGTATCCAAACAAATTATGAAAATATAGGATCGTAAGAAAATTTTCCTTTTGCTTCTTTACGTTCTTTTCTATATAACTCAATGAAGCAAAATGTATATTTTTGAAGATTTCGAAGACAAAGAAGCTCTTTACGAATTTCAAGAGGTTTAGGATATATTTTCTTGAATATCTGGGAGGAATTTAAATGATCTTTTATTCCAGAAAATTAATTTCTAAAGAAAATTTAAAAACATTTTCAAAGATTTCTAAAACCTTTGACCTAAAAATTAGATCTTTCAGAAAAATTTTTTTTGTAATAATTTTACGAATCTAAAAAATATGACTAGTGTTGATATTTTTAATGAATATTATGAATATTATATTATGAAAAGTGAATATTATTCACTTTTTCTAATAAAGAGCAACTAAATGTGGAAACAGTAGAACATTTTTTCCCTAAACATAGCCATAATCTATTGAAATCCAAATTTTTTTTAATTGGTTAGAAGCAACAATAAGGGGAAAAATTATTACAAATAATATTATTAAACTAATTATTTTTCGTGATTTTAAAATTTTTATCGTAAAAAATAAGGTTTATTCTTTCATAAAAAGTAAATGGTAATATTATTTCAGTTATTAAGATCATTGAAAAGATTTTCTTTACAGAAACCTGATTTTTGTCACATAACTAGTTGAAGGAAGTTTTTCTAATTTTAAGAGATTTTTCAAATTTGCAAATGATTTGATTTAGTTTCAGAGCTATTTAATGATTTATGAAATATTTTTAAATTTCTGTTAAACCTTTTAAACTGTGATAAATTTTAGAATTTTTCAAGAATCTTAGGAATTTATATTTATATAACCATCAAAACAAATAGACAAATAAACTTGAGAAATAGATAGTTGCTCCATATTTGTATTTTTGTATTAAATATTATGGTTCTCTTCATATTATATTTTAGTTAAAACTTATACACTGCCCTTTACTGCAGCAAAAAGATATTTAATTTTAAAGTTCAATGAAATCACCTGTCCACTCGGCAAATGGTTCCCTCTCGGTAATTGGTTGCTTTGTCCATATGAAAACTGACTTTCCCCTCAAATAAAAAAACCACATGCACGCATAGCGCTCGATTAGTGATGTTAGTTAATTGAATTACTTTAACATTATTTTATCAAATTGATTCATGAATCGAAGTACATAATCTGGCAAAAAACCTTTCTCCGATCACAATAAACAAAAGTCTAGAATTTCGAGTTTTTATAACAGAGATTACTGCCGAGAGTACTAACTGTGACGCATGGTGAGACAATAAAACTGGATGATAGACGCAATCGCTGAAGGAAACAATAACGACATTGTATACTTTCCATCCTACTAGAGAGGTCCCTGTCAATCCAGCGTCGATGTCTACCATTGTCTCGTTAATTAAACGGATAAGCTGTCAGATTGGACTGGCAGTAGGTATTTTTGTAAATGGGGAGTGCGAATAGATGGGTTTCAATGAAGAGGACCGTATTTCCGGAAAGCAAAGGAAACGGTTGATGATCTCACAGGCAGCACTCGACAATAATAAAAGCAGTAAAGGACACAAAAAGTTGCACCATAAACAAAAATATCACGTTTGAAATACTTTTTAGTTAAGGTTAACAATCGGTAGCCAAAGTTATTATTTTCGGGTTTGACTACAGTATGATACTAGGAATTAGACTGAATCTATTCACTGTCTTAAAAGCCACCAGAAGTTGGTTTATTTTATTTTAAAAGAAAAAGTGTAACACTTGCACTTATAGGATTCGAAAAGTTTATATGCTCTATGACCCTATACTTGACCCATAGCGGCCATGAGGATCCTTTTAACTTGATCAATTAGAAAACAAAATTTGGTTCAATTGCAGAATAGGGCCGTCACCTGTTTTCTGGCTGGAAAAACATTATTTTTCTGCAACAAACTATTCGAATATTTAACTGAACGATGAATAAAGCGAGTTGACCAGACAGAAATTTAAAATTATTGATACTTTTGTTACTATGATATATTATATGAAATATGGGTATGTCAACGTTTCGTGGGGGCGGGAAGGCCCCCCTATTATCAGTAAAAAAAGAATGTTGGTTAAATCCCTACCCATTTCCAACTTCTCGTTAAATATGATGGCCCTGTTGACGGTAACTAATCTTTCACTATAGTCTTATTATTTAGGTAGCTACTAGGATAATGCACTATTTTCCTCTTGTTCCTTTGTACATGACTCAGACTATCGTCCTGCTTTTAATGTAGCATTTCACTCTCGCTTATTCTATTTCGTAACTTCAATTCATCTCCACTTCAATTCTTCCTTCCATTATGAACTAGAGCAAGGAATAACAAGGAAGAAAGGCTGGGTGTTTGAGCAGGAGGATGCACATTAATGCGACTCCTCACCCAGTCTAGCCTTCTATCAACACTCGGAATCAACCTTCTATACACTTCAGAATCTGCGAAAGGTTCTTCTGACAGATTTCACGTTCCAAATGGTAGCAAAAGCAATTATGTATGAACTAAACTCTATCATAAAAAGTGTTTATTTTACTGTTAACAATTAAAGGAAGCTCTACTGTTCCTTATTCAAATTATTTCTTCTTCATTCATACAGTCTCTGCAAAGACTTCTCAATATTGATGTTTTAGATGTAGCTAAGAGAGGTCTAAAATGACGCATTTTTTATAGTTGATCATTCGGTTCCGGAAACTGAATATTCTCAATGAAAAAAAACTTTTGTGCAATTGCTTCAGATTTAAAAAAATAATAATTCAGCAAGCTTAAGAATTAAAAATGTTTGCCTGATTTTGGCTAAGAAAATTCATCAGCGTTTATTCGGATTTGCTGTCAAAAGGCAAACTGACTTTGCATTTGCACCTTTGCTAGTCTAAGGAAAATATTCGTTGGTGGGCTGAGTGCCTAAACTACTTACTTCTGCTCAGGTATTGATACCCAGACTTGCACATTTGTATATTGTACTTGTTATACTTTTACTTCCGAAGTTTTTCAGGAATTTATATTTTAGTGAGAACGTTTTCTATATTTAAAACTTGTATTTTTAAAAATATTGGAATAAATTATATGAACTGCTATGGCGAGATGAAATGAATCACAATGAACTAAATGCTTGAATTTAGTTAAACAACAAATTTTATTTTATTGCTTCTACAATTTCATTTATCCAGCTATTTTATTTTTTACCCAAATTATTTTTTATTCCAATGTATTTTTTAACTTATCATTTTTAATTAATTTGGAACGTTAAATAGTATTGTTTGAAGTCAACATTATTTTAATTAAAAATTTCATACATTTATATTTGAAATTTAATTTTTTATTTTAGCGTGAAAATTTATATTTTTATTATTTACCTATGGAGAAAGCGCTTTGCGTTTTTGCCGATTATCTTATTGTTATTATGAATATCAAGATGGTCCCTTTTTGAATTATCAATTCTTGAGTGTATCAAAAACAAATAAAGTAATTTTCAACTAAGAGAACCTTCAATTGTGGTGAAAAATAAGCTCCTAAAAATCATAATTTTAGGCCTTTCAAAGCAAAAATGGTTATTCTTAAACGTAAAAAAATACCACTTCTAATTATTTTTTCATAACCGCATGTGTTTCGGCACATGTTCACATACTAAAGCTTGAATCTATTATTTTTTATCTATTATTTTATTATAATGAATTATATTCATAATTCAAACACGAAGAAAGATAGATATTTCTGATTGAGAAGTTTATAAAAAAAATCATTAGTGTTGAACACGCTCAATTATTATTATTGAAATCTAGAGATTCTATGAAGATTCTATGAATATTTATTTAAAGGTTAAAATGGTTAATACTGGAAAATACTTCACTTTGGATCACTGTAATATTGCTATTACGCGGATGCAATTACTTCCGATTTTAAAGATTTTGCTTTTTAATTATGAATTAAAAACCTTTTAAGAAATTATGTAGTAGTCAATGTTAGAGTATTTACAACCGACCTTAAATTCAATTTTATACTTTCCGTTAAAAATTAGACAGAGAACTGGCATGTCTTGCCAGAAACTACTGCTTGCACTGGAGGCACATCTGTCTGGCCTTGATCTACTCTTTTACTTGGAAGTGAGAAAATATTATACTTTTCAAAAGATTAAAAAAATGTATATTTAAAATATATTTGGGTCGTTGCCATGACTTTTTGAAATCGAAGTCCCGACCGTTTCAACCCTTTTCACGATAGAATTAGTTTTTTAATAGTTCTAGCATAAATTCCATAAATTAAACTAGTTTTTGACAGTTTTAAAATTTTAGTTACTTTTGTATAGAAATGGGAGAGTAAAATATAGCTCAATTTTCACTTAATAGCACGTTCCTAATTACAAAAACTGATCAATTCATGTAAAAAAAGTATTTTGTTGAAGAATCTGAAAATAAGTAATAGAGAAATATAAATAAAAATGCTTAGTTATATGAATTAATAAAAATGCCTAATTATGTATAAAAGTCTGTTCTTCAATTTTTATTTCCACTTCATAATACTCATGTTTGAGATAGGAATCGAAAAAATCTATAAAAAACCATTAGTTTAATTCCTGTGTAAGTGCTCACATAAAGAGAAGGATATTAATTCTTCATAAGATTAAGAAAATTTTGCTAAATGCGTATCGCATGATTTTTATTTTGAAATTTGTTATTCAACGCGTAACTCTGTCGACATTAAAGTCAAAATTGATCAATTTTAAATAAAAATTTATTTTAAATAACGTTTACTTATTATATTTATTTTAATTCAGTTTATTAAATTCTCAAACTTTCTAGAGAGTTCTGAAAATCCTTTAGCTTATTTGAAAAAAATACAACAACAGTTCTTAATTTACACAACTCAGCTCATATTAAGAGACAACGTAAGCGTAATTAGCATAAAAAAGTCAAAAATATTAATATTATATACTTTATTTTGTCAAGATGTACTTTTTGAAAAAGATTGATATATTTTCATGCCAATAACAAAATTTCTAAAACTAATGATTAAAAATTTTGTAAAATAATTTCTTGCCAGGTGCGTACAATTCAAAATTTTTTTTAATCATCCGTGTAACATTATTGTACTATTAAGTCAGGTGGAGCGAAAATGCTAAAAAAAATCGAAACCTTTTAGACCAATCAATTTTTTTTGCGCATTTTTGCTCCGCCCTATCGCATATTGGTATACGTTTGTCTAGTAGAAAAAGTCGATTTTGTTCAGACGTATTAATGCAACACCTCGACAGAAATTATTGTTCAGACCTGTTTGATTTATGCTGAATCGAAAGACCATAAAGAATGATAATAAAATGTACATTTATCTTCAAAAGAAAAGGTAGTTATTTTAAAGACATCTACAGTTGATCCTCAGTTTATAAAGGACCGAATTAAATTGTGTAAATTGAATTCTGTACGCCGACGCTAAAATATTGAAGTGAACATATTGCACGAATATTACTCACTGCATACGAAGTAGCCTATAAAATTGTTTGGAATTCAAGGGAATCTCACCTGGAACAGAAAGAAAAGAGAAAATTAGATTTCCATTAAAATTTTCTAAAAAAAATTATTAAATAATAATTACTAAGTTTGTAGTCTCTTACAAAATATTTTACAATCATTTATTTGTCAGCTCTCGCCATTTTTTAAATATTTATATTTTTTATGACAAATTGATTATAATTATAATACTTCTATATTTTATAATAAATTAAGCAGTTGAAATATCATATTTAACTATTGTAAAACCCTCTATGAAATCCAATACCCAACTATTATTGCCAAAAGCTCATGATAAATAATCATATGATGAAGATCATTTGTGAGGATCAGATTTAAAGGGAACAACGCAATAGCCCAAACAGGATGGTCATCAAGGTAGCAATAAAAATTGACTATATTTTTAATTTTTTACGCCTAAACATACTGTTAAATGTATGAAATTTCTGTGTCATTCTTACACCTGTATCATGCATTTCCATGCACCAGCAGGATTGTCGAGAGAAATAAAAATCTTTATCACGAAAAATTCCTTATCAATAATCAGCTTGAGAATTGCAGGCGGGCATCCAATAGGAAAACAAATCTTAAAACTTTGATATATTTAGGAAAAGCCTCATACAAAGAAAAAGGAAGTTAGATTTGTCGAAGCTACTCTTTCATACTCTAGACATGAGAATATTCACAATCTTCACATGCTTATCAAATTTTGACACCCAAAAATTACCCATACATCCAGAACTTCCTATCCTATGATTTCTAAGAAGGAATACCAGTGTTATGACAACTTCACCATTCATCAATTAAGGGTCTATCATAATTTATAATTACTAATTGATTATCATACTTTAAATACATTTACTACTAAATATAAAATTTGCTATCTGGGAAGGGATATCATACATCTTAAGAGACCGCATCGCTCTCCCAAAATAAGCATATCAGGACTTTAAATCACTGATTGGTTATTCCACCTTTCATACATTAACCATCCCATCCAGAATTATTTACCCTTTTGGTATTAAGATACCAAATATGAGCATATAGCAAATCTCCATTATTATTGGAACCTGGGCCTACCCCTGTTTTAATATCATTCCTACATAAATACTAAAGATTTTGAAGTAAAAATCAGCTATCTACCATTAGAAATCTGCAGTATTTCTTAAACATTTAAAAGTTAGCATCTATGCGACTGTTCTAAAATCGCAGCTACATCAATAACTGAAAGGACGTCTGTCATAAAACAGAAGGACAAAAATAGGCCAGAATGATTGAAATGTCACCTCAATGATCTTTCTCTCTATTCATATATTTGTTTGGTAATTAGTCATCACTATTTAATGTAAAATAAGTCAGACAAGGAGACTTAATTTGAAGCTTGGTCAAGAACATTATCCAATCGTACTATCATCTTCATAGAGATAGTCATCCATCTATTTGTATTTTTATTAAATAAACATATATTTGATTCGTAAAACTTAGGTTCTTTCATAATCAGTTTATTTAGTGGGACGATGGTCGTGGGGGCTAAAGCGTAGGCTTTGGATCCACTCCTTCGGCTTGCGGGTTCGATTCCCGCCTCGCACTCTGGTGGAAGAGTCTTGGTGGCCCATGCGGTGAACAACACTAGCCTAGCAAGGGAGTTTGTTCATCTCCGGAGAGTCGTGGGACCGGTACCTCTAGAGAAAAAGGTTTTCTCTAAGTACTTAAGGCTTGTTGCTCTTGGTGGTTCGGAACCCACCTTAAACTGTAGGTCCCCCTTCCACCACCAAGTAAGTGTGTGGAGGGTGTGTAAAGGAATAGAGAAGGTGTAAGAAAAATGTAAACCCTTAGGGGACACATTAGAAGCTTCCATTCCTAGTCAGTTTATTTTTGGTCATTTGATATTTATCCTCATCCTAGTTTTTTAGTTATTTTTTGAATCAGATTTTATAACACTGATACATCTTTTAAGGAAATGAAACATGAGGTAAGTTATGCCACTTGAAACGTGAGATATTCTATTTTTAAATGTTAGCTTTTATTTCAAACAAAATAAAAAAAATAATGTTCAAAAATATTTGTATAGACCAAGCGTGCTAATAGGGTGTTTTATATCTGATACATTTAATATTCTGCGGTGAACGTAGCTCTTATGCAGCAAATAGGAAAGCATGTATAAAGTATATTCGAAAAACTGTAAAGAATGCTGATCAATGATGTGAAAAGAAAAAGAGAAAAAGTAATGCATGCATGGAAGAATGCCAAAAAGATGAGTATCGCTCGATCAGCTTTCTGTTGTAAGGGAGAAACGAACTCAATTCCTTCTATCAATCTGCCGATACAGTGCTCAGATAAAGTACAAAATTTCCAATATTTACGATAAATTGACTTGTAATGTATTCTTAAGTTGCATTTTTCGAAATAATGAAGAGTATTATTCCACTAGCAGTAAATGCACGCCACTAGAATTTTATTTCCCACCGTTAAAAATATGAAAAATTTCAAAATTTAATTATTCAACATAGTTTTACCGATTCAAAGTTTTTCAATATTTTGTAACAATAATTAATAATTTCAACTTGAAAGTATTTAAAATTAAATAAAAATGTATGAAATGATTCCCTAAAAGAATCGTTTAGCTATGCCAGCTAGATGTTTATCTGGATTTCGTGTTCTAAGTAAATAAAGCTGTGTCACCTACATTTTTAGCTGTTTCAGCTAAATTTGTCATTTAGAAATTATCTAGCTAATTAATCTAGATTATTTCTAAATGGAAAAATTTAGCTGAAACAGCTAGATTTTTAGGTAACACAGCCATATTTTCTTAGAAGACAAATTCCAGCTATTTTAACTGCGAACATTAGACCATTTTATTCAATGTTTTGAATGGAAAACGTTCCGAATCAAATTATTTTGGAACCAGTCAAATTTAAAAAAAGGACGATGCATCAAGTGGAATTTAAATGAATTTAACTTTTATAATTTATAAAGAAAAGCATTTAAAACGGAATATCCGTAAATTTTAAGTTTTTTAAATTAAATAATTTTTTTTTAAATCTATCAAAATTGAAAAGTTTTCTACCAAATTTTTTCAAATTAGGTAATTTTATTAGGAAGGAGTTGAAATTGTATAATTTCGAATACAAAGCATTTCAAATAAAAAAATTTTAGTATGTAATAAAAACTCTGGATACTTAATCATTTCAGATTCCAAATTGGAAAACAGGACACTTTTGAAATGTTTAGAATTTAATAATTTTATATAAGAATTATCGAAACTGAATCATTTAAAGTACTGATAGATTGAAATGCTATATGTCCTAATTCAAAGTGTTAACAATTAAATAATAAAGTCAAACTTTTAAATTATACCATTTTTAATTTAAAACGCTTAAAATTTGACTTTTGAAATTAAAAGCTTATTTAAATTATTTAAAGTCGAAACTTTTAATTTTCTAAAACTTTACGTTTTTATTGCAAGTAAATTAAAAAAATTTAATATTGACGATGAAAAAACTTGTTGCGGATCGCTGAAAATTAAACGAATTCAAACTTTATTTAACTTTGATTAAAGTGTAATTACCAAGAATTGTGATATTAGAGCATTTTTATACGTAAACTGGTTAAAATTTCAAACATTTTAAGTAAATTTAAATGCATAAAAAATTTAAAAATTTAAGGTTTCAATCATACTTTTGAAAATGCATACATTTCAATTGCAATCACAAAATTATAATTCATAATAGAAAAAATGCTGCCATTTTCAAGAAGTTCTCTTACAATGGAACAATTTTAAGATATTAAATAGATTAAACTTTTTCCAGAAAGAACAGAAAAGTACCTACTGTACGATTATTATTACGAATAAATTAAATATGCTTTGCCACAACCGTCTACTAGCGATTTTTCTACTTTCGGAAGTATTTCTTAAAGTCACCTTTTGAAATATTTAATGGCTGTTTCAGTGCTTTTTGCAATTCTTTTTTATTTCCTCTAGGTCTTGAAATAGTTTTCCTTTTAGAGGATACTTCAATTTCGGTAAAAGGCGCGAATAACAGTAAGTTAGGTCAGAACTGTGTGGGTTCTGTCGAAGTTTCGTGAGGCGGCGTTACACCAGAAATTGTTGAGTGAGCTGCGATGAATTGGCAAGTGCGTTGCTGAGGCGAAAGTATTCAAATCAGAACCTTCTTATTAAAACTCTTTGCTCACCCTCTGTCCTTTTGAAGCTTTCTACACTTTGAGGTTTTTCGGCCTTTACAGGCTAGCCAGAGCGAGGATCACTTTTCACTGATGTGTAATCACTTCTCAGTTTTCTAAACCACTCTTTAATTTGATTCTCATACGTGGACTCATCTTGATACACTTTCCTAATCATAATGATAGTTTCCGAACATAAAGAGCCAATTTTTTGGCAAAATTTTATGCACTCTCTTAACTCAATGCATTCCATCATCTAGTAATGTGACACGTACGTTGTAAGAAGTTGAAGCAACGGCGTACACTAGTTGTTTCAGGATGTACTGTTCCGGTAAATTTAGTAGAGAGCCTTACAGCGGTTTTTCCCTCAATGGTCAATACCTATTTTTGATAATAGCACAACTAGGGGCGAAGTTACAGCACAAGGTCGAACACTTTTCGGGCAGATCTATTAGGATATTAAATATAGGCAGAATAAGTTTTATTGTCTTTCTTCTTTTTCATTTTTTTTCCATAAATATTAAATGAATTTATGTCTTGCAACAGAAGACTTTTTTTTGCTTCTACTGGATGATGAAGAGGACTTAAAAATTATTTTTATTCCTATGTTGTTTAGTTTGAGTACTAAATGCAGTTTCATATCAAAATTGAATTTCGTTAATAGTTACAGTTGCTGGCTTGAAAGTAGGGGATTTATATTTTAAGCAACTCGGCTCAAGAGTTTGTGCATTAAATATCCCCTGGAGGGTTTTTGCTCCACACCGGAGAAATCGAGTTTCTCTCAGTCGATTACTGGTAACCCTTTCTTCTTTAAGCAACTAAAATATGCAGCCTATTGTGAACGCAGATTTTCCAACAAATTCAATTTCAAACCCCACAAAATTGACTGCCGAAACCTTGAGATATTTTTCTCATAAATAATAAACAGGATTCTAGAAATTTTAAATATTTATGTCTTGATATCAAGAAAATAAGATTTACATATACACGTTTCTGTTATCATGAAAATATATTTTCCCAATTACAGAAAAAAGCAAATTTTTTCTGAATATTTTAATATAATTAATGAATAATCTAATCGTTTACTACCCTTAAAATAATCAGGATTTTCATTTTTAAATAGTTGAAGATGAAAACTTCTACTGCTGAACCAAAGTTCGCATTTGTAAATTACATTAATCCAATTTTTATTCCAGGGTTTTTATACTCTAGAATGGAATTCCACGACCTCAGCAGCTCAACTGATTGAAGTATTATCTCCTATTTCTTATTCCTAACCTCATTATAAAAAAATGTGATGGTCTAAAGGGTAAAAATTTCTTTTATGGTCTAACGTCATACAATTTTCCGAAGGCACGTAGCTTAAGGATAATAAAATTCGCGACGAGCTCGACAGAAAAAGTCATTTCTAAGTTCAATCTAAATCCAATTATCGGTTTCGGAGTGGGGGGTACAGGTTATTCAAAGATTTGTTTTGTAATAGAAGGATAAGGTTAACGCAAAACGTTATAGAATATAGAACTTACATTTTTCTTCCATTCACCAATCTATCCCTTTTTAAATAATTCCGATTTTGCCTCCTATCTTCAAGACACTTCCCCTTCTTCTCGAGTTTTCGCTTATAGGCGTAGTGAATTAATAGACCCGAATAAGAATATCCAACTGTTTTGTTGATAATTATTTTATTTTTATTTTGAAAATTAATATTTTTATTGAAAATTTAACCAATATATTTTTGGTAGAAAGGTGGTTATTTGTGATTTAAAACTCAATTATTTATCCCAAAAATTCCAATATTTTATTCAAATATTCGTTTTCTTCGTTTGAAGCTTAACAAATTTTGTTGAATAATACCTTTTTAGTAATTAATTAATTTTTTGTTTAACAGTTCATACTTATGGGTGAAAATTACACTATATTTCAATAAGAACCCAATAAGAATATCTAAATATTTTATTGTGAATCCGTTTATTTTTAACTAATCTATTTTCATTGGCAACTTATAATTGTTTTGTTTGAAATTGAATTATTTGCACTAAAAAATTAACTGCTTTGTTGAAAATTCACCTTCTTTGGTCAACATTTTTAATATTTGTGGAAAAATAACTTTTTGTTTGAAATATTTAATTCTAGTTTATAAATTGAACTCTTTAGTTGAAAATGTTTCTGTTGGATTTAAAATCCATCTCTTTTGGTAAAAAATTTTTGCTTTCATGGTTAAAAATTCAGTCTTGTTTGTCAGGAAAACTGATCTTCTTTGAATTGAAAAGTCAAAATCGGCTATCATATTGAAACTTTAATAATCTTAATGAAAATTCAACTATTTTACTAAACAATCATGTTCTCTATTGGAAAATTAAACTCCTTTGTTGATAATTCTTATTTTTTATTGAAAATTTTTCTTTTTTCGATTGGTTTAAAATTCAACGATCTTCTAATAAATCGTCTTTTTAGCTTGAATGTTCCAATCTTTGGTTATAAATATAACTATAACAAGTATTTAGTCAAAGTTTGAATTATTTTGTCACAAATTCAATATTTTGCTAAAAATTTCATTTTTTTAGCATTCGTATTTTTGGATATAAAACTCTTCCTTTTGGATTTTTTACTATTTTCTAAAACAGGCGACTTTTTAGATGGAAAACTCAATTCCTTGCTTAAAAATTTATCTTTCTTTACAGTAAATTAAACTTTCTTTTTAATTCAACTAGAAATGTTACTATATATTTTTTTGCTATAATTTATTCCTCTATTGTTTCACTAATTTATTTAAAAATCGCCTTATGTATGCACGTTCTAGTAAAGTCATCCTGGGGGCTTCAATTTTTGTGTGTTGATCTGTGAGGAAGAAGGAGAGAAGTCGAAAAAGTATACAAACTAGCGTAATGTAGTTCTAGAAGGAACCCTTTCAATCTTTCCTTGAATCTTTTATTTCATCTAATAATGGCATAGTAATCCTTGTAGCCTTGTAACGTGTTATACAACATTCAGGAAATTTGTTGAACGTAATTTCATGAAAAGAAGTTGGAGAAGAAGGATATTGCCTGCGGGTGTTTGTCGCCAAGGCGGAAGAAAAACGATTCTTATGAGCTTGCTACAACACAAACTAACTCTACCTTTATAACTCGCACAAAAAGAACTAGGACTTCAATTTTGTTAAAAGTTGTTTTCTTTTAAGCTTATGGTTAACTTTATTTACGTTATTTTGTTCACTTATTTTTTATTTAACGTCAATTTACACAATACATATATAATACATAATGCTAGCTGCGATGATTTGTTTAGCTCTACGGACCTGCACTAAGAGGTCAAAATTAAATGATTAGCTAATACAGTACAGTGGACAAGTATTTAGTGACACGGAATAGGTCATTTTTATCCGGGAATTCAGAAGCGCAAGCCAGAATGAACCAGAGGCTCACAAGATTTACCTTAAACAGGAAACAATCCTTTCTAACATCCCTGTACATAGGGCATTCTATGTGTAACCGAATTAAAGATCAACCAGTGAAAATCTGCCCATCACTCTTGAGACGCAACTAGGCAGAAAGTGTAAAAAATCTAAACGCTATTCCGCAAGAAAGATCCTGCTGCTCCACATAGGATCGATCTATAGGCGAGGCAACACCTGAATAGAAGATTTCTGACCCAGCCTGTACAAGTCCACATCCCTCAGATAAACCTCAAATTTCACTAAGGTTAAATCCTTGTTGTTTCGAAAAGCTACTAGGTCTGTTTTAGGCTATGAGAATCCATTTCACGCACCTGCAGACGTTTTAAACCAATTTTAGCACGCTTTTCTTCATCCATTTCCAAAACCTTCTCCAGCCGATTTAAGAATGTCTCTAAAATGTTAAATTCTAGTGAGACGAGACCTAAATCCAGAATTAACGTATAATTTGGATTGTGTAAAGGCAAGTGTAAAACTCTCCTAAAGATACTAGTGCAGATTACCTCTACCTGCTTTGAAATAGAATTTGTTAAGATCGCCAAGGTTGTGGCTTGGAAGTTCGAAGGACCTGCAAAGATGAACCCAAGACGAGTTAATAGCTGAAAACTTTTTAGCGCATGCCAAATAAGTTATGTACATTTTCATGATCAATATAAAAACTGAAAAACAATTAAATTGCTTTCAATAATCATATTGCCCAACATAAAACAATTATGGTTCAATCTTGTTTCAGTACATTTTGATGCCGTTTCTTTCTTCAAAATGAAACTTTTTGTTTTCTGTGTACCTCTACTAGCAAAGAACTCTAGAAAGCTATTGCGACTCGCAAGACCTCGACCATTTGCGCTCCTTGGACCTCAGCTCCTTTATTTTCTCTTTTAACTTCCCATCCCTACTTCGGTTTTGCACGTTGTTAATTAAAACTTTTCTAACCCACAGGAGAGTGTTTTCTCCAAAAGACTTTCAGGAACGCGAGAAATAGTTGACGTCTGAAGTGTAGAAGTCGATCGAAAAAAGGCAAACTACGCTTATGTGGAAAAGGCAAATTATTCAGCGCCATTCTTTGCATAGCTTGCGCGATAACGATTCGTATCTTGAAAAGCTTTTGCAAACATTACAAGCTGGGATTAAGAAAATATGCTGCCTCGAGCATATTTCGTTTATACAATATTAGTCGTTTGCTTAACATTGTAAGCGGAAAGGAATACTGCGATATTTCATCAGAGTTATTTATATCTCAATAGATTTTCATTTTTTGCTGAATTTTACTCCATATGCACTCTACTGATTTTATAAATTTGTATATCAAGATAGTGAGGCCAAAAAGTTGTTCTCTAGCAATTAGATTAGAGTTTAAAACTACTTATATGCATGAGGAAAAATTATGACATCAATGAAAGTTCTCCTTACAAAATGGTATTAAACGGTTATATCATTTTTTTAAATTACTTATATATTATTAACAAATAAATAAGTGAGAGTGAGACTTGTCGATTAAACATAATTGAAGAGCTTATTTTTCAGTTTTCTTCTTTTTTTAATTTTTTAAAAATTAATAATATTTATGTTACATTAATAATTAATCATTTTAAAATCAAGGGAAGAGCCCTAGAAAAATCTTAAAGACTGTCGTGCACTCACAATGTGTCCCATTGACATGATAAATTTGAAAAACCAAATACAGATTTTCGTCAATTTCAAACTGGCAGATTTTGCCTTTAAACAAAATCAATTTTAAAATATGTACTTTAGAACATCCTTCCCCCATGATACTTTAACAACCAATAATAATGATTTATATTCAAAACAACTTTGTAAATAGAATTCATAACCCGACCAGTTGTCAAATAATAGTTGTTGATTTCTTTTACAAAATTTACTGCTAATGACTCATAAAGAACCTTATATATTTCAGAAAACTTTGTCAGCTTACATCATTTGTTGAATACAGATTTTCATCAATTTTCTATCAGTATTAATTCTAAATAACCTAAAGACCTTTATTCTGTTATGTTATGAATAAGCCACGATTTTTTGTTCACAAGTTTGCTGCAAAATTTGTGATATTTTTATGGTGGCTTTAGCTGCAGTGATTATGCATCTTGATATAGCGGTCTATTAATCTTTACTTTAGTCATCTGCTTTTTTATTTGAATAAATAATAAATCTTGTTGCCTGACAACGACTCTTAATCAAGAAGGTCTTTTCGGAATTATTGGCAAATTTTCTAAAAAAAAAACAACATCCATTTCTTGTCAAGTAGTCATGTTACTAATTTGTTTATAAAAGAGTTTATAAAAAAAACATTATTTCTTGTTGATAAATTATAATATTAAAAGGAATTTTTCAAGTTATTTGAAATATATTCCATTGAAAAAATGAAATTTTCTGGTTGACAGTCAACCAAAATTTGTATTTATTTATTAAATTTATTTAATAAATTATTATTTTCATTATTGTGATTATTGCCGACAAATTTCGTTTTACTTTTTCTAATGAAACAAAATGCATAGAACGTGAAACAATTGAGATATTTGTCTACATAAAACCTATAATTGGAATGTGAGGTCTTCAATTATTTTTAATCTTGAAATAAAATTTTCACTCATTAATTCTTTAATTTAAAAATATAAAATAATTTTAATTTCAAATTCTTTGAACCTGTTAAAAAATGCTATATATTTAATCATAAGAAAATCAAATTTATTATTTTTCCGTCAGCTGCATCAAAGTTATTTCAGCCATTAGACGTAAAATTTAGACTAAAGGTGCGTGATAATATTCTCTAATGCTATTTTCAAGAATTTGTAATATCTTAAATACATAAACATTTTTTTGTATATTTTGTCTTGAGGAATTTGATTTTTTTTAATGACTAAAGCGAACTATATGGTAATATTACGTTTATCGTTAAATTTAAACTGCAAGTGTGTGGTCCTATACTCTAAAAACTATTTGCATAAATTTATAGAATTTTTAGCAGTTTAAACATTCTTGTTTATTTTATCATAATTTTTTTTCCATTTTTCGTTTCTCATCTTTGCACACGGATGTAGCCAAGTCAATTGATTTGATCAACCTACAATCGTTACTTAAAGTTTGCAGTGCAATTAACTAGTACTGTGTTTCATTATATTATCATCAGTTTGTAAAATTTATAATAAGCTTGTACATTTTGCCCTTAAATAAGACATGAAACCCTGCCAAAAATATTTACGATGCAAAAACTTGGTCAAGCGAAATAAATTAATGATGTTGAGAAATGAAAGTTAGTCAAGTAAAATAAAAATAAAGCAATTAACATTAATAATTGATAAAGAGTGTTGAAAAACTTTTAAATTTTCTGTTACAATCAAAATTTTAGAATAGAAGTTAGAGAAAATTAGTTACGAACAAACTTTAAGATTTGTAACAACTTGGCCTAATTGAATGTATTCAGAGAAGAGAACTACATTAAATCCCCAAGATGTAATTATTTAAAAAAAAGACAATTTAGAACTAATTTTTCTACAATTTTTTCAATACATAATTTTTGTGATTTAAAAAAAAATCATTTGGCCAACATTAGTTTCAGAACTTAATTTAATTTTTCTTATCCAAATTTTTGCATCAACGACGTTCCTAGTTGGATATGCCATGTACGCAAGACGAAAGATAAATTTTCATTCCATATATTTAAAGGTGACAGTGCGATCAAAAAATTCTTATTTCAGTTACTATAAATTACTTCAAGATATTCAGTTTTTTTTTTAATTTTCTCTTAATTAATTCAAATACATAAAAAATTCATTTTTCAAAAACTCATGCTGTAACGCGTTATTATATCAATATAAGTATATAATTATTTCAAAAAATAATTGTATTGACAATAATTTAAAATGAATAAGTTTTAAATAGTAAGATTTTTCTGCAATAAATTCCGTTCAATTATACTCAATATCTATTTGATTCTTCTAAAATAAATCGTTAGTCATATATTATGCATGGAATTATTATAATTATGAGAAAACATGGGTGTTAGAATAACAGAACTTTCTTGGCTCAAGTTCCGATTACCTTAATCGATTTTGATAACATTGCCACAATCTATTTAAAAACACATAATGCAATTTGGAAAATAAATTAAATTGATAGTTTCAAAAAAATGTAATTGGCATTTATAATAGAATTTCAAAGTATACGTAAATGGTAAATCTGTATTTAAAGACATGATGCGGTGATCTTTAACAATCAGAAGCAATTGGAATTTTTCTAATTTTTCTCATTCTGGCAATAAAGTTGAAAATCTGACACAATCGCTTTCTTATATGAACGTTTTCTATTTTTCAGGTTGTAAATTTTTGAAACGTTTTATTTATATTTATGAATATATAGAACCTTAAATCAAATAACATGTTTTTACTGAGAAGGTTTTTTTTTTGCAGCTATGAAATTAGTAAATGTGTGAGCTAATAGAATTCGTAGTTTTCTACTAATGAAGAGTTTAAACGATTTTCTCTTAAAAATAGCAACTTCTAAACTGCGCATTATGGCAATTTTGTTTTAAAAGTACATTTGTTTATAACGTTGTACATTGGAAACGGTTCGTCGTAGGAAAAACGTGCAAGGTGCAAAAAAGTTGTAAGTTTTTATCAGCCATGCTAAAAAGAAGTTTATAAATTTTGTTGTGAATGAATAGTTTAATTTAAAAAAATTGTTAAAACAAAAATTGACTCATATTTTTTACCTTTTAAAAAAGAATAATCTTAAGGATTTATTAGCGCACCCTGCACTCTTAGTGACTACAATTCCTATAACTTTCCAGTAGCATTTTCCCAAACCCACAGTAGTTATTCTAAAAACCCTAAATAGTATTTTTGCCCCGTGTATTTGAAGGAAAATTGAGGATATTTTTGTCTTCTAGCAGAATAACGAATTTGTTGTGCATTTCTGAACCATCCTAGTAAACAGTGATTCAGAACAGAAATTTAAACTACGGAGAACTTAACTGCTATTTAAATGTTTTCTACAACAAAAAATTTTATTGACATGAATAATGTATATATAACATTCTATCAAGTGCAAATCGCCTTCTCTTTAAAGTGACCTTCTCTGGCATAATTTTCCGCAACAAGTTATTTGACAAATGCAATATAACTTCTCCAAACGATAGAAAAATATTTTCCTCAAGTAAAATAAATGTAGAATTTATTAGTAAAGTTACAGGTAAAGTGTATTGCCCAGAAAGGAGTAAACTTCAACAAAAGATTTCTCCTACAGTGATGCAATGAAATTCGCTTCATAAGATATACTATTGTCAAGGCAACTAAATTGAGACTTCACTATCGGTACATCTTGTGACGGAAAATCGTGTGAAGGAGAGATGCACCGTCGGCATCGGCGTGACGTAAAACGTGCAGAATATGTTTGAAGAAGCTACAGAATTCAGAAGGAATGGGGGGGGGGATGATTTCGCTTCGAGCACGTGTCACTTATGGGAAGAAAGGGAATCCCACGGGAAGGCCACCGATACCACCAAACCTGCGATCAATTTTTCACTTACGGTATTTCTTCGTTCCACACAATTTTCCGATACCTCAGCTTTCCCAGTCGCTCCTTTCTTTTCTTAGCTAAATTCCTTCTTCCTTTTTCAACCCATGAGACCCTTTTTCGCTCATCTTTTTCATACTTTTTCTGTCTCGCCCTTTCGTCCCTTTTTTCTCCCTCGAAACATGTCGAACCCGCCACGAGGGAAGGTCAGGAGCCGCACTGTATTTCCGTCAACTCCCAGGCGATCTCCTTCCAAAGTAACTGTACAGTGTAGACGTATATTGTTCTCTACATTGTAGAAATTGATGTCGAAATTAAGAACTTTGTATTATTAGGGTAAATAAAACATAGCTATACAGTTGTTAATCAATGTTTCATGAGAACTATAATAGCTGGAAAGTTTGTTAATAATAATAATTTGTAAGAAAGCTGTAAAGATTCAATGCATTTCATAGTAAATCCAAGAGATATTATTTATCTGAAGTTGGATGAAAACGCTGCAAATAATTGAAAACTACTATTATCCTAAGTCAGATCATTTTTATCATGAGGTAGATAAAAGTTATCCTTTATAGGATAATTGTAGTTGTCAATTATTTGCAACTTTTTTATCCAACTTCAGATAAATAATGTACTAAGGATTTGCTGTGCTATTATACGAATTTAAATTTAGAGTGTGAAACTGTCGAGCATTTGGTGTGGTAACTGTCAAGAGCATAGAATCAACGTAAGAACGAGCACTTTCTATTAACTTTGTGTTTAACATTCTTGACGAGAATCGTACAGGCAATATTAGAACAAATGTTAAGATGCTTAATATGTGTGACAAAAAGTATTTTACTATAAATGTGTGATATAGTATTTTATTCTGAACGTGTAAAGTAGGAAACGCGTCGTTTATGTGTGTGTACAGCGCGGTTTTATTTTATGAAGTTTTATTTCTTAGGAATTGTCATCAAAATTGTCATCAAAATTTCATCTTTTTCTTTAAAAATTTACGTTTTTAGTTGAAACTTGAATTTTTTGATTGAGCACTTTTGAATTTTATTAAAAATTCGTCTTTGGTGGTATTAAATTAAAGGTTCCGCGGTGTAAAACTGACATTTTATTCGACCTTGATTTTTTTGTATTTTCTGAAATATTTTTTATATGCAGTTAATATCCCAGAAGAGGAAAAGCAAAATTCCTTTTAGTTTATTTTTAATGGATTTTCTAAAATCGCTTTTTAGTATCTAGAGCATAGGTCCATGGTCTAATCCTGTTAACTGATTATGAAATCTTATGGAAAATCCGTGCTTTTTCTCAGAACGGCTCACGTCATCTTCGATAGTCTGCCGTCACTGGCGGAGTGTTTCGTTGTAAAATTATCGACCGCGCGGCCCTCGATACAGCAAGAGAAATCCGCAAACGCCATACAAGGGATACCGAATTTAAACGATGTCGCTGCGCATTTCTTCGCTGGAAGATCTTTGCTCGACTCGACACATTTACGCCTTGAGAATTTACGTACATCACATGCTGGCACATGCGTAGATTTGATTTAGTACCCAGCAGTGTGGTCGGCCACTTTCTCCAGCTAAGAGATTCGCAAAATAATTTACTGAATTCTTCCCTTGTATTTCGTGACGTTTTTGCCTTCTCTTACAATTTTCAGGCACCGCAAAGTACTTTTTATGCATTTTTAGGTTGCATTTGGTAAATTTGCTCAATATTAGTAATTTCGGACATTTATTTTTCATTATAAATAATTAAAAATTGTAATATTAACCATGATAGTCAGACGCAACTTACTTTCACGATTCTACTGATTTAAAAAAACCCATTTTTCGAGAAAATGTCGCTTAACCATGTTTTTCCGTTCTAGGACAGTATTGCCGTCCACAGATAGCTGTAAATACGATTGCGAGTGACGGTGGTCGATTATTAACACTCCGCAAAATTTTGCAATAAACTATTTTTAAATTTTTGCAAACACATCTATGTTTGGCTTGCGATTACAAACATTTTGACATAAGAAACTTGCCCGAAACTTGAAAAACAACGGAGAAACATACAAGCCCAGAAAAAAAAATCAAAAAAACAATAAAAAACTGCAGGTAACATGTTTAAACCTCTGAACAGCTGGTAGATAACATATGAATAGATTTTTTGGTCCAGAATTCTTAAATTCTGTTGCAAATTCGTCTTCTTTGGTAGTAATTTAATCTTTTTGTATCAAAATTAATCTTTTTTAGCTTAAATTTCAACATTTTAGTTAAGAATTCTTGAATTTCATTTAAGATTTCTCTCTGTTTGGTGTTATATTTTTGTTTTAAAATTAAACAACTAGATTTTAAAATTGAACTGCTTTCTTATAAATTTAAAAAAAAATCCTTTCTTAAAAATTCAACTTTTTGGATGAGAATTCTTGAATTTGGTCTTTTTTGTGTTAAAGTAATCTTTTTATTTAGAAATTCATCTTTTATAGTTGAGAATTCAACTGTTTGGTTCAGAATTCTTGAATTTTGTTAAAAATTGTTTGCTTTTTTTGGTAGAAAAATAATCTTTTCAGTTAAAAATTTTACAACTGGGTTTTAAGGTTGAACTCCTTTATAAAAAATTAATTTTTGGTTTGAAGATTAGAAATATTAATTAAAAATGCATCTCTTTGATTGGAAATTGATCTGTTTTGCGAAACATTCTTTTTCTTTTGGTTAAAAAAGTATACTATGGTAATTGAAAATTTACTTATTCCATTTTTGGTCCAAAATGGTTCTTTTTTAAGTCGATATTCAGCTTTTAGTTAAAATAGAACTATTTTGTTACAAATTTGTTTTTTTTTATTGAAAATTAACTTAGTTTACTTAAAAATTTAAATTTTTTGTTAAGAATTCTCTTATTTAATTTGAAATTCATCTGCTTTGGTATATAATTAACTTTTTCTTCAAATTTCATATTTTTGATTTGATACTTTAAGTTTTTTATATAGAAAATGTATCATTTTTTCTTGAAAGTTTAATTGTTTAATTTAAAGTAACAATTATTTTGTAAGAAATTCGTTCATTTCATAATTAAGATTTTTTTAAATAAATTTTTAACTATTTCATTTTTGGTTAAAAATTAACCTTTCTTAGTTCAAATATTCAACAATACCCGGGTAAATTTTCACATAAAATTCAATCAAACACATTCCAAATCAACGGTTATCATCAAGGGGTAGGGGCGGGTTCAAAAATTACGAAAAATTGACAACACAGTAAAACGAAGAATAAAAATTGTTGCAGGACATTTTTTAGAGCGATAAAGTTTTGTTTAGCCAACTTCGCATCTTTCAAAAACATGTGTTTGTCATGGAAAAACAAAAGAAAGTTTAACCGATTTTTGTGTAAAGTTTATCCTGTGAAGTTAATTTTTGTTGTAGAGAATCTTTCGTCGGAAATCCATGCAAAGTTTATCTTCTGTTTTTTCTGTAAAGCGTAGTTTATAGATGATCCCTTATATCACGTTAATGGGAATTATCAGTCAATATAATGAGGCACCAAGGAATCTTTTCAAAGAAAAATTACTCATGGCCATATAGAGAATTGAATTCGACATCGGAAGATAAAGATTTTATTTATTAAAATATTATTTACTTGATCTTTTTTTTAAATCGATTCTCATTCATTTTTAAACAACTTTTATTTTCGGTTATTATCTCTTCGTTTTACTGAATATACCGAAAAGTGTGGTGTTTTTTGCGTTATCATAAAACTACAATCATATAACCATTATTAATTAGAATCTCAAATAAATGAGAAAAATCAACATAACATAATATTATTTGTTTTATGAACTCGATTTTTTCTAAACTAAATTCTAATGAAGCCATAAAGTAAATTAAAAATTATTTTAGTGTAATAAAATAGTTTGCTGCAAAACCATAGTTAAGGAACATATTCAATCACATCTTTTATAAAATACCATAGCGAATAATATTGTTATCTCTGTGTCTTCTTGTTCCACAGTAATCGAACAATCTAGACGTATTTTATTATCTACTCAGGAAAAAACTTTTATCTTGATCAAACAAAGGACTGCAAAACTTACTGAAACAAGAATGAGCCGCAGTTAGTTCATGTTGAACAATACAAACATTGAAAGTAATTAAGTTGTTTTTCAGTTATCACAATGGCCATGATAGCGAACATATCTGAAGTTAAAAATAATTTTAACAAAAACTGCAACGAAGTTGCAACTCTAGTTTTTTTTACATAATAGAAATTATTGTCGAGTTGGAGAATTTGATACGATTGGGCTAAATAAAATATGGAGATTCAGTTGTTCATAAATGTTTAATGTAATATATATGCAAATTAAAATGTAAGCAACAATTTTTTGAAATTCTTGAAAAATTAATATATGTCAATTATTAATTTTACTTTATAAGCAAATCATCTAAATGCAGACTTTTACACTTGTTCCCCTATTCTATTTTCCCTTCTTTAGAGAACCTTTCCTTTTTCCTCGCTTTTTTTCGCTTAATCGCGAACTGAATTAGTCATAGAACCTGGTAAGAAAATCCAAATTTTTTTTACGGTCAAAGTTTTGGTTCAAAATTTTACTACTTTTTTATATTGATCTTTTTGCTGAAGATCCTTACTTTTTTTCTTTAATCAATTTTTGAACTGCAAATTTAAGTTTTCCATTTATGGGAGAAAATTTATCGTTTTTAATTCAGAAATCAATTGCTTGGTTAAAAATGAACTTCCTGGTTGAATAATTTTATTTTGGGTAGAAAATTCAAGTTTTTTATGTAAAATTCGCTATTTTGGCTTAAAAATTCAACAATTAGGTTGAAATTTTTTTCTATCTTAAATCCAAAATCTTTTCTTTATTGAAACTTCATCTCTTTTGGTAGAAGTTTTATGTTTTTTTATGAAAGTTAAAATGTTTGATTAAAAATTAATCAGTTTTGGTTAAAGATTCAACACTTTTGTTGACTATTTTTTAATAAATTGTTTAATTGAAATATTTTTATTTTAAAATAAAATTATTATTTGGTTAAAATATCACATATTATATTTTTTATTGAACATTCGTATTTGTTATCAAAAAATTTTCTTTTTGTTCAAGAACTGGATTAATTGGTTGAAAATTCATCTTTTTTGATTAAAAATTTAACGAATTCGTTAAAGTCATCTTTTTTCGAAAATTCAATTGTTTTGAAAAAAAAAACATTTTTGTGGATAGAAGATTTACCTCTTTTAGTTTAATGTTCATCTTTTTTTCTAAAAAATTTCTTTTTAAAAATTTTAAGTATGTGGTTGAAAATTCCTCTTTTTTGCTTGAAAGTTCAACTTTGTGCGGTTGTGAGGCCAATATTTGGTTAATATAAGATTAAATTTCGAATATTTTATGTTTAATATAATAATAAAATTTCTTGTTTCCAATAATAACTTCTGAATCGAATAAGCTACTTGTTTCAACACAATCCCAATGTTAATTCATTAAAAAAATTAATCATATTTTCCTGAGTCGTAAGAAAATTCAATCGGAGAAACAAGATCGTGGTCCAATTCAGGAAATAAACCGATTCAACATCAGACAGAAATGCAATTAAGGTCTCTCGAGAATATGCTCGACTATAAAATAGCAGTCTATGTGTCATGCCACGTTTGTGTTTCAATTTTCGCAGGAACATAAAATACTCTAGAATTATGTAATGAGAAAGGAAGGAAAGAAAAGCAAAACTATGTCACTTGATGCGACAGGAGGCTTCGTCAGAATAAAATCAACATGAAAGCGTATTTATCAAAGTCCCGAGTCTTTACACACACAAGAATTTATAGCTTATCTGGCAAAATTTTATCTTGATCTATGGCTATAAATAATTCGTCATTTTTTTAACTTGGATTAAAAATTTAATCTCTACGTATCTTTTATTAACCAAAAAAACTTATGGCATAAAATAGCTGATTCAAAGATGTAAAAATCCTGAAATCGAGATTACAGTTGGCTGTTTAAAAAATAAAAATACTTTATTTAAATATATTTAAGTTTTTTTTAATTGAGTTTTTAGCATTTTTGTATTTAAACTACAATTTTCTTTGTTTTATTAATTTTCTTTTTTTGGAAACAACATAAAACAGTCTTATTAAAAGATACCAATGCCACATTAATTGCTTTCTTATATCTTTAATCCAATGTGAACCAAGCAGCTTTGTTTTGTGTTTGTACCACTATATATATTTTTTTTAACACTTGGAATATAATTGAAAAATTACGGCGTACTTTCTCTATAAAAAAATATTCATTATTCTTGAAATCAGCTATCTTTAATTGAATGATTATCAAATTAAGTGAACGCTGGAATTAACATTTCACAATAAAAAACCCAAACATTTAAATTTAAAATCAAACGCAGTTGGATTTAGTCAAAAAAGACGAATTATTAGAAAAAAAGATGAATCCTAAACCAACTCAGATTAATTTCTACCAAAATATTTAAATTTTCAACAACAACAAAAATTTTGTTACGATTTTTTAACACAATACATTAATTTTCAACGAAGTGCTTTACTTTTTATACCGAAAATATTAATATTCAACAAAACAATTAATTTTCAATCTAATAGTTGGATTTTTACCATTCCTAAATCAAGAAGACGAATTTTTAACATAACAGGTAAATGTTAAACAAAAAAGTTAATTTGTAACAAAGGAGTAGATTCTTTTAAAAAATTCAAAAATGTGAGAAAAATTTATTTAATTCAGTAATTTGGCAATTATTTTATAACGATTCGGGAGAAACTGCGTAAATTTGATGAAATTCCTAAGAAATAAAAGTAATTTAAAGACTTCTGAATGAATAAGACAAAATCTAACAAAAATCCGTCGAATCCAGTAGAATCAAGTGAATTTAGATCAAATTTAATCTAAAGAATTCAAAAGAATTCAGTATACGCTTACAAGAATTCATTGCGAGTTCAAAAATAATTACAAAAATATTTGAAAATCTCGTCAAATTTTTGAAACCTTATGCAATCGCTCACTTCTTGTGAATAAATTCTAATGGATAAATGAACGAATAAATTTCTTATATTTGTAAATATTTTCAATCCTAAAAACTGCTGTAAAATTGTCCCACATATTCCGAAATTCTTCAGAACCGAATGCAAAATCCTTAAAGTAAATAGAGTATTCGCAAATCCCTTGCATTTTTTTGAACTTCTTAAAAATGCCTTGAAGCCATTTAAAATGCCCCATAAGATATTTCAAACCCTTTTGAAATCTCCTAAAATTATTAAAATCAATCAAATGTACCTTGACATCTTTATAATTCTCTGACATTTTTTAAATCCTTTAAAATCTTTTGAAATCCGTAGAAAATTTTAAAATACAATATTTCCGATATTTTGAAATTCCTTGCAAGTTTATAAACCTTTTTAAAATAACTTGAAATCATTCAAAATACCTTAAAATTTTTTAAATCCTTTTGAATCACTTTAAATTATTTACAATTATTTATAATATCCTGAGCTATTTGAAATCATATAAAATCTGTTAAAATCCGTTACAAATTTTTAACGCTCTTGAAAACGACTTGGAATTGCTAGAAATGCTCTAAAATCTTATATATTTATTTTAAACTTTGGAAATATCTTAAAATATTTGAACATCTTTAAAATCTTGCAAAATCCCTTAATTCTGTTTTTAAAATTCTTTGAAATTACATGTAATATGATGATATTACATGAAATACTGAAAAATTAATTAAAGTTACTTGACAGCTTTACGAATCCCTTAGAATTATTGAAATTCTTAGCAATTTTTCAAATCCTTTAAAATCTTTTGAAATATCCCAAAACCGTATACAACCTAAAAAATATTTTCACATATTTCCAAGTGCATTGAAATTCCAGGTACTTTTTTTTAATTCCTTTAAATTATTGAAATCCTTAGAAATTCATTGCAAATTTTTTAATCTCTTTAAAATACATTGGAATCTTTTAAAATACTTTAAAATATTTTATATCTTTTTAAATCACATAAAGCTTGTTATAGCTCTTCTTGACAATTCCTTATATGTTTTTAAAAAATCCTAAAATCGCTTGAAATCCCTATAAATGATTAAAATCAATTTAAAATTCTTCAAAATATTTATGAGTACCCGAAAATATTTCCGATCCTCTGAAATCTTTTAAAATCCCTCAAGAATGTTTAATGATAATTTTTTATATTTAATAAAAAATCCTTTGAATTGCTCAAAATACCTGGAAAGTGTTAAGAATCCTTTGGAAACCCTTCAAATTATTGAAATCTATCTAAAATTCCTTGGAATCTTCTGAAATACTATAAAATATTTCAAATACTTTAAAATATTTTTAAATACCTTTAAACTTTTGAAAGCTTTTGAAAAACCCTTGGATGCTTAAAAAATACCCCATCCTATCGAAATATTTCTAAACGCCCGAAAATATTTTAAATCCTTTGGAATCTTTTAAAATTCCTTGAAACTTTTTAAAGATCTTTGAAATTCCTTGGAACTTAAAACTCAGGAAAATAATGATTTTGCTAATTAAAATCATGAGAAAATTATTTTTACCGATAACTGATTTTAAGAACAAAAACTATCTTAACATTCCTTAAAATTATTGAAATTTATTAGAATTTTTAGAGACCTTTCAAAATACCCTAAAACGTTTCAAAACAATTTGAAATGGTTATATGCCTAAGTATAAAAGTAGTGAACCAATTAGCTAATTTATTGAATAAAAAGTGACTGTAATAAAACTTTATTTCGAATTTCTTTTACATTATTTCATCACTCAGAAAATTGTTTGTTTGAATAAAAAAATTATTTTTTTGATACAGGGTTAAACAAATATTTTATATATATAATTAAAAATTTGTCATAAGGACAACCGCAGGATTTCGCAGGGAGCGGGTGCTAATCTGAAAAATTGCACCCGCTCCCAACGAAGTCGCGGTATAATTTCAGCCACAACCACGTCTCACAACCGTGAGATAGGTGGTTACAGTCTGTAAAGGAATCAATACGACGATCCAGCAAAAGCCTCGTGCACCCTAAGAACACGGAGTGACAGGGGCCCGTTCTTTTTTCGGAACGGACAAAATTTCAGAATGGGTTATAATACATAATGGTAAAACTTAGGAATACCAAAAATTCGGAAAAAGGAATAAATCAGAAATCCAAAACTCTGAATAGTATTTA
>NC_046658.1:90968952-90969953 GCF_010883055.1 Belonocnema kinseyi | reverse complement strand
ATAGCATATCATAATAAATTTAGGATATCCATCATTTTAAATTTTTCACGAAAAAATAATTATTTTCTATCATTATATCATTTAAAAACAATTTTCAACGTAAAACAGAAATTTATTATATGATATTTAAATTCACTGCGATAAGCATTTGTTTGCTACCATAAATAAACAATTATACACCTGCTAATAGGTATATTTAGTAATAATTCCGAATTTTTCTACTTTCCGAATTTTTCCTCTCCGTATATTTACATATTCCTAATTTTTCACCCTCCTAATTATAACGCTTCTGAATTTTCACCTATTCCGCTTCTTTGGTTTCCGAAGAAATACCTTTCAGAGTTTTGGATTTCCTAATTATTGCTCTTTCCTACTTTTTGCTATTCCTAAGTTTTACCATTATGTATTATAACCCATTCTGAAATTTTACCTTTCTTAATTTTTACCGTTCCGAAAAATGAACGGCCCCCGAGTGACACAAGGACAACCGCCTTCTGCATTTTTTCCGCAAGTATTCTAGCATATTGTTGACACGCAGGAATGCTTTTTAGGCTATTAGCAAGTGAAAGCTTGGCACCTCCAAGAGCGCCGATGATAAGGACGATCAGTTTAACAGAATATTCCGGGTACAATCGTGGCAACTCCCTTATAAGGTCTCGATACCTCTCTTTCTTTTCATTCTCTTTGGCTATGATATTTTTGTCAGCTGGTGCCGAAAATTTGATAACGAACATGGTTCGCTTCTCAAAGTCAAGAAGAACCATGTCAGGCCTCGAGTGAGCAACAGAAACAATTGTCGAGAATATAAAGTTCCAGTATATGCGGCACTTCCCATTCTCAACAATTGACTCAATTTCCCTAGAAGCATTTAGAGGAGCGATATTAAGGTGAATGCCGTGTGAGTGACAGAGATGGTAATAAAGCACTCTTAGTGCCGCATTGTGCCTTTGAATGTAGGTCGTTCCCGCGTGTGTTGGACAACTAGATAGTATGTGAGCTAA
>NC_046658.1:90966263-90968852 GCF_010883055.1 Belonocnema kinseyi | reverse complement strand
TTGATTCAAATAAAATTGATTCGATCAAAACACAACACTTTTTAATTCAAACAAATTTTATTTAAATAAAACAAATTGCATCTTTCATATAGGGTACGTAATTAAGATATCTTAAAAAATTATGTATCACAATTTTTTTTATTAAAATTTTTATTTTAATATACTTAGAAGAATTTAGAGAAAAATATTAGCTTATGAAGAACAGGAAAATATCTCTTACCAAAACCGTTTGATATGGAAAGGCTACTTTAAAGTCCGTTTCGTTGGTCTCTTTGATCGTTAAGGTGGAAAAGTTCGCCCGTGGCATCAATTTTCTTTTACAACTGATGCAATCTCTTAAGACCTTCTAGATAGGGAATTAACTATATAAAAATATCCGCTTCGTTCATTTCGCTCATCACGAACCAAGTTTATTAGTCGGCAATAAGCGTGTCGGTCTCTTCTTAATCCGAATTCTCCCAAGGCAAAAAGGCAATCCGAACAAGTTGCCTTATTTTGCCCCAGCTAATGTCGAAAAATAATTGACTGACATCGCTTTTTCGCGGAATATTAAAAACATTGAAAGGACTTCTTCTGTGTCTGGGAATAAAATCAATTTTTTATCGATCTCACTCCACGATAAGGAAATTAAAAAAAGTATATCAGCCAGTCTGCAAGTATAGCTGCACTTGTCCTTTCTTATGAAAATTTATCTTTGAATTCTTGTATATCTCTGTATACAAATAATTCATTGAAAAGATCATTGAGCTTTTTATGATAATAATAAACCAAGCGTTCTATTTTTTATTACTTCTCATATTCTATAGATTTTTATTTTTACTTTTACTCTTTAGTTTGACTTAAATACTTGTCGCTTCAAATTTTACAAATTTTCAATTTGAATGGTTCAACTTTCAGGACAAATTATTTTAAACAAATTTTTTTCTTCCTATATATTTTGAACAGTTTAAATAAATCCCGACAAATTACTTACCGCGCAAGTTTATCTGACACTTTTTATCACATAATATATGAGTGGAAATAAAAACAAGCTGGAATTATTGAATTCGGAATAGAATGGAGAAAAAGTATACCAGATCAACATAATATATATTTCATCTATACACATGAATTAAAATAAGCGTTAGAGTAATTATTTGCGAGATTCAGAAGTACGCTCACATTTTATCATTTTGTGTATTCAATGACAATCTTTTGATAGAAGTTATTTAGGATATTTTTTAAGCCCAAATAACAATTATATCTTTTTCTCGACGCTAACAAAATAAACACTTTAAAATGCATTTTTATTATTCCCTCTAATAAAATTAATAAACTCAATAATTAACAGAATAAAATTCTTATTTTACTGATTTTTTCTGTCTCTTGGTTTGTATCATAGTTATAATATTTACTAAAGTGGACTGTGAATTAATATTCTTCATGCATAATCTGCACTTCATAGGGAACTTCACATCCCCTATATTTCAAGTGGTAAGTTCCCGTTTACCGAGCGGTGAAAGAAGTCTGCGGTGGTACTACACTTTATTTCCCAAGGGAAATAAAGTAACATTATTTCTCTGATAACAAGATTCCAAAGCATGCAGCAATCATGGAGCGTATAGGAAGTGCTGGCACCTCTGTATATACTAGCCGAGTCCCAAGTACCATTTCATAACCTTACTATCATTTTTAAAAAGTTAAAACGCGCTCTGAGCTCCCCATTCAGAAACGTTATGGCTCGGTTTTACACCGGCGAGCGGAACCTTGGCTACATCCGCGTAGGTCTGTTACGGGAGCGAAACTATCGCTTCGAAAAGAGCGTGAAAGAAGTGCTGCCAACATAAAAAATTCATGTAATACAGCTGATCTAAGCTGTCTAAAAATACGTTCAAGCAAAACAAGTATAATCTCAAATATTTACTGTCTTTTTGCCACTCTAAATATTTATATAAACAAGTATTTAAGACACTAGTGTATCATGAATCCGATTTCAATTTTTAACATCAAGCATCCAGCAACTTCTTTTGTTACAGTGAACACTTTTAAAATCATTGAATTAACCATACATAAAGAAAACCATTCTAATCTGCGGCTTGTGTTCATCGTTGCCTTTGACGACTTACGTTACCGATAGTTTCGATCATCTGGAGTACAAGATTTTTTTAATTTGGCAATATTTCTTTTGCGATCTTTCCGAGACGAAAGTTTCACTCCACCCAGAAATTTTACGAGCGCATAGCTAATCTTCCACTAGTTGGTGTAAAGCCAACCATGGACGTTAAAATTAAATTGTACCATGAGAAACGGTTGTTTGTCAAAACGGCCTAAGTAGAGGTTAAAGAGTTGTGCCGAAATGTAGAATTGGTAGCGACAAATCGTTATTGCTCGAGCTGCGTGAAACCACAATTTTTTTTCTGATTAGTTCTTTTGAAGGGTTTCGTAGGAAACCCTTATGCAGTCAGTAAAACGATTCTGCGTCTGGTCGCGCGCCCAGCGCATAAACTGTTACCAGGTGTATACATATGAAACCGGTATTTTTTTCAAGAAAAAAACACATTTATTTCAAGAGAATGATAACAAATATTTTATTCAAAGTATGCGCCCTCG
>NC_046658.1:90891155-90966163 GCF_010883055.1 Belonocnema kinseyi | reverse complement strand
TATGAAACTTGACATGTTTGATATTGGATATTGTTGACAGATGACAATACGCCAATTAGCACAAATGGTAAGTTCCGACAGTGCCTACAAGTGTGCCTACTGCCGGTAGATGGCAATACCGGTTTCATGTGTATACACCTGGTAGATCTACCAACTTAATTCAAAATAGTAAGAAGTATGAGAAAATGCTTATCACAGCTTTGATTTATAGAACTATAAGATCTACCAACTTAATTTTTTTAGCATGGAGATGTTTTTCCATTTTCTAATGCCAGGACAAATACAGTGAACCTCGGAGATAGTACCCCCGTCGTTAGTTCTTCCGAGAATAGTCGCCGCACCGCGGGGATTATTGAGTGGAGCTGCAGGGGGCGTGCGACGCTCACTCATGCGTGAAAAAACAGAGAAAGAGGAGACAGGGGAAATAGTTCAGAGTCCCCTAATGTAGATCCACCGTCAGCCAAAAAAACGCTACTAATTCCATGTTTTCTCTGTACTGAGAACCCTGTAGGAAATGTTCATCATAGCGTTATCATGCCATCTCGGAAAGTATTAATTCTACATTAGGTGTCTTATGGCAGGAAAAATAATGAAAACCCTGAGAAAAATACACATGAGGACTTTTCTATGCATAAAAATGAGAATTTAGGCCTTTTTACACCAAAGTACCCAAAATTGATTCAAATTTGAGATTACCGGGCTCTCCCGTGGAGACTGCGCCCCTACTATGATTTCCTCTTATGCTTTCAATTATTTCAAATAATTTTCATGGGTTTTCGAAGAATTTTCTAGAATTTTATACGATGCGGAACGATTTAATTATTTGATAGAAAATTCGTCTTTTTTCTTTAAAATTCATCTATTTGGTCCAAAGTATTTTAATCAATAATTCTGTTTTGTAATTAAACAAAATAATCTTCTTGGTTAAATATTCGTGTTTTTTAGTTGAGTATACAACTATTTGGTTTAAAATTCATGTATTTTGTTAGAAATTTCTCTTTTTGGTAGAAAATTAACCTTCTTGACTGAAAATTCATTTCTTCATTTGAAAACTGAACTATTTAGTTAAAAATTCGTCCATTTTATTAAAAATTTTAGCTAATTTAGTAGACGTGTGATTTTATTTTTTGCTAAAAAAGCAACTGTTTGCTTAAAAGTGAATGTTCGTGGTTATAGTTTAAACTATTTTGATCAACATTCGTACTTTTTGTTAAATTTAACTGTTTTTACTATTAATTTTAATCTTTCTTGTTTAAAATATCAACTTTGACGTTTTTCTGGTTGAAACGTCACTTACTATTTGAATATTGAATTCTTTTGTTTAATATTTGTTTAATAAGTTTAGAAAATTTATCATTTTAGTGTAAAATTTATCTTTTTTGGTTGAAAGTTCAACCACTTATTTAAAAGTTTATCTGCTTTAATAAAAAACCATTTTCTTGTTGAAAATTCATTTTGTCGAAAATTTGTTTTTGTTGTTATTTGAGAATTAAAGGCAAAAGTAGTCTTCATATTACGAATATCTTGATTATTTTTAGATCCCGGTTACGTTTTCCTCAAACTTTTTTTTTACGATTCCATTATTTACTAACAATATTTTATTATAAAATCATTCTTATCATCTCTGAGCGAGAAAAATAATTCTTTGCACATTGCAGTTTTTTGTAATATAAACTGTTTGCAATTTACAGCGTAACAACAAATAAATTTTTAACATAAAGACGTATTTGCACAGTGTATTATAATTCTAAGATTTAAAAAAATTTTATTTCCATCAACATTGTTTAATCAATCAGAAGGTAATGTTTTTAAATTAGACACAAGCTACGTCACGCTTAGAATTTCACAATATGACCTTCTTATTATTGCAATAAAGATTAAAATATTATACCATCCCATTATTTTATTTAATTTTTTTATTTCTAACTTTTAGTGGCTCACTGTTCGCTAATCGAATCTATAAAATTTCACTAAAAATTTGTTAAATTTTACCAATTTTGATTCAAACAGAAAAAAAGCTTAAAATCTTAAAAGCTTATTTTCTGGCAGAATATAAAACTTTTTACTTTCGTAAAATGTTTTCGTGAAGCGGACGAACGAAAGTCTTGTGAACAATACATTTTTTCATGCATCTCCGCTCACCTCAAAGCCACAATTTTCCAATTAGAAAAAAATGCGCTTTCGAAATAATACGCGCTTTTGTCAACTATTTAACTCGCGGCCTATTGTGTAGTAAAATAGAACAAGAACGAAGCTTTTGAATTTTTTAAATACATTGAAGCTGCCACTTAATTATTTTTTTTGTTGTTGAAAATTTGGATTCCAAAATTGAAAGCAGTGGCTTGAAAAATTACTGAACCGTAAATTTCATTCATATCGGATTTTTAAAGAACTTTATCATATTTTCGAGGAATTCAATGATTTTAAGAGGATGTAAATACACCCAAGGAATTTTAATAAATTTCCCATGATTTTAGGAAATGCCGCTAGATTTCATGGAAATCCATGGATGTTACTTATTCTAATAATTCTTATTTTTGTCATATTTTTAGATTAGAATTAAATTTTAGAGATAAATTTTAATAAGATATTAATTAATTGTATATTTTTATGTTTATTCGTAAAGATTATATGTTTAGAAATCATTATTATGATGCAAAACATGTTATGTAAGTAAAATTTTACTATAATATTAAAAATATTATTTAAATTGTAAAATAGGGGGAATATTAATTATTTTTCATTTATTAACTAACTATATTTTTAGCAAATTACTTTTGAATTACCGGATTAGAAGGATATGCAATACGAATTTTATTATTCAAAGGAATATATTTAGTTTAGATTAACCTATAAATGAAGAGTTTTACCATGCGATAATTTTATTATTATATTCTTATTTATTATATTGTATTATGCGATATTTTCCGGGCTTCTAAATCGTTTATTTAAAAAAATACACTATCAGTGTGATTTAAATTTTTACGTTTTAAAGCATTTTGAATAATATTTGATTAATTATAAATTTGAATGTGGACATTAAACTTCAATCCAAAAAATAGATGAAAGCGTACTTCCAAGATGATAAAGCTGAATAATAAAATATGTTTTATACAAATAAATTATTCTGTTCCTAGTAAATAAACATTTAGTGTAAAGGTCTCGCACCGACTTAAGACGATTATTTAGTAAAAGGACGATGAAAATAAAAAAATGTTATTTTTAATAAGCAATTATAATTTCGAAATATATCGTGAAGGGAAGAAAAGAAAATTACAACGCGAAAATACTACGATGAAACTATAACTAAAATTTTTAATAAAATTCTGTTTATACGGTATTAAAAAATTGTGTTCAATCGTATGTCACCAAATGACATAAAATGATATCAATTTGAATTTATTTTAATACAAAATAAAGTAAAATTAATTGGCAGATAAGGTATTATTATTAGAGGAAACATGTTTATTAAAATTATGCAATAAGGAAACTTCTTCTTCCCAACACAAGCTTGAAACATTCCAGGGACATGATATTGTCAACTTTTTGGTTTTTACTTATATATGAAAATAAAATTTATATCTTGAATTTAAATTATTGCATAAGTAACAATTCGAATTTCTTTCAAATTTGACAGTTCAATTTGCTTGAGAAAAGAAAACTTCGAGCAGTGAAAGAGAGTTGAAAGTTCCAACGCAACATCTTATTGTAAAATTTTGGATGCCAGAGGTCATAAGACAGTCAAATTTGCCGGACTGAAGTTCATGAGAACCTAGGGAGATTTTCTGAAGGAGAAGAGCCAAGGGATGGAAAATCCAATCTCCAAAGTATGTCTTGAGACGGGAATTCGCATATAGTTCAGACTTTCAAGGAAAAATTGAAGATAAAAATCTTTCTTTACGATCGAAAACTTCATTATCACCAGTATAAAATATACTGGATATATATACTTTTTAAAAATCGCATCCAGTACAATTTTCATTTAACTTTCCGCAAATTTTATTTTAAAACTTTTTACTCGGAAATTTTAAATATGATTATATATGAAATTATATATATATATTATATTATATTTAGACCATAAATTCCAAGCATTTTTATAGATTATAATATTATTATAATGTTACTAGAACTATTGAGAAGAAAAACTTTTACTTTTTTATTTGTATCCGTAACTCACATATTCTTTAAAAAATAAACCAGAATTTGTGTCTAGAAAAACTGTTGCCAATGTTTTTATTATTAACTTTTTAATATTTCCAGAGGAGTACAAAATAATTAAAAGCTTCCCATTTGATTCACATTACGTAAATTGTTATCCTAATTTAGAGGAAAAATTTCATAAAATGAATCATTGAAAAAATTAGGTCAATTTGAAAAATTAAAATTAAATGAATTTGAAATATTGTTGATATGCGAATTGTGAACTTTTTTCTTGAATTAATAAGTTTTAATTTCTATTCTAAAAGTAAAATCTACAAAGTGTAAAAATTTAAATTATAGATTTCAAAAGGCTGAACTCTAAAATATAAAGTGCGAACCGTCGAAGATTAAATAAATTTGAATTAACTGACTATTAATTTTACTAAAATGATATATTTTTAAATAAAATAAGGTAAGATTGAGAGTATAAAAAATTCAGAAATTTTGAGTCTGAAGTGATCGCAATGAACCAACCTGATATTTCAATCGTTCTAATTTTAGAAGTGCAATAGAAATACTAAAAATCAAAAGATAAAATCTTTAAAATTGACAATCATTCTGAAATTACCTATTTGACATTTTTGGAATTTATTTTTAAAAGACAAATAATTATCTGAGAGAAATTTTATTGATAAAAAATATATACTAATACTCTACTAAAATAATCTGATATTATCATACAACTAACAGAATAATTCAATAGTCAATATAATAATTGATGAATTTCAGATTTTTGTAGAATTTATTTAAATTAAGCTAGAAATGATATCAAAAAAGCAATACACCCTTGGATTCTTTAAGATATACAAAAATGCGAATTAAATTTTTTTATTTCATCGATACTAAACAATTACTCTGAAAATCTAAAAATATAAATCCTATTTTTCCCAAAAATTAATGTTATTTAATACGTCTACTGTCTAACTTGACCGAAGTTCGATGGGTGTAAAATAAATTTCGGTCAGCTATTTGAGATTTTTTCGTTGTTTAATTTATTTGAAACTTTGTTTTCAGACATTTTTTTCTAGGTAAAAACACGTGTTAACTTAATTCTATTCGGCAATGTACGTAGAATTGTACATAAAAGGAAATAAATACATATTACTAATTTTTTTGTTTGCCCCATTTACATTCTTCATAAAAAGATATTCTATTGAAGCTAACGCGGTATCTCTATTGTAAATATATTTGATATGACTATAAAAATGGAATCTTTATCTGGGTAATTAAATATCCCATGTAGAAATTCGAATGGGGAACTAGTCTGGTTCCCGAACATTCGACCTCACTTAAAGTCTACTCATCTGACTAGCTCCGACCAGTAGCGTCACGGTAGATTAGTCGGGGGCTAGTCAGGTGACCCGATTTATCCTAGTCGGGGCCTAATCGGATACTGTTGCGCGAGAGGCGGCACGTCGCGCCCTTGCAGATTTTCTTTAAAGCTACCAGTCCAGAACCACAAGACTCAAATGAAGGTGGTAGCGAAATCTGAACTGTACCGTGCTTAATAGTTAACTACTAGTATACTGCTCTTCACTGATTAATCAAAAAATTGTTCTCTTTCCAATTTCAGCTACATGAAGGATTAGACTTTATTTACATATGGCAAACCTTTCAGATTAATTTAAAAATAAGCATTTATACAAATTTAGAGTCTTATGACTTTCGGTAGATTTTTCACATACATTTATATGTATCTTTTCCAATATGGATATTATAAAAAGTTGATTTTCATACGAAATTATTGACTTAATAATTATTTATTAAGTATATTTGAGATCAATTTTACATTAATAAGTCTTTTCTCTAAAAAAACAGTGTAAAATTATTGTTAAATATATTCTTAGTGTTTTAGAATAAAAAATCATTACGCTTTTTTAGATATTAACTCATTTCATAAAACCTCGTCGAAAACTCAAACATAAGAATAACCCGACCAGAGTCCCACTAGCTCCTGACCAATGCCTGAATATTACCCGCACGGAAATTAGTGCACAAAAAGGCCCGACTAGCCCTTGACCAACCACCGACCAGGCCCCGACTGGAATTTTGCAACAAAAAGCCCAACTAGTCCCCGATTAGTCCCCGACTGGGTACTTTGTCAAAATTAATAACCCGACTAGCCCCCGATTAGTGCTCGAGTAGAAAAGTCAAATGACATCTTTTTTGACTTATAATTGAACTATTTTTTGAAAATTTGTCTTTTTGATCTTATAAATTCATCTTTTTTGTAACAAATTCAATCTTTCTTGGATAAAAATGCAACTGTTTGTTTGGAAATTACACATTTTTATTAAAAAATCCTTCTCTTTCTTTGAAAATTCAACTGTTTTGATGGAAATTCAACATTTCGTATAAAATTCACTGCTTCTTTAAAACTCGTATTTGGTGCAGAAAAATGAAACTAAAATATTTTTCGGATGAAAATTCAAATACGTATATTTTATTTATTTATTTGATAATTGGTCTGTTTGATACAGAAATTAATCTCTTTTAGTATAAATTTTATGTTTCTTCGATAAAAATGAATCTGTTTGGTTGAAATAATTTATTTTTCAAGATTTATATCTTTAGTTGCAAATTTATCTCTTTGTTGAAAGCTGAAATATTTTTTTCAAAACTGACCTTTTGTAATTGAAAATTCAACTGCTCGGGTAAAAGTTCAAATACTTCGTTAAATTTTTTTGTATTGAATGTAGATTCACATTTTTGTTTTTAAATTATTTTTTCCCTAAAATTCATATTTTCTAGTGGAAAATTTAATTTTTGTACGGAAAATTCGTCTCGTGACTAGAAAGTTCAAGTATTTAGATAACATCTTTTTCTTTAATAGCTCAAAAATCTTTATTTGATGAAAATACATATTATATGATAGAAAAGTATTTCCATTCGTTTTAATTCTCATATCTTATTATTTCTTAAATGATAAATTTTGTATAGTAAGAGAGGGGGGGTAATATTTTGTTACATTTCTTTACGTAATTAACTACGCCCCTTATTTAGAAAAAGAAATGTTCAAATACGGTGCTAATTTTTTTGTTAAGACATAGATAACTCGATCTTTTTATGTCTTCCAAGGTATAATTTAAAGGAATGTTACAAAAAAGTTTGTTTATTATTCTATAATATTCCTTTATTATATTATATTTACAGATATTTTAGAATATGATAATAAAGGGATTCTGTAGACCAGTACAATTTTTTTAAATTAATCATATGAATTTAGTTGATAATATTACGGGAATAGAACTTTCCAATTTTTTTGGTCGAGAAAAAACACGTGCGAACTCGATTATCGTCAGCAATATACATAAAACAAATTAAATAAATTTGATTAATTTCTTTTATAGTTAGATATTATACGCTCTTCGTGAGAAGCAAAATTTGAGACGAACCAATCAGACATCCGTATTGTAAACACTTTTCACATGACTACGATAAAGCAATTTGTTACTGCCATGACTTAGGTCTTTTCGAATCTAGTCATTATTTCCACGTTTTACAATTCTCATGAAAGGGGGGGGGGGGTACATTTTATTGGTATATAAGGCGAGAACATTAAAAGGATATTTACTTATTCTGTTGGACGGATAAAAAGCAGTCATTTTTGAGATAATTATAACATTAGACGCCATGCGTTTTCTAATTCTTATCGTTCTCTGTTTCTGTGTTTATAGTAGTGTATGTGACGCACCTACACCTGAAAAGAAAGATCCTGAAAAGAAAGATCCTAAAAAGAAAGAGACAAATACTAAAAATCTAACTGAGAAGCAAGCTCTGGGTATGTCTAACAACCTTTTATTGCATTTATTATATTTGATATTTGGAAAAATGACCCTACACTAACTTAGCAACAATTTGTTCAAATGACATTCAAGTTTAAAACCTAAATACTGAGAAATTATATTTCACATTAAAGAAAGAGTGTAAATTAAAACTCTAAAACGTTTAAACCAGGGAGCACTCACATTTGCGACTTCAACAAATCGAGGCGTCCTAACGATAGGATGCCAACGCACGCATTCGGCTAGATGATACTTAACCAAAAATATAAATGATAAAAAGCTAACCGAGAAGTTAGCGCCAGAAATGTTTTTATCGTGGAATTGAGGAAGATGAAGCTAGGAGTTGGCCAAAACTAAAAGATGCTCGCTCACTCCATCGAATCCTTGGAATCCTACCGTTAGGACGCCTCGAAATGTTTGATTTGAGAACAACTGAAATTGAATCAATTTTTGTCTATACAAAAATTGGCGTCGACTTCACTGTGTAATTTTTGTAGGTGTGGTTTTTTGCTTGAAATTCTGTGCTCCTAAGTGGACAAACACTGACCTAGGATGATTTTTCACAAATATTTGTTGCCTTGCTAAAAAAGTATATTCATATGATAATAATCTCAATTGCAGAAATTTGTATCATATGGATAGAAAAAAAGAGAATGTGGGAATGTGGATATACACGTCATGGATACGGCTTAATCAGAAAAACACAGGGCCTCATTGAGGGTAAATATATGATACTTTTGTTTAACCCAGTTCTGAGTTTTTGTAAATGTTTAAGAAACTTTTAGTTTTTTTGTTATACGAAAAATAACATATATTATTAGGATCTTCAAATATACAGAAATGGACTTTTAGCTGTATATTTAGTTTAATTAGTAACATTATTTAATATTCTACCACTAATTTGTCATATATCTAGCTTGTTTAATTGACCTATTATTGTATAGGTTAGATTATATAATAGCTGGTATCATCCTTTATTTTATGGACACATTTTTTTCTCGAAATTCAAACTGTTGGAATATGAAATTGAAGTAAATTTAAAGCAATTTGTTAAAAAAAAGCATTAAAATTATTGTTAATTGCATTATTATAACGTGTGGCATATATGTCTACCAAAAATTAAAATTTGCCCTATTCAACTTTCCATTAAAGTGTTTTTAGACATTCTTGTTGGGAAAGAGACTATATGTACAAAAAATTATAATCTTTTGAAATAGAATGTAAAGTATTTTGTGAATTATTTTCATCAATATGACCAATTATAAAAATTTCATTTGTATTTTTGTTAAATGTTGGAAAAGTGGTCGACGTGCTTTAGAATTTGAAACGACTCATTCTCTTTAACAACTTTAGCAACTATTTCTTTTTTTTTTAAGTTAAATGGTTTTGATGAACAAAAAGAATAGCAAAATATGTCAATATATGTAAATAAAAGTTCAAATCACACTAATTTATAACTTTTTACCTTGCCGGGAGTTGTAAAAGGGCTTAAACGGTAAGTTAAATACGGCAAATTCAAATTTTTGGCAGACCAATATTTGACACGTTATATTAATGCAATTAACAATGATTTTAGTGATTTTTAAACAAATTGCTTCGAAATTACTTTAATTTCATGTGCCAATAGTTTGATTTTGGAAAAAAAAGTTTTCCAAGAAATAAAGGGGGGGTACCAGCCATTCTATAATTTAACCATTGTATATTTCACACAACAAAATTTTGCAGGTCTTTGCGTATTTCAAGTATCAGTTAAAAATAGCAATGAAATCCGTTATGACTGTGTAATGGATCCTCCTAAAAAGGGAAAAGGGAAGAAGCCCCCAGGCGTATAGACACTACCGAAGATAAATAACAGCGACCTGTATTCTGTATGTATAAAAATTACAATGATACAAAAAAAAACAAAAGATAAAGCTTACATCATATTCAGTTGAAAAATTTCCTGCAACAGAATTGAACCTTATCGTATAAACTTGACATGAAACTGAGATAATTTCGTATTTTTAAATTGTCTCGAAATCATTTTTGAGTGAAAAATCATCGTCTGTTATGTATTTTACAGTATTGCGAAGAACATTGAACTATGAATGAAATTGATCCAGAAATCAGGGAAAAAGATTTTTAATGACAATACAATTATTAAAATTTCGTTTTTTAAATAATTTCTCCTATCACGGACGAATTATTCATGAAACTATTTTTAAACTAACATTTGGAATATACTGTTATAATAGGACTGATTTTTAATTATTAATATTTAAACTTAATTTTCTTCTGAAATAAATTAAAGATGCAACTTATTTGTCGAATTATAAATTCCTATAAATGCTTGAACCTTCAAAATTACTTCGATTCCTGTTTTTGGTTTTGTTCGAAAACATAAGATAGTTGTGTCAACTTGTCTATTTTTAGTATTGAAGAGTCATGTGTACGACTACAATATTGAATAAAACTATTATCTAAAATATAAAATATGATTAAAATATTTTTTTAGCGAAAATTCCTGAAATCCTAAAAATAAAACATATTATTTGTTTATACGAAAAAATTATTTAAAAATTCCAATAAAGGGACGTGCATCTTTTATATTTCAGAAACCTCGTATATTATATAATTTAAGAATAATAAAAATATTATTAATACTTTTTAATTATGTCGGAAAAGGTTTCCAAATTATTTTTGAGTACGCATACATTTTAAGAGGTACATAGTTTTATTCGGTACTTCATTTTATCTAAAAAATGCACAAAACGTCACTTTTTGTTATAAAGTGAAAATCTCCAATAGCCCTCACTTCTATAGCGAACGGGCTATAATGAGTTAGTTGTCATAGTACTAGACGAACCCGATATATGTGCTAGATACTTCAAAAAGATCTTCAGTTTGAGTACACGAAAATCAATCCGCCATCCAGATTTATGTTTGAAAATTAACAGAAAAAAGAATAATTTTAATTCATCAATATAAAACATTTTAAAAGGTTCACTTCAAAATGATGAGAATTGAAGAAACACAATTATAATCCTTAGAAATGTAAGGAGTTTTATAGAAATTCAAAATACTAAAAATACAAAATAAAATTTTTTAAATTGACATTAATGTTTGATTTTTTAATTATTGTAGGAAAAAAGACTTAACTCCCGATATAAGAGTTTGCGGTGTTCCTAGAAATGGTGAATTTGAAATTAAGGAATTGCAATTTGAAAAATGTAAGAACAAAATTTTTTTTATTAAAAAAATCGTACGAGTTTGAAAATATTTACAACGCATAAAATGGATCTTGTATTATTTGAGGATTATATGCATTAAAAATGGTATCACGATGCACTAAATAGAAATTAGTTTAAGCACATGACAATGAATTCACAAGAAAACGTATCTCATTGCATGCCTCCTCAGATTATTTTATATATTTGTTTACTATGTATCTTACGTGCATCGTAAAAAGTAGGCCATCTTGCACTTGCGTAAAGCCGAGTGGCTAATGACCACTGCAGCCGACATAAATTTAAACCTTCATTTAATAAAAAATAAAAAATATATTGTATCCAAATTAAAATAATATTTTTAGTGTGAAATCTAAAAGGTGTAACAATAGTACATTTTGCGATACAAAATAGCTCTAAATAGAGTAAATCTCTGCTAAATAAAAGTTATTCAAAGTCATTTTAACAAACAAATTTGGCTTTTTTATCAAATTTTACAGAATTGCTTATTTTCAACAAAAAACAGGTAGACATAGCATCTAGTAATCGTCAAGAAGGCTCATAAAAAAATTAAATTAAATTTTATTTTCTTGTTTTTTGCGAAACATTTAAAACAACCTAGATATTAATGAAAAATGCAAAAAATGTAAGAATTTCTAACAAAATCGTTGATTTTTAAGCAAACGATAATATGTTTAGCCAAAAGAGATGAATTTTCAACTAAAATCATGATTCTTTAACCGAAAAAGTTAATGTACAACCGACAAGATAAATTTATGGATAAAAAAGGACAAATTTTCAAGTAAAGAAATTTTAATCAAACACTTGAATTTTCAATAAATAAAGAGAAATTTGTAACTAAGCAGTTGAAGCTTTAACTAAAAAAGATGAATTTTTAACGAAATATGTAGTAATTAAATTTCCAACAAAGATTTTTAATTCTTTATGAGAATGTAATTTAAAAGTAAGTTCATAATGTAAGTTGAGATGACAACTAAAAAAAGGTCTTAATTTTAATTTAAAAAACTTAAACTCAAATAAAAAAGACTCAGTTTTGACCAAACTATTGAATTTTCAAGCAGCAAGTATCAACTTGAACAAAAAGGTTGATGTGCTAACAAAAAGGTTCTACTAAAACAATGAAATTTTAACTAAAATAGTTGAATTCACAGTTAAAAAATTAATTTTCTACCTAAAAAGCGGATTTTCGACAAAATGGTTAAATTTAAACTCAACTGATGAATATTTAAGTAAAATGATGAATCCACAAGAGATAAGTGAATTTTTAACAAAAAATATTAGTTTTCCACCAACAAGATTAATTATCCACAACAAAAGTAAGTTTCCCTGAAAACATTTTTCAACTAAATAATTGATTTCTCACCTAAAAGAGATACATTTTCAACCAAGTATTAAATTATTTAAATATTTTTGTTTGAATATAAAAAATGTATTGAATATTTTGTATTTAACAAAGAAAAACGCACAATTTCTTTAATTATCAGACACAAAAGACTATTTTTCTACAAAACTGTCAAATTTTTCCTCCACAAAGTTGACTTTTTCAATAAAAAGTTTGGTTTGCTAATAAAAAAAGATTTATAACAAAACTTTCAACTTTCAACAAAACAATGATATTTTTAACTTTATCAGAACAAAATGGATTAATTTCAATAAAAAATTTTAAAACTTTAACTAGAATAGTTAAAATTTAAGTTAGAAAATTAATTTTCTAAAAAAAGAGGATATTCAAAAATATGGTTAAATTTCTAACTTATTAGAGGAGTTTTTAATTAAAATAGTACAAATTTTCCACTAAAAAGAACATTTCAATCAAATGGCTGAATTTCGAAATAAAAAGGATCAATTTTCAACCAATTAGCTGTATTTTCAACCAAAAAGATAAATCCTCGACACTCAAGCAAAAAAGACAAACTTTATACAAAACAGTTGATTTTTTAACAAAAAAGAGTAAGCTTCTGACAAAATTGTTGAATTTTTACAATGTAATAAGAGTTTACTTTAAAAAGATTAATATCTAGACAAAAATAAAGTATTAGAAAAATAAATTTAAATAATTTGCAGCAAAACCCAAAAAAAACGAAAATTTAGCTCTGGAAATTAATGTTTGTTTTTTTATAAAAGTATTTTGATAAATTTAACTAAATCCAAATTTTCCTATATTGGAATATCTATAGCTCTAAATTTTGTTTGCTGTCAAAAAGGGTTTCTTTAGTTTCCCGTCGTTAAAGTAATCATCGAAACCTAATTATTTATTAAATTTTATATGGTAAATGGTGTCGAATGGGAAATTTGTAATATAAATTAGATATAAAAAAAAATTTCGATCAACTGACAATTTTTGTAATAGTAATTATTACAAATATTTAATTTCTGAGAAAGAAGATCCTTTGGAACAATTTGGCAAGAAATCCGCTGTACCAGTTCATCGAAAAAAGGTGTAACATCTTGTTTATAAAATTGACACTCGACAGTTGCTAATCACGAAAATTTACTGATCTTGAGAATCGGGTTTTTTTATGCTCGGGGAAATAAAAATCCCAAAATACCTATAAAAAATTGCATAAAATTTTGATCCAATTTCGTGATTAAATTGATAAACTCGAATCTACTGTGAATTCGCAATACTTTTGCATGAGTTTTGTTTCTTGTCCCAAACTGCAAGCAAATCGTGAATCCGAAGCGAATGATAAAAGAATGTAGCCTAGAAGAACATCACTGACAAACTGCATCGTTATAACTAAAATGCGACGTCGCAACTGGTAGCGTTTCGTATTTTCATTCCCATCCCTGTGTTTGCAAATCCCACTCGATTCTTCAGCAGGGAAGATTTGAGCCTCTTCTTGGAAGATAATTACTAATATACTTGATGTTGTGGTAAAACACATAGCACAGATCGTCTAACTAATACTCGTACGAATATGCATATAATTCTCTCTGTTTGCCCTGAGCGAATGCTTTTGTGGCGACAAGTTACCAGACGGTCCGCGTCTCCATAAACGGATTCTCATCGCCCTATTGTCACCTTACAAGGATCCAATCTATTTTGCCTTCCACACGTGTAGTTTCAAGATGACAGATGCCAAGTTCCCTCTGGTAATAGATTCTCCGAGTGGAAGGTTTTGGGTTGGAGGTATGAATCAGGAAACTGGAGAATAGTTTCTAGTTTAGTACTACGAAGGAGTAATGTTTCTGGTGTGCTATTCATTGGAGAACGATATCGTAGAACGGATAATAGTCTGCCATGGATTAAACAATATTATTAGTTATACTATGCAAAAGTAGATCACTATTGGTTTAGTAGAAGTAATGTTTTTAAAAGAAAATTTTTTTTTTTTTACGTTTGGGAAGATTTTAATTCATAAATTAACATAGGCAGAACCGAATAAGTAAGAATTCCTCCAGACTAATGATTTGGAATTTATTTAAAAATTGAAACGATGTTGTTTCCCGAGTCAAAATTTTGGTCCTTTTTTGAACCTGCTTAACTCAATTAATACCTGTTTTGGTCCTGCGTCGCACTTTTTGTCCTATTTTGAACCTTGTACGTACTGATCAAGCCCTAATTTATACCTTCATGGACTCCACGACAAAATTGAATATTTTTAACGTCCTACTTTGATCCTGGTACGTCCTTCTTTTTTTAAAGTCCTGATTTAACCCTTCAAGTCCTTCGCGCTTAAATGTACATTTTTGATCACCTGATTTGGTCCTGCATGTACTTGAAGTATATTTACAATAAATAAAATATTTTATATTTTTAATAGAAAAATAATTCCTAAGCATTTTAATTAATAAAGTATATAATTAAAAGTGTTTAATCGGTTACATCCAAAATAATGAAATTCTTCATTCTAAAATCGTTTAATACCTGATTTCTATAATTTGACAATTGCCTTTTTTAGGTATCTAAGAAATATGTACAGCCTGCATCAGATATGATAAGACCCTTATTTATATTTAATATCTTTGAAAAATATTACTAAAATATTAATCTTTTTACTTTATACTTGATTACTCTTAAGTATTTACCTATTTTTGTTTTTATTTTATCACAGGAGGAAATATCGCCATCGTGTGGTTTTTATTTAAATAAAGATAAAATCACTTACATCAACCTAACAGCCGAGCGAGGTGGTAACACGGATTGGAGAGTAATAGTAAAAGAAGTTTTGCTAGAAATTTATGGCAATACCCTGGCAATCCATTCAGCATCAGGTTTGAGAGGCTCAAGACCACCAATCAATCAACTCCTATTCAAGGGACTATTCGGTAAGCTACATTGCTGTACATGCTTTTAACCTGGGTTACCATATTGCAACTTATATTACAATTTCCTCTTTGCAGATTGGGCCAATCGAGCAGCAGGCAGAAGAGTGAGCCGACAAGATTTTATTAAATATATTAATAAATGTGCTTCAAGTGAGAGGCAGTACCAAAACAAAGCATCCGTGAAAGTATCATCTGGTTCATGTAAGTATGAAAAACTCAATTTAAAGCCGCAATTACGTTCAACCCAAAAGTACCCAAAAGTATAATTTAACGAATTTTTCCACAAAGATAGACAAATTTAACCAAAATAACATTCATTTTAAAGAACTTTAACCTATTATGTTTACAAACGTCTGTTTTCAGTTCATTAACTTTGTTAACAACATTTTCCATGCGATTATTAAGGTTCCTGAGCTTAAAAGTAAAGAAAAATTGGGTTTACCTATGTCTATCATTAAATAAATATAATATTTGCCGATTCAAAATCTCATTTCTCTGGAAAATTAAGTATAATATATATTGCAATTCATAGTTTGAAATTACTTATCTTCCGAAAATCTATGAAAATACACCCTTAGCAAATGTGTATCTTGTTTAAGATTTCTTATTTGAGATTTAAAGGAGAAGAACAATTGGCAACTGTGAATTGCTGTTCATATTTTACTTCAATTTCGAGTGAAATGAAATTTTTTTATAATTTAAAATTATATTTGCTTCTTTACTTTCAAGTACAGGAACCTCAATAATTTAATAGAACATATTCTTCGCATAATAAGTGAAATAAAAACAGACGTTTTTAAAGATAAAATGTTAAAGTTCTTTCAACTAAATGCTATTTTAGTCGAGTTTCATTGATTTTTCTTTTTTTTTTAAATTATTATTAAAATACATAAGATGAACATCTTAAAAGGGTACATAAATCTTTATATATTTCAGAAAGGGAAACAGTTCTGAACTATGAATTGTTATTTATGTTTTCCTTAGTTCTTGAGGAAAATGAGGTTTTGAATCGTTAAATATTATATTTCTTCAAATTTAGGTATGAACCAGCATTTTTCTTTACATTGAAGTTCAGGAACCTTAATAATCTCATGCAACATATTCTTATCATAGTCAATCAACTAAAAACAGACATTTAGAAAAATAATAAGTTAAATTTCGTCAAAAAATTCCGTTCTAGTTCATTTTTATTGATTTTTTCGATGTTTTTTTTTTTAAATTTATTGATAACGTTACGAAGAAAAATGAGATTTTTAACAGCTAAACATGAAAAAATATTTTTCTCCGAAAATTTCCGCACAATTTTTTTCTTCATTGGCTTAAAGTAACCGAGGGCATCCCTGGAACGTGTACGAAAGAATAACAGGCTGTGCATGTACTTTTGGGTTGAACCTAATTGAGGCTAAACGTGTTCGTGGACAAATTTATATACTAAGTCTTTTATGAAATATAAAGAAAGAATAAATCATAATAAATTACATATTTATTTCAGACGAGACAGAACCATTGCAAATACCTCAACCGTCTGAGAAAAAGAGTGAGGAATCGAAGGAATACTCCACTACATTTGCTGGATAAAATTTTCCGGGGCATTGTGGAAGTGCAAAAGGTAAATTTTGTAATCTGTTCATCTTATACATATCGAAACAGTTGAAAATAAAAAAAAATAATAAAAAAATATACTTATGTATGAAAAACTAAATTTAAATCGAATTTGCAGACTATAAAGTAAGTCTTATAAAATATTAAATATAATTATTCATAATAAATAAATTATTTATTTCAGGCGAGAGAGAATCAGTGCACAAATCCCAATCACCTGGGAAAGAGAATTAGGACTCGGCACGATATTCCACTACACTTTCTGGACCAAACTATTCAGGACATTTTGAAAGTGCGAAAAGTAAATATTCAAATATCTCAATTTTATCCTTATCTAAATAGTTGAATATAAAATAAAACTAAAAAAAATATTTATTTAGAAAGCTGGGATGCATCATGGAATGCAGTAAATTACAATCCTGGCCCATCAACTTCTGCGAATCTCGATTCAAGGAGCGATAGATGGGAACTGATGGAGCTCTGAAGAAGGAACATAATAAGATAAGAACGTGTATAAATTACAGATTGTTTATAAATCACCAATTTTTATGTAAAATTATTGATTTGTGTAATATTTTCTTGCATATAAAAGTGATTACTTATTGAAAAGATGCGAAAATAAGGTTTCATTATTTATATAAATTATTATTTTATATATTAAATAACTCATGTATAGGTCCTTTTTGAACATATGTAAGTCCTGCCACTGCAGGGTCAAAACAGGACCAAAATTTCGATTCGGGCAGGACCTGGCAGGACCATAATAGGTTCTCGCCATTAGTCCTGTTTTATACCTAAAAGTACTGAAAGCGGAAATATGCAGCACTTAGAAGGACCAAACTAGGACCATAATCGCTTATAAATAAGCCCTGTATAGATCCTGCTTACACAAACTTAAGTCCTAAAATAGCAGGCTCAAAATAGGACCAAAATTTTGACTCGGGTTCGGAAACACAGCTAGTTTCCCTCGTTAGATCTGATTTTTAAATGAATTCTAAATCATTAGTGTGAAAGATGCCGTGATTGTTAGGTCATGTCTACATTCACTTATAAATTAGTGGGAGCAGTAGAAATTTCTAGTAGAATTATTATTAAAACCAAAAATTATGACTATCTTATGTTAACAGGTTTTGTACCGAGATAAAATTTGATTTTGATAGACGTTTTTATTGCAATTTAAAGTTTGAGCCGACTTATCAATATGTTCGATATTGTTTTGTATTGTTTTTTTGTTTTCCTAATCATTAAGGAACTTCTTGTTACACAGTGCGATTCTGAACGATGGGTCAGAAGGAGTAAGTCACATTGAAAATTTCTTTTTCATTGATATCAATAAATGGTCTCGAAAAACACTTCACAGGACATAGGCAAATAATACTAACAAGGGTCAATTTTATTGAGTTAGCTTTGGCAAGACGTGTTTTGGACCAACCGGCTTGTACTCTCCCAGATCCAAAAGTATAAATAAATCTAGGTTCGATCATTATTGCCAACATTTCGCATAATTTTCCGTATTGCACCCCATTAAAACGATTGGAGTTGAAATCCATATCAGTTTTACTTTACAATTATGCAAATGCAAGTATTTTTTTATCTCTAATTATTAATAATCTAACAATAATAATAGTATTCTGTTATAAACAGAAAAATAAGTTTTAAAAATGTTTCCTGAAAGGATTAAAAACATTAAATGATTAATTGGATGAATTGTTTTTTTGTGGAAATAATGGAATGTAGAGTTCGCATTTCCGGTGGTTTGAATTTCTTTTCGCAATTATTTTCTACAAATACTGTAAAAACGTTGGAAATTTCAGTGACCTACAATTAAACATTTTTTATTAATTAAAATTTTATGTTTAACGACTACTTTGGACAAATAATTTTTTGAAGAACAAGAAAAAAATTCGTTTCATCATTCTTGTTCTTCAAAACATTATTGCTAACTTGGACGTTAGCATCATTTAAAATAAAACTAACGTCTTCTAATCATTATTTAGATTTAAAAATTTAATGCAAAGTTGCACAAAAATTGAAAAAAGATAGCACCGGATTCCTTTTTTAAGTTTTAAATGTATTAAATAGAGCAATCCGTTTTTCGATACATTTCTTTATGAACCGTTAAAAATTACCATGCGCTTAAAATGCTCTTAAGTGAAAAATTGGAAAAGCCTCGGCAGTAAAAAAAGTAATTTTCTTGCTTTTCTACATTTTTTTGCAGTTGCAATTAATATCTTTAACATGAAAGAGTTTCAAAATAACCAAACAAATACAAAGATAGTTTAGAGAGGTTCTGAAATAAATTTTGAAAATATTTTTCTGTCACAAAAACAAAATAGCAATTTATACAGATGTAGAAAACTGAAGAGCTTCGGAATATTATTCAGATTGTCTAAAAAGATGAGCATATAAAATTTTTGTTTCAAATTCTACAAATAAAAAATATTGAATCTTCTATTGATAGCTTTATATATTCTTGCTTAAGGCAGAAATATATGAGACTTTTTTTTGTTTTTCTTTTTTATGTTTAATATATAAAGTCTTTTGGAAATTTTGAAATAGTTTATGCCGTAACCTGAAATTTTAAAAAGCTATTATTTCACAAACACTTTTTAAAAGTTTTCAAGTTTTTCAAATTTAGAAGACTTTTTTTATAAGAAACATCCAAAATATAACCTTTCATCCCCTTTCTAAATTAAGAAAAAAAGACAATAAACAAAAGCAAATTGGTTGAACAAATCAGCCACAAAATTATCATTATATAATTTTCTTTAATATTTAAGATACTTACACTCCAATATGTCAAATGCGTTTCTGTTGAGTTTGATTTTTGTAACAAACTGAATATTGGAAATAGAGAATGATATTAGTCTTATTATTCTTATTTGCGATAATTAAGATTTGTATAGGTGACATCAAAAGGGTCAATAGTTGTGGCTAAAAACTGTCCCGATTAGATAATTACTTTGACATTAAAAAACCCCAAAAAACAATTTAAACAATTTTTTTTATAAACTTCCCTACAGATTTAACTTTTTGGGAATCTTTCACGGTTTCTTCATTCTCTATTCTTTTATATTTTATCAATTTTTTTGTTCACAGAAATGAGTGTAAATATTATAATATCAAACAATCAGTTTCAAACATTCTTTCTCGGCAGCAATTCCTAAATTTTCAGAAACAAAATATATAATAATACTTTTCAATTTAAAATGTTATATTACTGAAAAAAGAGAGTAGGAGAAGAATTCTTAATGAGTCAATATTTAGTCATAATTTGAATATAAGTTGGGTCGGAACATGAAATAAGAAAAATATTTAAGGAATATAGGTTGCCTAAATTACATGGAAGCCAAATCTAACCTTTAAGTTTAGAAGGTTTGATCAAATCCAATTAAAAAAAGCTATTGCAAGTAATTTCAAGGCATTAGGCTACATTAAAAATTTCAAAATGACATTGCTTTAGAAGAAATTTAATGAATTGTTTATTCGTACGAGAAGTACGAGAAGGACTACTTAATATTTATTTGAAATTTTTGGCATAACGAATGCCATATTCGATAATAATTTTTAAAAAGTACTGCAGCATAAAAATTTTTTTGGCATAAAGGTCCTATAAAAGTCAGTTTGAACTTATTTTTTTACATTATTGAAAAAATAGTATAATGTGCAACAAGTGCGGAACGTATTCATTTCCACACAAGCGGTAAGTTTGCCGTTGTAGGGAAGTTTCTTTCTTCATTTTACACAGAATTTATAATGCCTATTTTCTTTGCTGGCAACTGTTGCAGTCAATGCAACTCAAAACATTTATTTTAGAAAAAAATATAGGACAATTCATCTATATTTCTCTCATTTTCCTTTATGTATATTTAATTGAAAATTGTCATTTTATATGTTTAATGGAATAAAAATGTTTAAAGATGTGACGATTCTGTAAAAACAATAGCTATCTTTCTAACTTATTATGAAAAGTAGTTTATCATTTCTCCAGAGAGGAAATTAAAAATTACACATTCATAGCTTAACTTACTGCTTAAACGCCAGGCAACGTCAGTTTTGGAGAAATGCTCCACGTTTTAAAGTGCTGTCTTACCTGAAACAGAAAAAAAGAAAAATTTAATTAATAAAAATAAAATAAACTTTTTAGTTCCAGAATACAATTTTGATGAATTATTCTAAGGAATTTTAAAATTAATAACAATGAATAAATTTATCTTAATAGATTTCTAAATAAAATCGAGTTCAAATTTAAATACTGTGTTTTACCTTTTACATAAATATGCTGTAAAAATCTTTCGACCCATACCAATTAGTACTTTTCTACTAATCTTTGAAAACTTACTTCTCCCAAGGTGCATTAGTAAAATTTAATTCGTTATCAGTGGGATCCCACTAATTTATATTTGGACATTTAGCCCTTTCCGAATAAAGTTAAAAAATTGCCGGTAACATAACTTTTTTCAAATTTAGTTTTTATGTTGTCTTTTTACCTTTGATTTCATTGTTATTTGATAATAATAAAGGTAAGAAACACGAAAGAAATAAAACGAAAAAGAAGGGAATATAGTTAGTTGCCTTCTCATTTTCCTTTTTTCGTCTTTCTTCTTTTTATCCAAAAATGGAAATTGTATTCTTCTCTTTTTTTAACCAATTTTTTCATCTTTTTCCAAATTGGAATGAAAACGTCTTGTGGTGGTTTTTAAAATTTTCTCGTTAGATTCTTGGTTTTCTTTTCAGGAATTCTACACATTAACTTGAATATTAGACGTTATAGAGGATTTTACATTTGATTTTAATTTTATTTAAATGTTTTACATATTAAAAACCTAAAAATTAACATAATGACGGTTGATGTCTTTCCTTTCTTCTTATCTCATTTTTCGATAATTTGGTGAGCTTTTTTAATTGTTCCAAGATGGTTTTATTTGAAGAAAAATAGTTTTATTCCTATCCGACTACTAAAAAACGTAAAATAATAATCCACAGGTAGTAAAACATTCTTGATACTGTTTTTTTTACTTTTTGTTTAAGAAACATTGTTTTTGGGAATAGAAAAAAAAATTGTTTTCAATCAATTCCTGAACTATGTTGATAAATGGTGATGTTTCTATGCGAATTCATTCAGATATTCATATTTATGTTAGTGTTAGTTGTGCTTCCGGAATTTTCGTGACGTTTCTTTTCTTTATAATTCAGAATTTGGGGCTTGATCCTCAATCTCAAAATATCAGAGATTTTATGTCATTCGATAAACTTTGAATCCTAATAAATTTACAATAAAATGTCAAGTTTATTTAAAGTAAAAATTGTAAAGTGAAAATTTAAAAAGAAAAATTATTATTAATACTGAAGGCGTAAAATGTTTTTGAATCATTTTAACTTACAATATGAGTTTTTTAAAATAGTAAGAGGTTAATCATGGGTCGTTTAAAAACAGGATGAAAATAATTCTCAGGTACATATGTACTTTCTGAAACCATTTTTTAATTAAGAAAAAATATTTATTACATTTTCATGCTTGTTTATGTATTTTTATCTTCAAACATCCCAGATTATTTACAGGATACAAAACTTACAATTTTTCTAAAATAATAAAAAAAAATCAAACAATTTCATCAATATCAGAAAGGAATACAACTATGTTGGAAAAAATACACATTTTGGGAAACACTCGAAAAACTCTTTTAGAAAAATAGCTTTGACTTATTGTTAGTTAATTAAATAGCAATCAGTTAATTTTTAATTTTCATAAATTTATTTGAGTATTTGAAAAATTCAGATGACCCCTGCAATAATGAAAATAAAAATAAAGCATCTCTATTATTTAAAAAATGTATTTTCCAAAAAAATTCCCCAGTTTTATTTTAAAAAACAAATTTTCAAGTCTTTTTTGGAGCCCTATCCTAAAATATTTTTTTAGGTCAAAAACAACACAGATACTAACAACAGGAAGGCCTGAGGGTTGAAATTGATTTCGAGGCCGCGTGAGCATAATTCGAAATATTATCGAATTTCATTCGATTTTTTGATAAGTGAAGCCCAGATTTGAAAATAATAATTTTTTTAAATTGCGGCTACCTTCATTGATTCACTAGTATCAGTCACACGTCACGTCTCTCACCCAACGGCGCTGGCCTAGTGGTAGCGTGTGTGCTTGCGACTCCGCTGCAATATTATATATTATCATAATAATAATTTATAATAATTATTAACAATTTATAATGAGTAATAATACATAATAATAAATAAGTCTCAGTAATTGTTATCATTAATTTATTAATAATTAATTTAAATAAATAACAGTAATAATTCAAATTTTTTATTATGTTAACAAAATGTCTAGCCAAAAGATTCGAACCCCGCAGCAGCGGAGTCTAAGGCACCCACGCTAACACCAGACCAGTGCCGCGCCGCTGTGTGAGACGCGTGCCGTGTGACTGATGCTAGTGAATCAATGAAGGCAGCCGCAATTTTCAAAAATTAATATTTTGGAAACTGGGCTCCACTTACAAAAAAGCCGAGAAACGTATCGAATGAAATTCGATAAACTTTTGAATTATGCTCACGGAACTTCGGTTTGACTTTCGACCTTCAGGCCTTCCCCTTGTAAGTTGCATGCCTTCCTAGGTTTGAGCCTATTTTTAATCATTTTCATTGTATCGCATCGAAATTTTTATAAATAAATATATACTTGCAATATTTATTAACTTTATTTTGTATAAAATTAATTATACATGAGATGTAATTTACAATTTTATTAAGATTTGTGATTATAAGGCTATACGTGATTACACACATCAAATTCCTCCTTAGTCATGAAACATATTTTTGATGGGAAAAATTTCATAGCTTAAAAATAAATTATCCTCGTGGTCGTTCTGGAAACTAAGTTTCGTCTTTTTTACAAGAAGCTTTCTCAAACTTAACTCTTGTTGTCACAATGGAAAAAGAATAAGGAGCAATTTAAATGCGTAACGCGCGATCTCGAGGTTTTTCCAGTGTCCTATCTCGAGGCAGAATGTAAATTATCGACAGTTTAGGTAATGGGATTTCGCCATGTTGCCGATAGTGACGTAGAACACGATCCGATTTACTCCTTATTCGGGAATGAATAAAGCGATCCGCGAAACAACCATTGTCACTGTATTTGCGCAAGTTTCCGTTGTCGATACTGGATATATACGTGAAACTCGATAATGCAGATTTACAATTCAGAATACTGTCTCATAAATTTCCAGTGAACGCCTGATCGCAAAGCTGCATTATCTAGTCGGCACAAAAGAAGAACAGAAAAAATACTTTCAAACCAAACTGTTGAACTTGCAACAAAAACATTATTTTTTAAACAAACCATAACATTTTTAACTAAACGAGATGAGTTTTCAACTTAAATTATGACTCTTTGACTAAAGTACTTACCTTTTCAATCAAAAAGTTAATTTTCTATCAAAAAGGCAGATTTCCAACAAAATTTTTGTTGTATTTATTATTTAAATTATTCTTTACTCTCTGACCTTAAACAATATTTTAATATTTATTTATTAGTTTTTGTTTTCATAATGAGCTGGAAAAATAGTTTTAACAACTCAAGTATTTTTAGTGATCAGATATTCTATACAAGAAATGGAAGGCCAAGGACGCCACTGTTTCACATTACGCTAGTTTTCAGTTTCTTCAAATTATTTTTTCTCTACCTAGTTTTACAAAAACTTTCGAATACCTCCAAACTTTAACTGATACAATACTCGGATCGAAAAATAGATAATCAGTGTAGAATTCGAATATGCCCAATCTTGGGTTTATTTGTTTTTTTTTCCTTTTTCAACTTTTTACCCATTTCTGGTGTTGTCTTATGCCATTAAGAAGTTTCAAGGTATTTAAAATGATTTTACAGGTGGCTAAATTTTAAAAATTTACTGAATTAACATTTTTTACTTTATTTTTATTATCTTTTTCATTTTCAGCCTATTTTTATCAGCAATCAAATATTTTGTAAAAATATCTTGACACTTCTAAGATTCTGCTTAACATTTTTTTTTTTGAAACCGGTGCCTGCTGAACAAGACCAATTAGCTTTTGAGGTTCTTTCAGATTCTTCAAAATAATTAAGAAAATATGACTTTTTATTTAAAATTAGAGAAAATTTCACTGATTGAATTAATAAATGGATGTTGCAATACTGAAATACTAACATTTTAGCGTTTTAATAACGGAATTTAACAAAAATTATAAGTTTTCTTTACTTAAATCAGACAGAGAAAATATTGACTAACATAATTTATTAGTTTCTGTAAGTGCAAAAGCAGGAATAATTAAGACATCGAGCTAAAAATTTTGGGAAATTAAATAAAAGTCAACTAAGAACGATCACATGCTTCCAAATTTGTAATAAAAATTAATTTGCAAAATTATAATTTTTTCGTAATTTCCATAATTTAGGAAATTAAAAACATTCTTAAGTCTTTTATTTAATTTCCAAATTTTCCAACTTGATATCTCCATTCATGTGGTCATTATTCGTGAAAAAATCTCCGTGAAGTGGAAATTGGGTAAGTAGGCCCTTAAGGCATTATTTTGAAGGTGGATGAAGTAGGTCAAAAAAGATAAAGCGTGTAAATAATTCGTGTATTTCAATTTTGATATTTTTGGACACTGCGGAAGAAAATTCTCTTAAAATTCTTAAAATTCTCTTAGATCCTAAAAGAAAGGACGAGTTCGTGAACCAGCCATTTCTGATAAAAATTCAAAAAGTGAGTGTATTTAAAAAATTGTTGAGATCACTTTTTTCTGAATTTGAAAATTCTATGTACGGTTATTTATAGTATTAAAAAGAAAAAACAATTTATCCTTATGACTTTTTTCGATGAAAAGAAAATTATCAGAGTTATAGCGCTTTTAAAATTTTTTTAATCAACCGAAAATCAAAATTTAAAGCCGAAAAGCGCACGATATGAAAAAAAGTCAAGAATAGAAAAACATTTCTTTCTGAAAGCCCTACAAGATTATTATAACCAATTTTTTAATTTTCTTCAAAAATCGAAAATTAAAATTTTGATTGCACAAAAAATAATGGAAAATAAAAAATTCCATTTTGTGGACAAACTATGTAGGATACGAAAAAATATGAATTAACAAAAATGGTTATCCCAAAAAAGATCTACAAATTCGTTAAGAATCACTTCTTAATAGGACGCGTACTTTTTGTTTTATTCGTAAAAAAAATAATATAAAAAAATGTGTGGAAAAACGACGAAAGTTACGAGAGAAAAAAATCCAACAAAACCTGTTTACAAATGTCTGTCGGAAATCGAGCGCGCAGCGCGAGTGTCACGATCAGACTGTGTACCTCAAAACCTACAAAGCTTTGAGAAACTTAATCTTTGACTATACTTAATTAAGTAGACAATTCAGAATATGAAGACGCATATAAATACTGCCATCTAAAAGAGATCTTTTTGATAAAGTATTTTTCAAGTATTCCAAATGCAAAGAATAAATATCCGAGCGCGAAGCGCGAGGTAACCTATTATCGAGCGCGAAGCGCGTGATTCAACCGTCGCGCGCTCTAGTCACGCCAAAACTTGCGAGCCGCGCGCGTAGCGCGCGATGAGAATATGCCCGCGAAGCGGGTAGATTTTTTTCAAATAAAATTTATGTAATAACCATATTAAGTTAAATATGAGACACATTAGATTCTGCAAAATTTTTAGTTAAAGTGTATTAAATTTTCAACAAAATAGTTCGACTTTTAACAACAAAATATTTTCTACTAAACGTTGCATGAAAAATCAAACAGTTAAAATTTCAAGCAAGATACGATTTTTCAATACAATAGTAGAACATCAAATAGAGGAAATTTAAACCAAATATTTAAATCCTCTCCACATTATGAATTTTCCAAAACCAATATTAATTTCTTAACTTTAAGAGACAACTTTTTAAACAAAATTCATGAATTCTTTACGGAATATTTGTATTTTAAACTTATGAACGATGAAATAAAAGAAAATGATTGAATTTTCAGATCAAAAATTAATTTCTATCAAAAAATAAATAAATGTACAACTAGTTGAATCAAACAAAAACAGGGAATTTTAAATGAAACATTTCAATCCTGAATCAAAAGCATGAATTAATTGAAATTTCAAAAAACGGACTTAAAAAAATAATAATTTTTTAGCTAAAAATAAGAATGCTTAACAATAAAAATATCAGTTTTTCATAAAAAGTTATAAAGTTATATTTTTTTGTAAAATAATTAATGCTAAACCAAAAGAAGAATTTTCAACAAAATAGTGAAGTGTCCAACCAAATAGTTATATTGTCAACATGCAAAGATGAATTTCCATTCACGTGGTAGCATTTTTAAACAAAGCTTAAATTTCTACCACAAATAGTTGCATTTTTAAACAAAGAGTTAATATTTGAATGTAAAAGATTCATTTTTTTAGAAGACAACTAATTCGTCGAATGTTTGAACAAAAAAGGTTCAATTCAAACCAAAAACCGTTATATTTGAAAAATTTTGCATTTTCAAGTGAAGAAGACGATTTTTAACATATATTTACTACTAAATAAGTCGCCTTTAATCAAAAAAGATGAAATACCAACAAAAAGTGAAATAGTTGGGATTTTAACGAAAAGGTAGGTTTTAATTTTAATGAAAAATAATTGAATTTCACGAATCAAATTATTGATAAAAATGGAATTCTCTACAAAAATAATAAAATTTTGAACACAGAAAGATTAATATGGAACACAACAATTTATTTTTTTATAAAATAGACGAATTTCCAAAATCAATTGAATATTCAACCCGAAAGCAGGAACTTGCCATAAAAAAGTTAATTTTCAACCTAATAGTTGATTTGGAAATTAAAAACGAACAATTTTAAACTAAATACTAAAATAATACTAAATACAAAAATAAATCTTTAGAATTGTGTGAAAAATCTTTCAAAATTAATTATGAAAATATAAAAAATTAATTTAAATACAAACTTATTCGGTCCTAACTTATTGCTTTCATTTTATAAAAAAGACGAATGTAAGATTAAAAGGTTCAAATACTTTATAGTTATAATGTTAAAAAATAATCGCAAAAAGGTCAAAATTATGTAATAGGTGAAAAAAGCTAAATTTTGTCAATATTATTGATAATATCGAAATTATACGGGGTCCTGCCCGGAACTACAAAATGATAAAAACTATTTATTAAATATTAAATGAATTATTAATTATTTATTCATTAATTTTTACAATAATTTTTACAACTCAATTCACGTGTTTTAAATATGATTTGAAGATTTTCGTTGCATGGTTACAACCTAACCATTAAAAGAAAATTTTCAAAACTTTATTTAAAATGGAAAAAATGAGGAATAATTTAATATAATATCATCATAATCTATGACGCGAACAGTAAAACAATGCTTTACTTTAATATTTATACTGCACTATTGTAGAGCATCCGTCAACTAAAATATTGTAAATTGTATACAGTTTTTAGTTTAAAGCAGTTACATAGGTTTTAAAGTTCCTCTAGAGAAATAAATTATTATTATCGACAGTTCAATTTTTCAAATACCACATTAAAGCTGATTACAAATAGAGGCAGTTGTAATAATAGTATATAAATAATATAAAACCTGATTAATACCTTACTGGAAATTTTTTCAGTTGATATTGACAATGTTGCTCAACAATGGGTGGGTTGTGGCTGGAACTACTGTATGCAGTTTCTGCATATTTGACTATGTATGAAGACAGTTCTGTTGATAGGGTAGACCGGGGCAGAACCGACCTTCGGGACAAGAGCGATTTTACAAATAACATTTCTATTCTTCATTCTTTTTAATTCTGCTTTATATCAAATATTATATTTTATTAGAGAAATATGGCGCTATAAAATCAAGCCTTTAAAAATTACTTTGTAAAAGTTTTGCGAGAACTCTTTTGACAATCAAATAATGAACGATTCGCTGGGAGAAATATAGCTTTTGCAACATTAATGGAAATGCTTCCAGAATGAAAATTTGATCTTCTGGTAGATAAAACATTTTTTTATCCACTATTTAAACAAATTTAACTTAATCTCCACGATTGTTGCAAATATTCACAACTGTTGAATTTTCTAGATTGTGCATGCAGAGAAATCCCAAATATCAGAATATAATGATACTTGAAAGGAGAGATTATCATCATAAATTTACCTCCACCTTTTGTAATCCACGCAAAATTCCATTTGAATTTCTGAGAGCTTTTGCACTACGATAATCACGAAACTTTATACGCCGCTGACTATAAATCCGCTTTCCAATCGATTTATTCAATTCCACTAAGTTAAGCTCACCATCTGAATGAGCCGTAAAGTTTGCAATTAAAATTGGGAACTACTTCAGAAACTTCTAATAATAATTAGTCTTTATTGATATTGAAAGAAACTCATTTTAATCAAAGCTTGATATGATTTAAAATTAGCTGCTATTTAATTTAAAATCACGAGCATAATAAACCTTAACTTCAAAATAAGAATGCGCTTCCCCGGCCAAAACACCCCTTCCCTTATTTATCCCTACTTCCCCTCATTTTCACTTACTCCTCATACTCCCCTTTCCCTCCTTACTTACCCTCCCTTCAATTCCCCCTTATTTCCTTATCCATCTCCTCACTTTCACTCACTTTCGCAACTTCTAATCCCTTTATTTCCATCACTAATTTCATCACACTTTTGTGCTACTCCCACACTTAATTTCGCCTTTTGTAAAAAGTAAGATGGATGGACGGATGAACGGTTGGACAAACAGACGGATGGATGCCTGACAGAAACCCTAGTCCACCTTCCCTTATTGACCCTAACTTAACCAACTAGACCAACCCTAATTTCCACTCATTTCCTATTCTTATATTCCCTTCAACCTCTCCTCAGTTCTGTTTCCATCCCCGCACTTTCACTTACTTACCCAACCTCTCATCCCTTCACTTTCTCTCACCTGATATTTCCTCACTTTTCCTACTACGCCTTCCATAATTTTCCCTCCATGGAAAAAGTACGATAGACGGACGGTTGCACGAACAGACGGATGGATACCTGCCCGAAACTATAAGGATTTCAACCCTCGATTGCGAAACGATGAAAACATTGGGGTTTTTTAATAAACTGACATTGAATATTTTTTTAAAACCCACGGCTATTTCCTCAATTCAATTTTTTTTAATTTTTCAATATTTTTAAATCAATTTTCAATTATTTCAACAAATGGAATTTTTTAACTTTTCCCCTGAATAATTTTTGCTGTTGGTCTAATGGAATATTTATGAGCATTGCTCAAAAAATTTTGGTTTAAAAATGATTTTTTTGAAAAAAAGTACTGCCATTACTTTAGTGAAAGCTTTGTCAACATTGGTTAGGTTATTTGTAATTGTTTAAACCAATTTCATTTGTTCAAATTTTTTTTCAAACCTTGTTGTTTTTTAAAATAAAAATTATTACTGTTGGTTTAGTGAAATATTAGTCAATACTTCCTAATGAATGTTTAATTATGTAAAAAAATTACATTTGTTTAAAAAAGTTTTTTTTTTATTTTGTCTAACTGGCTGTTTATTTTCTTTAATAACATAAATTTATTTTAAAATATTTTGTAATTGTATAAACAATCAATTATTAATTATTTTCCCCAAACTTTAATCTGTTTAAATAATCATTTTTCAACACATTTTTAAATTTTCCAACAAATTTAAATAAATTATAATAATTTCTTTTTTGAAAAATGAAATTTGTTTACATAATTAAAAATTACATAACCAGTGTTGTTAAATATTTCACTGGACCAACAGTGCTCATTTTTATTTGAAAATTTTCAACAATTATGTAAAAAAATGATATTTGTTTAAATACTTAAAAAATTATCCATACACATTTGATAAACATTTCACAAAGAAATAATAATAATTTTGAATAAAAAAATTATCAGACAAATTCCATTTGTTTGCAATTACCCAGTGTTGATAAATATTGCCCTAGACCAATATAAATAATTTTAAGTGAAAAAAGACGAGTTATACACTACTCAAAAGGTCGACTTTATGAACAATGGACATTTTTGGTTTTAAGGGTAGTTTTTAGGGATTCGTGGGGGGTGGGGTATTAGGCACATCAAACCCATACGTCTAATACATGAAATTTCTTTACGTATATTTCTCTACAAGCCTCTATGCTTTCCCATCAAATGTTTCTAAACCCTAAAAAACTATTCCAAAAACTAAAAAAAAACTGACTTTCCTCAGGTATTTTACATGAGAAAGTTCAAGTCAAAACCGGCTCTTTTAAAATAAAAATAAAAAATAAAATAAAAAAATAGGGATTTCCTTTTTTCGGACTTGGAACAAAATAGAGGGATCGTTGCCTTCTAGCATGAACAAAAAAATTGTCATGCATCTGTGGACCAACGTAATGTATTAATTTGAAAAACAACATATTTCAGTTTCAAAATCATTCTACGACCAATTAAATTTTGCAAGAAGAAAACTTTTAAACAGTTTTTTTAAATAAAAATGAAACTAAAAAATATGAAATACACGCTCAAGTAAAACTTTATACTTTGTACTTTTGATGGTTACCAGCCGGTTCTGGTTAGCCGAAAATGAAGCGGACGTTGCAAATGGTTGAGCACGTGATCGACCGGAGGATGATGTGGCCAGCGGAGATAACCCGATAAGCCATTCGGTCGATAACCGAGGGGATTGGCTCATGTTGGTTTCACGTAGATACAATGGTTACAACCATTATAGCCACAACCAACACGTTTGCGCCGCGTCCAACAAAATTATGGAAAATGAAGCTGCCGATGCAAAGCACCCCTTTTATAATTTGCCAATATCCGAGGAAGGAAAATTAAATCGACACCTTCAAACTGTGTAATTTACTTATTACAATTTACTTATTTACTATTCATAATTTCGTATTGAAACCGACCCCGCCCCCAAACTCTTGTAGTATGTCAGAAAAATGCCTCAGAAAATGAGGAACAGCAGTTTTATGAAAAAAAATTTCATAGAGCTGTATTTTTTTTTAATTTTCACAACATGAATTTATGTCTATTTGATAAGTGACATAGTTCCATGCATTTTGTACCAAAATTTCAATTATTTAAATAGATAAAACATCACCTCAAATATTCATAACAAGAGAATTTTTCTGTGAAATAAACATTTTCAGTAAGAATTGCTCTTGAGTATGACTTTTTTCATTTTAACTTAAATATTCGAACACATAGCCATTAACGGCGTTCTGTGATATTCGTACTGAAATTTCGGTACGTGTGAAAAAAACCATCTAATAAAAAAAACAAAAAATCATATTTTCAAACAATCCTTTAAATTGTCCAGACTAATTTTTTTTAGATGTTTAAATGATATAAAAATTTTAAATAGCAGGCGTACATTCATTTAATTTTTGCAAAATTAAAGTTATTTTGTGTTATCCTAGAAAAAAAAGTAATCTTCTTTTCAACTTTCAGAACGATTGTTTTAATGAGCAATAAAGGATGAACTTAATTATTTACAGCAGTGTGTATGAAAATCTGTAAATAAATTTTACTACATAGTTTTTTTTTTGAATTTTACAATTTTCAAAACAAAAGACATTTTAGTGTAACCAATTTTTTTTATGTAGTGATTTAATTATACAGTTAAAAATAAAAATAATTAACACAGCTTCTAACTATAACAGTTATGCATATTTTCATTTATTTCGTTCTGTACTACATCAGTTTCTGGAGTGAATTCATTGAAAATAAAACCAAGAATCTAACGACCAAATTTGAACAAGCACCACAAATGATTCTACTGAAACCTGCAAAAAGCAAAAATTTTCCTAGAAAAGAAAAGAATTTTGTTTTTTAACAAAAATGAAAAAAGGAAAGAAAAATGAAATAGGACGTAAAATATTTACTTAGGGTATAGCGTACTATAAAGTAACTGAGACTGTGATCTGATTAGCTGATGGAAATATATATCTGTACTTTATGGTTCGATAAGTGCAGTGACCCAAACTATGGCATTAGAACGCATTGGTTTATAATAAATGAGATTGGATTGAAATGCATTGTATTGTAGTGGATTAAAGTGGATTGAATTAGATTCAATTGTACTGGAGTGGATTGGAATTAATTGGCTTATATTGTATAAGAATCAACTGGATTGGAATGGATTGGATTAGGTTGGATTAGGTTGGATTGGAAAGGATTAAACTGAATTAGTTTGGAATTAATTGGAATAAAGTAGATTGGGTTAGCGTGAATGAACTTAGATTGGCTTAAAATGGATTAAAGTGGATTTGAGTAGATTGCATTGGAATAGATTTGAATCAGTTGCATTGGAGTGGATTGAATTGTAATTGATTGAATTTGATTAGAATTAATTCGAATAGATGGATAGATTAGAATTGATTTTAGTAGATTGTATTAGGGTAAAGTAAATTGGAATTAATTGGATTCGAATTAATTTGATGGATTGAAATGGATTGAATTAAAACTATTGTGTACATGGTTTTTCAGATCGTGAGCATCATTTTGGCGTACCATTTTAATTATTTCTCGAAAACTCAGGGAGATCCTATTTTGATGTTTACAGGGCGTGGAGAAGTCATAAACTTTATATAGGAAAAAAAATTTAGAAAATAAAAAGTTGTTTTTTCTTCAGAAATTCAGATTCAAAATCAGTTTTTGAAAAATTCATACATTTTTTTGAAATTTCGTTTCTCAAATAATATTTTTTCAAAACTGCATCCTATCATAAATAATTTTTAAAAAACTTAAATATCATTAAAATCCCCAAATATATGGAAATTTAAGAAAAAAAGGAGAAAAAATTTCAATTTTAAATATTTCCTAAATTTTTTTATTTTTCAACAATTATTTTTGGCCTTTTCTTCCAATACCTCAGACAATAACTAGAATACGCTAAATACATATATACTAAAATATATGAACATATCTTTAGAAATTGGAAATCATCCCAACTACAAAACTTTCTTTTTGAGTAAGAAAAAATTAGTCATTGAAACTGTTGCTTTATGTTTTGTCTGCCTGTTTTGAATTCTTCATGAACAAACCTTTTAGTGAAGCCAACTCGGCATCTTTATTGTAGATATCTTGTACGTTGCTATGATAATGCAACCTATTATTTGGGTGACACATCCTAGAATATTCACGAAAATAGAAAAGGTACAATGTACGGCGTATGAAACGAGAATAGTAAATGAAAATTTAGTTATCAGGTCATACAGCTTAAAATTAAATTAATTAAAAATCCTCCTTACGATAACAGTCGTCGTTTTTATAATTTTTGTATTTCTCAGCTAGTTTCTTTTCTGGAATGAATGTCGAGAACAACTGTATCAAGCCTTGTTGGTCTAGATAAAGATAACTACTCTGCGTAAATATATAACAACATTTAATTTTATTCATAACTATTAAAGTTGGTCTTTTTACCTCCTCTACATTTCACAATAAAAAAATGTTAGTATAACCAACTCAGCATTTTTATTGTAAACATTTTTCCAGACTACACTAACCTCATTTTTATCCGGATGCCAATTTTAAGAACATTCATTAAAGCAGACAAGGCACATTTTATCGTATATAAAACAAGAATACAAAACGAAAATTTAGATATTGAATTTTATTGCTCGAAATTGAATTCAATAGCGAAGCTTCTAACGGATAACAGTCATGCGTATTTTCATGCTTATCTTTCTCTTCTACTTTGTTTTCTGGAGTGAATGTCGTGAAGCACCTCAACCAAAACTCAAATATCTAGATAAAGAAACTGCTCTGGGTAAGTCTATAATAACATTTAGTTTAAGTTATAATAATTAAAGTTTGATATTATTATCCTAGATACTTAATATTTACCAATATGTTGAAATGGAATTCGAGTTGTACATTACCATTACGTATATTTAAAAGTGTACAATGTTCACGAAAAAAAATCAAATGAAATTTCATCGTGAAGCAGGAGGTTTTATAGGGCTCTTTTGCAGTGCAAAATAAAAATTGTTGTAAAAATATTAACTCAAAACTCTATGAACCACTTTTTTCGCAATTGGTCATTCTAAAGGAAGAATGAAAAGATACATTATGTTCTTATTCAGCGTGCAAAAACAGTAAACTGTATTTGTTCCTTAAACAAAACTGTTAATACATTTAAAAATTAATATTTTCACATAATAATTTATACGAATAGTCATATTTCTATTGTTAAAAATGATGTTTAATTGGACAATCGCTAGTAAGTATCATTCATTTAATTTACAGAACGTTGCGTCACAGATATTCCGAAAGACGAGAAAGGTAACAAGCATGCATGCAGATACAATAAACATGCTCCATTCAGACATAAAAAGACGGGTCTCAAGGAAGGTGAATATGTATAATTATACTACTTGTCTAATTTAGTTATTAATTTATATAAGAGGTTTAATAAAACTACATTTTTCCATAAATAAAAAAAAAGATTGATTGTTAGTATCAGTATATTTAAGTTCATATGACGCTTTCTTGAATTTAACGTTTCTAGCACAATCAGTTATAATTTTCACTTATTTCAATTAGTAAAAATTATAACTTATTGAAATTTGACGAATTAATTTATTCTCTACTCTTTCAATTGTGAAGATATATTTTTGCTTTGCAGGTGTTTGCGTGCACCATTTTTTCGATGAAGGTGAAAAGTACCGCGAGTGTTTAGTGAAACACTAGGAACTATATTTCTCGAATGACAAACGTAATTATCAACCGAACGGCATTGGAATGAAAAAAACTCACAGAACTACATATGACACTAAATACTAATAAACAAAATCAATAAAATTAATAAAATAGAAATATGGTTGAATAAAATAATTTACGTTTTTAAATCTACCAACTGTAGCATGGATCCATGGAATTCATATCTTTATAATTTTAGAAACAAGTTCTGCTATTAATTTCACTTATCCTTAATTTTACTAGGCCTTTTTAATCTTTATAATTGTATTTCAAACTATAAAAGAAATGAAATAATTAAAACTTCTGTTATAATTCTTCCCACTTATTACCTAGATTCAATATATCATTATTTGAAAATTTCAAAGTGAATGCCAAAATAATAGTTTATATATTCCCATGGAAATGAAGAAGTGGGTTGCAGAAAATCCTCTGTATTTTTTCATCGAATTTTGTAGACATAAGAAGAAGATGTTCTGCAAAACTCCACATTTTTTTATTATTTTTTCGATATTTAAAAAAAAATTATCCTTAAATAATAAAGGTAATTAGTTTCAAGTGGCTCCGTCATTTCTGTAGCCTTGATTTTTTTTCTCTTGAGAATACAATTTTCACTTTTTTTTCATTAACGATGAAAGATATCACAAATGTGTGTCTGGTAACTTTTTTTTAGAAAATTAATTGATTCGTACATTTGTATTTACAAATTTCTTCTGAAATCATTACTTTCTTATCGTATATCAAAGCTGCGTACCTTTAATTTCCAATTAATTACGCCCTTTTTGAATTTAATTATCATAAATAATTTCATTTTCATCAACCTGTAGAACAGAATAACATTAGTCTTTTTTCCAACTTCCATAATATTTATTTTAATCAACAAAATAGACATCAACTTTATTATCTGCATCAGTGTACATAAAAATGTAGTAAATAAATTTTGTTAATTTTTTTTGTTACCAATAATATATTATTAGTAATAATATTTGAAGGACATCATATGCATATATACAAGACAGGTCTAACAATTTGTTTAACACATAACTTTTAGTATATTTTATCTAGAATGCAATAAAACATATGACCATATTTGTAAAATTGGAAATCAATCCAACTACAAAACTTACTTTTCGAGGAAGCAAAAATCACTCAATGGCATTTATCAATTTGTTCTTATTTTATCTGTTTTGCACTCTTCATGATGAAAACCCTTTTAGTGAAGCCAGCTCCGCATTGTAAATATTTTTTACGTGACTACAATAACGCAATGTTTTATTTGGATACCATATTCTAGGACTTTGAAATGTAATTTTATTTATAACAGGTAAAGTGGTGAAAAAATTAACCTATACTTTGTTTAAAACAGTATTTTAAAATGAAATTTGAATTCAATTTAAAAATTATTTTAGCAAGTCTGCAAATTGTGCTACGTACCCTAAGTGTGCAAGCTTTTAATTTTTTTTTCCACAGAACCATTAAAATCAAACCATTTTTTTGAAAGCTATAAATGAAAAAAAAATCGTTAGTGTCCTACTCTACATACAAAAACAGCCTAAACTGGTTCGTCTTTTCTTTTCAACTACAATATATTATTTGTGGAGGGATAAACTGTCTACTTGTACTTCTTTGTTCATAAATGGACAAACACTAAACCAGTATGCTTTCTCAGTATTTTTTGCTTTAAACAAAATAATTAACCATTTTCAAATTATTAATTTCTTCTAAAAATTTGTTTTATTTAATTAAATTTTTATTATTCAAAACTTTGTGATGGATAATCCCTGGTGAAGATGATTAAATTGATTTACAGTTACTAACATCCGATAAATTTCGCTAAAGAAGGGAGGCTACAAGTTTGCATGTAAATAGAAAAATAAACCTATGACATTCGGAAAAAAGTTTGGACTTTATCATGGTAAATTTAGAATACTTGTTTAATTTATTTATCACTTTCTAGAAAAGCTTCTGAAAATTTAATTTGTTTCATGTATAAAAAACCAGATTGTCCATCAATATCACTATGGTAAATTTCCGACTTTAATTCTTCAATCTTTGATTTGATTAAAAATAGATTAAGTCAGTCACATTAAGATTGTTTTAACGTGAAATAACTGATTGCACAGCTAAAATTAAGCTATCAACTAAAATAAGTAAAAACTAGAACTGATTAAAATTTAGAGTATTGTATGTTGGTGGTATATAATATACATAAAATATTGCATTAGGATTATTTAAAAGTAACAAAAATACCATATTCCAAAAATCAGAAAAATGATTATCGCCTGGAAGGATTTAAGAAGAAAAATAAAGCACAGCAGTATACGTGTGACTAAATACTGAAAAATCGAATCAATGACACTAAAAAATATTTAAATGAACTAATTTTCGTATTTAAAACAGCCAACTTGATTAATATAACTGATTCTGTAAAAAGTCTTACCCGTTACACTAGCGACATTTTAATTGTCCGAACTCATGTTCTAATTTATATAAAGAAATTAATAAGCTAATATTAATAATTATAAAAAGGATATAAAATTAGATTCTTTCCTAAAGTTTCAAGTTTGATTTTTCTTAAAGAAAATCGTTTTGAAAGGTTTTTTCGGAGTCGTATAAAAAGTTCAACTGTTATAACAGCTACGCGTAAATGTGAGATAAAATTTTTAACCCAATAATAGATTTGTTTATACTTCCTATGTCAGTTTTAATAATTTAAATAGATTCTGGAATCATTTTTAAACAAAATATGTGATTACCATATTTTTATTTTATGACATATGAAAATCAGACCCTATGAAACTTTGAAACAGCATTTAGAAAGTTTTAAAACCAAATTTTGAAGTTTTAAAGAAAATTGAAAAAAAATTCGTTTACTTATGGTATTAATATTGTTTTGAACTTCGTAAGAAAATTTTAATCGATTGTTTATTTCAAAAAAATTATTTAAGGATAATAGTTGAAAAGATTTGAAACATTTCAAAAGATTGATAAAATTTTTGAAAAGGGATTTCCGAAATTTAAAATGTTCAATTTTGTAGGATTTAAATGAAAATTCGGAAAGGTTTGGATCAATTTAAAAGATACTCAGAAATTTATGAAAATTCAAAATAATTTCAAATTCTAAAGATTTAAAAATTGTGAAGGTTTACAAATTTCAACAAATTAAAAAATGTTCAAAATATTAAGAAAAACAAGGAGCTTTTAATTATTTTAGAATGTTTTAAAATATTACAAAATTATTGTAATAATCTTAAAAAATGTTAATGTTTTTTTTTATTCTGAAAAATTAATATAAAAAGAATATTTAGAAAGATTCGAAAGCATTTTAAAAGATTTTTAAAAATCTTCAAGAAGAATCTGGAAGGTTTTAAGCTATTTCTTTAGATTTGCATTTAAAAAAAAAGATAATTTAAAAAGATATTTTAACGCGTCCATTCGATATTAGTCTAAATGCTGACAGCGCCTTGTATGAGACTATTTGCTATGCTTATAGGCACTTCGCGCATAGTCTCATACAGGGCGGTGTCAGCAGGTAGACTCATATTCTTGGAGGCCCAGATTTAAAAGTTTAAAAATAATTTTAGTTGAAAGAGATTTCAAAATAAAAATTGTCAGCTGTTTAAAGATTTTTAAAGGTTTATAAATAATAAAAAAATAACTGTAAGGTTCCTGGAAAAAGTTTTTATCATTTTTTATTTTTAAAAAATTACTGAACTGAAGATTTAAAAAGATTTCAATAATTATCAAAGCCGAAACAGAAGGATTATAATAATCTAATTTTTTTATTATGCATAGATTTTTGCAGATTTCAAACAATAAAATCTTTAAATTTTTTAAAAATTTCAAAGATTTCAAGAGGATAAAAAAATGTTCTTAAAATGTGTAGGAATATTTTTAATGATTTATAATTTTATAATTTTATTTACATTAAATATTTAAAGAGATTATAAAACCTTTCAAATGATTTTTAACATTTTAAAGAAATTTTTTAATTCTGCGAAATTTTTAAATTAATTTTTAGAAAGATGTAAATTTTCAAAAATTCTCCATAAAAGATGATAGATTTTTAGGAATTTTGAAAGTATTGAAGATAATAGACACATTTTCTTAAGATTCCTGTAAAATTTTGTAATATTTTTCGATTTTGAAAAATTATTTGAAAAAAAATTCATCATTTAAAAATATTTCTAAAAATGGGATCACTGAAAATCCAGAAGAATAAAATACTTATAATACTTTCCAAGAACCTAATCTAAGCTCAAACTGAAGTGTGACAAAATTACAACAAATATTTTTTCGAAATTCTTATTTTCAATTGAAAACTATTTTTACCCTCTAATAAAAAAATAACACGCTTGCCTAGCGGTCGATTCATGTTGCTAGTTTTTTTAATTGTTCCATTAAACGAATAAAAAAATCCCCAAAGAACTATTTTGATAAATGAATGTACCTATATTCAACAATAGTAAGATAAATAAAAAAAATGAATAGGAATAAAATACGCTGCGTTGTTAGAGTTTTTCGAGTGAAGGGTACTTTAGAAAGGAGAAAGCATCTCGCAGTCTGATCGAAGTTCGTAGTGAGTAGAGTGGGTAGTTGCTTGGTCGGACAAACTTCTTGATTGCAGCTCTAGCTGCAGGCTTGTATGCACAAGTCAAGTAGGTACCCTGCCTGCTCTTGACTGACCTGGTTGACAAGTCGACATTCGGAGGATCGTAACAATTATTCCATCGCACGCAACGAGGGCAGACAAAAAAAGCTGATTTTAATCTAAAAACCCCGCTTTAATAAAACAAAATTGAAAAAAAATACTTTCGTGGAAATATATTATTTTGTCAATTTGTACCTAAAGTACAAGAAACAAAAATACCTAAAATTCCTGAGTTTATCTAACAGTAACTAAAAAGAAAAATTAAGAAAAGTGCATTATTTCGACGTGTCCAAATGACAAGGTTCCATCTCGGGGAGACTGAATGAAAAGGTTCCATCTTGAAATGACCAAATGGAAAGGCTCCATCTTGGAATGACCAAAAGAAAAGGTTCTAAGTCAATTTTTAACATCTTTGGAATGAAATATGCATAATTTTCATTAATTGACAATGATTTCAGTTATATTATCTACGTAAATGTTTTTAAACGTAAAAATTATAAACATAACAAAAATACGGATGATTCAATTTCCAGCCATTTTTTCCGAACGACAGAGTGCTATTTTGCTAGCGCATGCGCGTATCTTTATGCAAGGACAGCAGCTGATTGACAGCCGGCAATAATAATTTTTTGTTTGAGTGACTCATGTGACTTATAATATTACAGAGTTATGGAAATGATAAATAAATAAAAAAGAGTTTGATGCAAAATGGAGGAAAATATTAACTGTAAGTATTGTTAAACATTATATTTCGAATACTCTATATACTTGCCATGTAGCTTGCATTTTCTAAAACTAACCTTAACAGTCACGTGAAACAAAAAGTTAAAAAAGAATTTTTATCAGTGTAGTAAATGTATTCGGCTTTTACAATTACAAAAACTGATGATAAAAAATATGCTTAAATCCTCTATATAATATATTTTAGAGAACGCGTGTATAAATATAGTAAACATAAATTTCTGAATCTCATTTTATTCTTTTTTCAAGTCACTTTAATAAAATAATTGGCATGAATTACTATACATTTTTTATCAATTATTTGGATTAATAATTAATCAATTGATGTTTCATTATTTTAGATATCAAAATCTCGAATCCCTAAATTTGAACAAAAATTAACATTTCTACAATCAATAACAAAATATCGTCAAATTCTTACAAGAGGTAGATTTATATATTAGAAAGTACGCGCTGACAATTAAAAGTCAACATTTTGAAAAATTAAAGATGGCCGTCTAAATTTTGTTTTTAAAACTCATTATGTCTCTATTTCTCGGCGAAATCGTTTCAGATGACAATTGAAAGGCTACATTATTGTAAATTAACATATTTAGTGATGCGTAAGAGTCAAAATTTGCAAAAATTCAAAACAGCGCCTTATTAATGTTTCTAAAAACCACTTGCTTGAAAAGTTCGTAAAGTAGCAGCCTACTGGTAATTTATTTTTCATGATAAAATTTGACAAATTTTCACTGAATAGTCAAAAATGTTGATTTTTTTAAATTTTATTAGTCAACCTTTCAAACTTAAAAAAAAAATAGTTTTGAGAATCATTAAAACCTTTCCAAAAATCTATTTCATATTACGTTTAACATTTTTTAAATGATGTCCCTTTTTATAAATAGTAAGGAGGCGTCATTTCGAGCGAAAATTTTGAGATATACTTCTAACCATATATTTACAATAATTTAGCCTCTTGATTGTCACCTGAAAAGTTGACACCGAGAAACAAAGAAATAATAACTTTGAAACAAAAGTTGGCCTGCCATCTAATTTTTTCAAAATTTTGAATTTTTATTCTGATCGTATGATTTCTGATAAATAAATTTGCATCATATAAGAATTTGACCAGATTTTGTTATTAATTGTGGACATTTTAATTTTGGTTAAAATTGAGGGATCCGCCATTTTGTAAATTTTGAAAAAAAGAATATCGTTATGATATATTTTTTAACATAGTTTAAAGATCATAATTGTAAAGAGCCAAAGGATTCTAATGAAATATAAAAAAATTGACTGCATTTGAAGCTCAATTTTGGTGGAGATAATTTTTTTCGTCATTAAAAAAAATAGGGGGGGGGGGGTGAGACCAAGAATCCTTTTAATTTTTGTTAAATCCCGTGAAAAGAATAAATATGGCTGTCCCTGTTTTTGCAGAAGAAATTCACAGTTAACTTGAAAGACAAGTTCAAACTAAACATTTTCTTTCAATTGCAGAAATAAATGAAGACTCGCAAGCTGAAGTAGGAGAAATCCTACACTGTATAAATGAAAAAGATTTTTAAATAGACATGGGGCTAATTAGTGAAAATATTGATTCAAATGCAAAACAATGAGTATGCTGGGAAGAGAAGGATATTTTCTTTTTGGATAGAAATTCTGCTCAGCCTGGCAAAGCTCATCGACCAATTGAAAATGATAATGCACTAAATGGAGACGCGAGATTTGAATCGAATTCAATACTTCTAAAGTTTCCACTTCAAGATATTGATAACAAGTTCGTATCCATTTCTTTCATCAACAAAGATTTAAATTTCGTTTATTCTAAACTGATTAGTTAATTATCTTAATTTCTTAAATGCACCTTCTCTTTTCGGCGGAAATAATGAATTTGGTCAAAACAATGAGATGATACCAGCAGGGCAATCACAAACAATAATTCACGGCAATTTAAGTGAGCGGAAGCGAAAACGCTCAACTTTTGATTATCTCAGAGTTTCTACTCGGAGGCTCGCAAAAAATCCTTCAAAATGGAAAGCCAATATTGCAAAATCTGCCAGACAGGCTGGAAAGCCTTATGTCAATTCGAGAACTGAAAAAGAATATCCTTCACGTGCAATGGGAAACGGTTGCGACGCGAAATGTAGATTTAAATGTAATAGAAAGATATCGGAAAGTCAACGATTATCTATTTTTAAAGCATTTTGGAGCATCCCAGATTCTACGAGAAAATGGGTTTCACTATATTGCACGGTTGATAGCAGTCCAGTCTGTAAAAGAACATACAGTCGAATGGGATAGTGAAAGAAACCGAGCATGTACGTATACGCTCAAAGTAGACGGTGAAGATGTTAAAGTTTGCCAAACAATGTTTACGCAAACTTTAGCTATTTCTAAGAAAATGGTTCACACTGTTCTTAGAAAAACAGATGACACCGGAAATATATCTCCTGACAAAAGGGGAAAACGTAGTAAAAGAGATTCTGCGTCGAGCCTTGCAATAATAAAGGATGGAATTAGAGAGCATATAAATCTTTTTCCAAAAGTACTTTCGCATTATATACGGAAAGATAGTAATCGCGAGTATATTGAATATTTAGACGGTAATTTATATGTTAGAAAAATGTACAAAGTATATGAAAAATGGATTAAAGAAGGGAAAGGCGGCGAATGTGGAACACTTCGTCAGTATAGAGATATATTCAACCAGGAATTTAATATTTCCATTTACAAACCAAAAAAGTTCAATTTAATACATGCATTATGTGGAAAGAAGCTTCTCTTGAAGAAAAACAAGCAATGCAAGAATCTTATGATGAGCTCATGCAAAATCGAACGCTTGCTATAAATTTAAAAGAATTAGACACAGAAATTGCAAAAAGACATTCATCAATATCTGCATCATGCTTCGACCTACAGAAAGTATTAAATGCACCACACTGAGAAACGAACGCCTTCTACTCCAAAAGGAAATTATCCGTTTATAATTTTATGATTTTTGAGTGTGACAAAAAACAAGGACACTGCTATGTGTGGAGCCAAAATGTAGCTAAAAGAGGATCGACGGAAATAGCCAGCTTCTTATTGGACTATATTGAATGTAAAACAAAAACTGGAACGAAATACTTTTGCTTTTATTCTGATAACGCTGGCAGACAAAATCGAAATCGCTTTGTTTTTTCCATGTACTTATATGCCGCCATTAGGTACGATGTTAATATTACTCACAGGTTCCTTGAAGTTGGACACACTGAAAATGAAGGCGACAGTGTGCATGTCCTTATTGAAAGATGCAGTAAAAATCGAAATATTTACATTCCTGAAGTATGGTATACTCTGATTAGGGAAGCAAAAGATGGATCTAAGAAGAAAAATTCAAACCCTTATATCGTTAAAGAAGTTCAACAGGAAAATATTCATACTTTTAAACCACTCGTTGAACTTCAAAACTGGGTTCTCGATCTTGAGGGAAGGCAAGTAAAATGGTCGCAGGTTCGTTAAATTATTGCCAATAGTGCAGAACCCACATTGATACGGTACAAGTATGATTTTCGGAATTCTCCTAAGTCAATTGAGATTATAAAAATGAAACAAAGTTGCCCTCTCAAACTGGATACTTATAAAGTTCCCAGAGCCTACAAATCTAGAATTTCTATCTCTCTCGAGAAGAAAAAGGATTTAATATCATTATGCGATGGTGGAACAATTCCAACCCGTTATCATGGTTTCTTTAAATCATGATATGCTACTGAGAAAATAGAGAAAGAATAAAGGATTTAAAAAACTTTTTTTTGTGATAAGAGTATTTATTGTAAGGAAATTTCTGTGATCAAAATAACATTTTATGCTTTTATTTTGGTTCAAAAGGTTTAGAATAAAAAGTTGTAAATTGTTACTTGATGCCATCATTTTGAAAGTTACTATTTCTTTAATAATAATCTAAGTGATACTATTGAGGAAAAATAAGAGTTTACTTTAACTAAGAATATTTATATGATGGATGTTATACTTTTGAATGAATGTTAAAGTTAAGGATTGTTACAGACAAATGCTAAATTTGAATATTAATTATGTACAAAAATTTCTTATAACAGTACATGATATGTGTATTTATTCATTATTATCTAAGAATGCTTATTACGCTTTTTTATATGAGACATATAATAATTATAGTGTTTTGCTGTTTCCGTTCGAAAAATATTTTAACATGAAATAAACTTTTATTAATAAAAAATTTAATGTAAAATTGTGTCCACCTTTTACTTTGTGTGCCTACGATACAAAAAATAATAATATGTCTTTATTTAAAACTTGATTGGAAGAAAATTTAACAAGAGTTTGCATTTAATAAAAAAATATATAGTCCCTCTGAAACGTTTACCATTATTTTAATCAGATAACCTTCAATCTTCATATAAAAAGGTATAGTTTAAAATCGAAAATATTTATGAATTTTATTTTAATTAAAAATTAAACAGTTTAAATCTTCAATTTAAAGCTCTATGTGTCATTAAAATATCCTCCCGTAACCTTAAATTCAAATATGTACAGAGGTTATGTTCTCTTTGACTAATATAAATAACTAGCATCCTAAAATTTCCCAACAAATATTGTCTTATACAGCTAATGCTTTGACAAATTGTTGAACACTTCCTTCAAAATTCTTTTTAAAACTTATTTAAAGTTAAAATTGAATAATTGCAGTAGACGATCTTGTCAATTCGCACTTCATATTAAAGAGTAATACATATCTTATAAAGATATTATGCAACTTTTTGCTATTAATAATAATTAATGAAATATCAAAGAAAAATATTGTACTTGAGTTTTGTTTACAGCAAATATCCCTGATTTGATATTTAAAAGAAAAGTTTAATTCTGATGAAACTAACAAGTATAAAAATCGACTTAGCTCCTTTTCATTTGGTTATTCCAAGATGGAACCTTGTTATTTGGACACGTCGATTTCGTCATTTTTGAAATATTATATTTTGGCAACAAAATGTTGCTATTACTTATTTTCCGCCTAAGGTTTTCCTCGGTCTACCAAGATCTTCCAGACATTTTACCCGAAAAATCGTTCTTTCTTTTTTTAGGACACCTGTGTAAACAGATTTTTACAGATTTGTGTGCATAGCGCGTGTCTGTTGGAACTCGCGCTTCGTCAAATGAAGCTAATACATTCTTATTATGATGAGAATCATCGAAAAGTTATTAACTGTAATTTTTTAAGATTGTATAAATTTAAATTCAGAGTCTTCAAATTTGAACTGTTTTTGATATTAAAAATGGATAAGTAAATAATATTTATGTTTTATTTTGTAAAATAGAAAATTTTGCAATTTCGATTATATATTTTAGGCATTTTTTTCATTCGAAAGATGTAGATTTGAAAGCTTGACTTCTAATGTTCAAAAAAGTCAAATTTTTAGAATATTGACTTAAACATTATTAAAATGAAATTTTTTTTAATTTTTAAAATGGAAGATTGAAAATACAGCATTCTTTAAGGGTTACAGAAAATTTTTTTATTTAAAAAATTTAGTAAAAATTCAAATCATTTAAACTTTTGGGTTTTAAAACTAAAAAGTGTCTCTTTAATTATTTAGAACAGAAATTTCTTAAGTCTGGAAGATTGTGAATTAAACACTTTGATTTTTGATCATAAAAATAATTAAAAATGACAACAATAATCATTTTGCACTTACCTTTTGCAAATTAAAAAATAATCATGTTTTAAGTTTTACAATTAAAAATTCTGTAATTTGGAAGCCTTATGTGTCAAATCTTTTTAATTTGGAAGATTTACAATTTAAGACTTGACTTTGACTTTATAAATAATTTATAATTAAGAAAATTCTCTTAGACACTTTTTAAATTTAAAAAAATGATTCTGAGAATTAACATAAAATTAAAATTAATTTAAGTTTTTGGTTTTAAAATTAAAAATTGTCTTCTTGATGATTTGCATTAGAAATTTCTGAAGTTTGGAAGATTGAAAATTAAACACTTGACTTTTGATCTTCAAAATCATCAAAACTTACAAGAATAAACTTTTTGCATTGTCCAATTTTAAAATTAAAAATTATGCATGTTTTAAATTTTACATTTAAAAAATCTGTAATTTTTAAGGTTTATTAGTAAAATCTTTTCAATTTGGAAGATTTAGAATTTAAAACTTGACTTGTGTTTTTAGAAATAATTTATAATTAAGATTATTATCTTATGCACTTTTACAATTTTTTAAATGTTATTTTGAGAAATAACATACAATTGAAATTAATTCAAGTTTTGGTTTTTAAAATGCAAGCTTCTCTTCTTGATGATCTTCATTCGAAATTTCTTCCATTAGGAAGATTATGAATAAAATACTTAAATTTTGATCTTCAAACTCATTAAAACCAGCACGAAAAGTTTTTTTTCATCTCACAAATTCAAGAGTTTTCAATATTGTTAACATTAAAAATTGAAGTATGAAAAAAAACTTTTAAAATTACATCATTTTAATTTATACAAATATAAAATTAATGGAATAAAAAATTCCAATCTTCAAGATAGATCTATCTTAAACAAATATTTGAAATTCTGTTTAAACATCATTATGAACATCTTATTACTATAAAAAATCTCATATTAAATTAATTAATCATTGCTTCGCTTCTAATTCCTGATGGGACAATAGCTTAAATTTCCGTCAAAGTTTCAGATTACTGACCACAGAGAGAAATACTGAAAGTCAATTTAAAATACAATCGAAATTAAAATTAAATGAGAATGGTATCAAAACCGACCTAGCTATTTTAATATTTATATAAATTTTGTTATAAATAATTATACTTTATAGTAAGAACTTTAAGTTTAAGAAATATTATCATCCCTTATATTGTATTGTATGTTAAAATATTGAAAAATATAGTTTATTATTTAACCATAAATATATATAGTTATAAAAATAAAAATAGATGAAAAATAAATCGCTTAGTCGTTTCCAAACGAAGACTATACACAAACCCGAAAGGGTGCGTGATTTGATTTCATCGATGGAAGTTATTAATTACGAGTTTCATCCAAGAAGAAGTAGTACTTCTTTTTCTTGTAACAGTAATGATAAATCATATCCTTGACATCCCATCCAACCTACACGTACATAATAGTAAATCGATCTAGGGTCGTTTGTACGAGCGGCAATTTTTAGAATATGAAAACACAAAAGGGAAAATAAGGGTATTCATCGATTGCCAGAAAATGCTAATACAATTGTTAAAACATTTCCACCTGGACGTACAAGAATCTCTTTAGATTTCTAAATCGCAGTCTAGAGAGTCGAAGTTTTAAGATGGTCGATCGTAGTGACTCTGGAAATAAAGGCAATTTGGAATTAAGATAAGAACGACTTTTGCATGCTGAAAACTTGCGAAGGAGGCAAAATGACCATATCAAGATAAGCTAGAAAATAATTTTAAATCAACGTTCTAACTTGTAATCATTTTTCTTTTGTGTTTTTTTAAAATCTATATTAAAATAAACAACTTTAAACCATTTTCAATTACCTGTTGTGATATTTAGTATTTGTTAAGATATTTAACATTCAATAATTTATCAAACAAATGCAATGTTATTATTATAATTTCAAATGGTTCGTTCAAATATTGATTAATCATTTTTATTATTTAAAGTTTATACAATATTTTTTTAAATTTCAAACGTTAGAAATAAAATGTTTAAGTTTTGTTTTTTGTCTCTGAATATGGAACACTTAATGAAATAATTATTGAAATATTTCTATTGATTCCATGTGCATGCGAAACAACCGTAGATACATTACCAAAACTAAATTTACAGCGATATAATGGAATAGAATTTAAACTTAGTTACACGATCTTACTTGCAAGTGTGTTTAATTCGCTCAAAGTAATTACATTAAATTTCTACATTGAAGGAGGAAGTGAAATAAGTACATCAGAACCGAGGCATTCCTCCCCTTTTCTCTTCCACTACCTTGTTATTATGTATGTTTTATCTTTCTAATTGAAGTTTCTTCCTAGTGAATGAAAAACCTAGCAAGGATCATTTTTCATTATATTATTTATTCTTTTAGAGACTATATTGTATCGTTTAGAAATAAAAAATTTCATACAATATCTTGCATACATAGTTATGCTTACATTACACAAAACATTTTGTTTCGCAGAAATACTTTTGTTTTTTATCCTTGTTTCTTTAAAATGGCTCGATTCTTTCTTTAAATTTTAGAAATACATAAGCGTTAAATGACATAATATTGAATTGGAAATATATGTAATTCTTTGTAATCGACTTAAATCTTCAAAATTGTATAACAAAATTTCATTGACAATAATGATATCTATAATAATAATAATCCACAAGTGTTTTGAGATTCAAGAATAATTTAAAAATTTTAAATATTGGTACACATTATCAATAGTAACACTGCAAATGTAGACAGTTTTTGTGAATGTTCAGTCATATCGCTCATAAGACAATGAACAATTTCTAAGTTGACTGCGTTGGTAATTATTTGAAGGTAAAAATTTAAAATTTTATATGAATTGTAAAAATATGTCTATTTCATTTTTAAATAACTGAACAAATTTATATACCCAATTATTTCTACGGATTGATACCATACCCATTTTTCTCATAAAATTATGAGAAGGTTCCAAATTTTCTGCATTGATAACTTTGTTGCTAATAATTCATATTTAATAATGTGCTAAAAAACTAAAGCATTTCAAATCTATTTGTAAACTGTCAATCCTTTCAGGTTAATGAAAAAACTTTTATTTCTAATAGAAAGTTTTATTATATGAACAATATGAAAGCAAAAATGTTCCAGATTGAAGAATTTTGTAATTTTTTAAAATATACTTATTAAAATTTCAAATTGGTTTTATAAACATCTTATCTTTTATACATTGAAACGTACGAAATTAAAAATAAATAATCTTTATTTGTGCGCAGCATGAAGTTGGATTGTAGATATTTTTTGTATTGTTTTTTTACTCCTATTTCTTTACAACTGGTTCGTTTTATTATTTGAAGTTTAAAAACACACAAGTGTTAAAGGAAATAATTTTAAAATTATAATATATAAAATTCTTTGGGATTTATTTTAAATCTTTAGAAGTGTACCAAAAAAGAAATTAATATTTAGAAAATAATTTAAAATTTTTTAATCATGTTGATCAGCTTTCAGCTATAAACTTTCAACATAAAATGGATTTAATACTGAAATCGTTAAGCATTACATAATCTTGAATTAAAAACATATATCAAGTCACTAAATATTTTTTATATTCCATTTTTAAATTTCTCAAAATTTTATCGTTTGCAAATAATTATATCTTGTGCTTGGAAAATAATTAAATCCAATGATTGATTAAATAATTAATGTTGATTTCGATATTAAATTATATTATTAAATATTAATATTATTTTACTATTATTTAATATTACATAACATTGAACTAAATTAAATTGAAGTTCTGAAAATGAATTAATTTTGCAACTTGAAAATTGAATTTTTCAAATTCAAACTTTAAAAATTGATAATTTTTCAATTTCAATTGCTTAAAAATGGTCGAATATTCAATTTATAGCTTTTGAAAAATAATAAATGCTTAGCTTTTTTGAATTAAGCAAACTTTTCATGAATGTTTTTTTTCAAATTAAGAGTTTCGTGTTTAGAATTCCCTGAATTATGTGAAATCCTTGATATCTCCGACTTCTCGAAATTCCTTGTATTCTCTGAATTATCTGATAGCCTAGAATACTTAAATTTATCTGAATTCCTTAACTATTATACATTTCTGAAATCCTAGAAATTCTCTAAATACGCTGAATTCCATCAAATCTTCTACATTATTATTTTTCTATCAATTTGTAAAATTTCTTGAATTCCATACATTAAAAGAATTCACATAGTACAGGGAATTTAAATGAATCTATATATATTTGAGAATTCGGAGGAATTAAAGAGACTTCAAGGTACTTAAAAGAATTCAAAAGGATTTGAAAGTGTTTCAAGAAATTCATAAGAATGAAAGATCACGGGAAAATAAATATTTTTTTGGTACATTCCTTATTTTTCCACACCTTTTCTACACTAATCTGTAAAAAAAGCTTGAAAAATGAAACCATGTCTCTCAATTTATTGTTTTTCAGTTATTTAACTCATCTGATTATATATATGAAACTCTTTGGGATCAATTATGAATCTTCAAAATTGTATTAAATATATTATTTTTATGTATTATTGTTAATTTTTAGAAATTTCTGTCCTCTTTTTCATACAAATAAGTACTGCTAGAGAATTTGAATATTATTACCTAATGTAAAAATTAATCATACTTGAATGAATCAGAGTTGTGATAAATAATATTCAGTAAATTATAATGTTTATATAAAATAATTACAAACTCTAAAACAATTCGTCTTAGAGAATTTAAACATGACATCCACCATTGCTTGTAAAAAAAGATTTGGTCAATTGAAAATAAAGATTTAGGCTTATAAAATTAGTACAAAATATTTATAAAAATGGATTATTTGGCAAATTTTATTAGTTATCTGACGATTGTAAACCGCTTCGTAACAAAAATTTTAAATTACACTAGTTTAATTTAGTTTCATTTTAAACTCTAAATGAATTATAAAACAAAATAAAGGCTTATTTTGTGCATATATTTGAGATTCTTCTGAACGAATGAAATACTTAAGGAATTTAGAGGAATTGCGTGAAAGTGTTATAAATTTCGAAATAAATTAGGAATTTAAAGTAATGGTTACACCTGAAAGGAAGATTTTTGTAAACACCTGCGGTTAGCTAATTGACTAGGGTTTTATTTAAAACTTCCAGTTTTATAATCACCTACGATATATATTTACCACTAAATAATAAAGGAAAATTTGAATATATTTGAATAAAGTAAGTTTAGTTTTTGAAAATTAAAAAAAAATACAAATTTAATTTAATTTTAATTTTAATTTTAATTTAATTTGACAATTATAATGATTCACGTGAAAGATATTCTACAATTCTACAGAAAGCATTCTATGGAAATCTACATTCTACATGCGCAAATTCTATAAACATTTTATGTGGAAATGAACATGCCGGAACTAAGTTCAGATTTTCGCTATATTACCTTCCGCTCTCCATACGGTACTTTGAAGTTTCGATAATAAACGTTAATTTAATTATTTCATGATTTAATAATTCTTAATTCAATTACATGTAAGAAAACGTCTACCGCGTGGAAGATACGTTTCAGACGAACGTATGGTCTTGGATAGAGTTGCTATTACGAGCAAGGGTGCACAGATAACGAAGAACAAAGAGGACAATAAGGGCATTCTCCGATTGCCAGAAAATGCAAATGCAAATGCTAAAACATTTCCACCTGAGTGTTCAAGGATGTCTTAAGATTTCGAAATTGCAATCTAGAGACTCAGAGTTCTAAGATGGTGGATCCTAGTGACTCGAAATGAAGGTAATTGGGATTCAGATAAGAACGAGTTGTGCATGCTGAAAACTTGCCAAGGAGGCAAAATGACAATGTTACAATAAGATGGAGAATTATTTAAGATTGAAGTTTTAACTTATAATCATGTTAATATCACGTTTGAAAATCTATAAGATTTAGATTACATAACTTTGACTAATTTCTAAATAGCTATCTCTCAACTGATTCAAGATGATTTGTAGTTTAAAAAGTGATTTGAAAAAAGCAAGAATCTATTCCAACACCTATCTGATTCAAGTTAAGAAGTCAGATAAAAACTTTGAGATTTTTGTTGATAGAACTGTAGAAGAATTTCTTCTTTTTCATTAGAACTTTTCTAGAATTAAACTTCTCTTCGTTTTAGCTTTTCGCACTTAGGAATCAGAAATTCTTTTTACAGCTTTTAGATTATCTGTTCATGGTTTGTAATCACGAGGACTCAATTTGTTTTTGATTAAGGAAGTTAAACCATAATAAATTTTTATTTTAGCTGATTTTCTTAAATTTTTTGTATTTGTTAAAACCAAAAATTATATTTCGAATTAATTTAGAGGTATCATCTATGATATTATATATTTTGAAAACATAATAGCTCAGAGTTTTTACTTTAGTGCCATACATAACTACAATGTACCGCGGGCGTTATATTACTGCCTTTTATTTAAACAATATGAACGTTTTAGAATATAAATTATACGGTATCTTAATTTTGGAAATTATAATTATAAGTTTCAACGTGAGATTACGATTATTGAAGGTTTTTTATTTTTCTTTATTTTGGAAATGACCGTAAGTCTTTCAGATGAAACTAGTGAATGCGGATGCTTGATTTTGACTTAACCAAAATTTGTTACTTTTGAACAAAGTGTAAACATTTTTTTGTGTAATTTGTCAGAGATAACGTTTTTTTCATGGCCTTCAAATTTATTGAAACAAGTCATAAATCATCTTAATAACTAACTAAAAATAGTTTCCAGTAAATTAATTCAAGAACAATTTTTATGATCTTATAAACAAACTAATAAACGGAAGTCATTATTTCGTGTTTTGCAGTTACTAGATATTTTAAATCCATATATTTTGCAAGAAATATGACGGCTAGTTATGTACACTTAAAATAAATTGAGAATAGCAGCGATTTTCCAATTTCTTTATAAACAGGCTCAATTATTTTTAAGAAAAAACTTCAAATATATTGGCAATGACTAGCTGCTGTCGTATTTTTCACGATGACAAAAGCTGTTAATTATATAAACAATTTTTTTAAACAAATACTAATTTTGACAATTTTTTAATGAATAGATTTCATTTTTTTTAGGAAAAACTAGAAATATCTTGACAAAGACTCCTTACCGTAATATTTGTTATAATAACAAACATTTTTAATTAGTTAAACAAATTGCGAATAAACTCGAAATGTCGTTCCAAAAGTTCCTTGCTGTCCTATTTTTTAAATTACAACAAATTGTACTTATATAAACAAACTTCATAAAAGACAGCACTAAGGTGGTCCCAAAAATGCTTTTCGAGCTACAAGGCAAGTCACTCCCACGTTCCAATGGGCTCTTGGAAGTCCCATTTGATTAATATTTGGAAATTTTTGATTTTCGAAAAATTAAACGCATGTTCTAGGGTGTCATTGATACGTTCTAACTTTTTGAGGGATTGAATAGAAGTGACTATGAAATGAAACAATACTAATACCTTTTATTTTTAACCTACCATCCACCGCCCTGCTTTGCCCCAAATATTACCCAAAAAAAGCTAAATTTTTACGTATTATTGTTAATTTTAAGCAATTTCGGTCGTCTTCTCCATACAAATAATTACTGCTATTAAGCTTGAATATATCCCATAGTTTTTTAACACTGTTTAATCATTTAAGTGAATGCATCTTATTTAAACGTTTATTTATTCCAAAGAAATGTAAAAAATAATCGTATTTTCTAAATTAAAAGTAATAATTGGTCATTTCTTGGAGTAGAGAATTTTTTAAAACACATTATGTAATTATTTAAACAATGATTTTTTATTTACAAAATTTATTCTTGTCACTTTTTGTTGCATTATTACATCATTTTGATAGATTTTTACGATGTTTACGATTATCGTATTTTAAAATAAGTGCATTCGCTAATGCAAATTATGATTTCAGTTTAAACATTTTCTCTGAACGTAACTGATCAGGGCGAAGTTTCATATTTTAGGTGATTTATAACAATTGAAGCAATAAAACTAGTCCTAAGATAATTTTGTACAATTAGTGCAATTCACTTATAATCATTTGAGTAATAAAAAGCATAAGAGAAGCCAATTTTGAAATTGAAGAAAAAATTGAAAGTGACGAAAATATCAGAAGTTTGGAAGCAAAGAGCATGAAACAATTATTGGACAAGGAAATTCAACTCTTTATCACAGCGAATTCACGTGAAATTTTTTCGTGATTTGAAATCTTGAAATCTTTTCTTTAACAAAACGCATCGAAAACGGTGAAGAACGCAGATTTCCTGTAGGACTCAACAATTTTTAAACATTTAACAGTAGTCAATGATACTGCGCAAAGATTTTTTAAATTAACATCGGACTTTTAGCTGCTTGATAACAAGAAATGAGGATCACAAACAGTAATCACTAAAAGTATTAAAAAACTGCGGAAAGTGGTTTTCAGATATCAAAAAGAAAACATTGTCTTTGGCCAACAAATAATATTTTCTGATCAGCGTTGTCATTAGACTGCATATAAAACAGATTTAGATTATATCACATTATAGTATTTTAAAGACTTTTCTAAAATCAAGCTGACATACTGGAAGACACAAAAATATTTATAAATATGTATTTACGAAAATAATTACAAGATTTATATTTTATATTATTGATTTGAATATTATATTTTTGAAACATAATTGTTTAAACAAATTATGTTTAAGACCTAAATGTCTTTTAAATATATTACTATAATTTTAGCAATTTTTTTTGTAATGCAACAGCCACTTGCTAATCCTGACATTCCTAACTTGTTGTAACAAATTTCTTTTATCTTTACGAGCAATTTTATTTTTATGTTTGCAGAAAGTCAAGTACAAGTTAATAAATCCAAGCATGTAATCATTCATCAGAGCAAGACCTTGTGACAGGAAACCGGGTTCTCGCGAAGTCGTTTGATATGATCGCTTAGCACACAGAACCTGCGGGGTAGAGTATTTTAAATAAGAAATATCAGCCTTGTCCCGTTGAGGTTAAAATATCGACTCGATACTCAAGCTATCAAAGGTCTTTGTCTAAAAATAATCCCAGCAGGTTCTCTGCACTATGTGGACTCTCGCTTACTATGGTTGACAGAAGAATGTATAGGACCAAGTGGATCAGGTCGACGATTGATCCGACACGAAGACTATCACTGGCGTCGCTTCTGAGTTGAAGGGGACAAAATGGGCTCAACGTAAACAAGGAATCCATGATTTGGAAGGCACCCTATCGCTACATGCAAATGAGCACAGGGGGATTGTAATATATTATAACAGGCTGACAAGAGGGACCTACATTCTTCGAAATTTTGTTTTGATTCCTGATCCTCCTAGCAATAGGTCATTACCAAGCTTGTAATATGCTAAAGTACAAAATTGAAATTTAAGAAATTCAAATGAGATTGAAATCAGATTTAAAATCCCATTTAACGTCTAACAATCAAGTTCATGTACAAAAGTCTTGAAAATAAAACCAAGAATCTAACGACCATATTTGGAGAACCACCACAAAAAGCTCCTGTTGCAACCTGAATAAGCAAAAAAATTCCCATTTTCGTAGTTCATTTCTATTTCAGATATATTTATATCCAGTTTGCCATTTGACCCTCACTTAAATCTCGGGTGTCAGGTAGAGAGCATCGTGGTTTTGTTGCTGTCCCTGCCTTCTAGAATTTTTTTTGCCTTGATAAGAAAAATGTATAAGTGCTGACACGTTGGTAATTATTTTGTACAAATGTTGTTTTAATGTGGTTTCATAATAGAAAAAAATGAAAAGAAGAAAAAATTTGAAAGGAAGAAGGGGATTTGGTTGGCTGTCTTCTCATTTTTCTTTCTTCTTTTTTATTGTTGCCCAAAAAAGACTTTTTCTTTTTTTAGGAAACTCCGTTGTTAAATTGTTGCTGTTCCTGTCTGTTCCAATTTTTATTTATTTTTCTTCGTCCTTGATAAGCGTGCTGTATGAGTGCCGACGCGTTGGTAATTATTTTGTACACGTGCTTTTTTTATTGTAGTTTGATAATAGTAAAAATAAAAAACAAGAAAGAAATGAACCAAAAATTAAGAGAGGGAAGGGGATATGGTTGGTTGGTTTCTCATTTTTCCTCCCTTTTTATCAGTCAAAAATTTTTTTTTTTGTATGAAATTATTAATGTTTATGGTTCGAAATGAATTTTCTTAGGTGGAAGGTTTATCGTTTTTGTCAAAAATGTATTTGTTTGGTTGAAAATTGATTTATTTTGTTGAAAATTCGTCCTGTTTATTTTAAAACATTTGTTAACTGAATATTGAACTATTTCATGTTTGATTTAAATTTTGAAAATTCAACTATTTTGTTGAAAATTCATATAGATATTTAGTTTAAAATGCGTCTATTTTAGTGGATCATTAATATTCTTCATTAAAAATGTTTTTCTTTTCTTGAAAATTCAACTATTTCGTGGAAAATTCATTTTTCTATACAATTTTTAATATTGTTGTTAAAAACTGAACTATTTTGTTGAAAATTCTTCGTTTGTTGGTTGAAAATAATTACCATGACTACGAATTAACATATTGAATTTTTGGTTAAAAAGTAATCTCTTTTTCGTTAAGAAATCAACTATTTGGTCAAAATACATGTATTTATTATAAAATTAATGCTCGTGGGTGAAAATTCACCTTTATGGTTGAAAATTTTTCTTTTTTTGATAGAAAATTGATATTCTTAGTCTATTTCTTTGGTTGAAAATTTAAATATTTTATTAAAATTTCATTTGTTTTTGCTAAAATATATTTCGTCAAACTGAAAGTACAACTATTCGATTTTTTGTTTGAAAATTAGCTTTTTTATTTTAAAATTTAACTGTTCGATTGAAAATTAATCTTTTTGTTTGAAAATTCTTATTTTTTTGCTATAAAATTAATCGTAATGGCTAAAAATTCATCTTTTTGGTTAGAAATTTAACTTTTTAGCTGTAAATTTAATATTTTGTTTAAAAATTAATTTTGATCGGTGGTAAAAAATTTATATATTTCATTGAAGATCAGACTCTTTTGCTAGAAAATGAATTTCTTTGATTGTCGTTTCACCTTTTTTACAAGAAGTTGAACTATTTTGTTAAAAATGCAGTCTTTGGGGTAGAAAATTCATATTTCTGGTTTAAATTTTATGCATTAGTTTAAATATTCATCTTTTTGGTAAGAAGATTTATATTTATGGTTAGAAGTTTAATCATTTGGTTAAGAATTTTTTTTTTAAATTCATAGTTTTAGTTCAAATTCATCTTTCTGGTGTAAAAATTATCCTTTTAGTTGATAAATTATCCATTAGCTTAAAAATTCATCTCTTTAATTGCAGATATATCATTTTATTAGACAATTTTAATTCATATTTAGTTAGTTTGAAATTGAACTATATCATTAAAATATCATCATTGTTGGTTAATATTTTTCTATACAGAATATTTACTATTCCATCTTTGGATTTAAATATAAAATTTACTTTTTTAGTTGAAAAATCGACTATCTTGATAAAAAAATGTTCTTCGTTGAAAACTCTTTTTTTTTAATTTCAGTTTTTTTCTGATAATTTCATCTAATTTGTTTTTAAAAATTTTGCTCGATTTAAAATATTAATTCTTTTAATTGAAAATTTAACAATTTGTTCTGATTGAAACTTACTTTTTTTAGTTCAAAGTTCATATGTTGTGTTGAAAACTCGTATTTTTTGGAAAACAGAAGTTTTTTTGAGGCCTTTTTTTCTTATTTCTAAACGTTGGTATAAACAATTTATGAGGTTATTTTCATCTAAGACCGAGTTAGCTTCCCTATCTCCTCTATACTCGTATATCAGTCATACATATTGCATTCTCATTAAGCCATACAAATTTTAAATGGCCAGACCACTGAGGGAATAACATTGCCCGCATTGTTTTTGTTTGTTCTTCGTGCAAAGGAAATACTTGGCAACATTTTCGGGAAGATTTTAAGACCCGATATATCCAAAAAATTAAGGGAAAAAATGAAGAATTTTGAACAGTATACTCTTACATATATAGATTTTAGTGAAAATGTTCGTTCAGTGACCGTGGTCTTTATAATGGATATAGTATCATATTTTATTTAATCTCATAGTTTCTAAACCGAAAAACAAGTAAAAGCATATAAAAGTCTAGAAGCTTATAAATTGTGTGAAGCTGCTTCTATGATAAAAGTGAAGCGCAAGCAGTTTTTCATTTTTAGTTTGGAGTTAGTATCTTCAGTTATAACTTATTAGTTTCTATGAGAATAAACATTAACATTAAGTAATATTCCTGTGAATCATGGAATTCGTTTCAATTTACGTCATCAAATTCAATTGCTGATGTAAAATGCAATGGTATTTTACTGATACTTTTAGGTTAGGGGTAGTCTCCGGCAAGAGCGATCTACTTGCCTAATTGAAAACTCAAGTGATAGCACCAAAAAATTGTGAGATTGCATTCTTCTTTTCGATTTGAATGTAGATAAATAGTATGTTTTTAAAAATCTATAAAATATTATATTTACCTGATATGAAAAATTACAAAAATGTTCGACTAAAAACATTACAAAAATCCCAGATTTTTCTCATTACACAAAGCTGCTAAATACAAATTTCAAAAATCTCTACCTTACTCTGAAAATTTATCATTTTCCCTTACGAAGAAGATTAATTTTCTTCCAAAAAGGTTAAAGTTTCAACAAAATACATTAAGAAAAATCTTGAATTTTCGTAAAGTTTTTTTAGTTTTATATTTTTGACATTTGCCATAGAAAAATATAATTTTCTATAGATTTTCCTAATAATACTACTTATTTACATCAAAGTGGGAAAGAAGAATGCAATCAAACAACTTTTTAATGATATCACTTGAGTTTTTTATCTGCGAGCAGATCACTCACACCAGAAACTGCTCCTAACCACAAAATCTCAATAAACTGCCACCACATTTTACATCAGTAATGGAGTTTGATAACGTGAATTGAAACGGATGCAATGCTCCACAGGCATATCACTTAATACTAATGTTCATAGCCGGGAAAAATAATAAGTTATAACTAAAAATACGAACTCAAAACAAAAAATACTAAATTGTTACACTAACGTCTCTCAGAACCATTCATATGTTTTTTATGCTTTTGCTTGTTTTGTGGTGGAAAAACTGTAAGATTGAATACAACATGACACTTAATCCACTGTATTCACAGAGGGCACTGAACTCACATTTTAGTTAAAATCTATTTTTGTAAAAGCATACCGATCAAAGTTTTTGATTTTTTCTATTTTTTTATTGTATCAGATCTATACATCTACCAAAAAATGTGCCAAACATTCATTCTGCATTTTGAAAAAAATAAAATAATGTTTAGAAATTCCAGAAAAACATTCAAACTATAGGGGGAGGGGGGGGGGATTTCCCTCGCTGGTCGGTCGGAGCGCGTGACGTCATGAATGAGAATGCTTTATCTTTCAATGAACGCATTGAACGTGAACGCGTATCAAACTGCCTCGAAAATGCTTTATCAGAGCCAAATTCAACATCCTGATGTCACCTTGTCAAGTACTGAATGTTCTTTACGAGGAGTCTAGCATATTTTATACGAGTAAAGCTGGCGAGAGAAGCCTATTGTAGGTATAGCCTGCATTTATTTCCGGCAACATCAAGGACAATAGACATTGCACAAAGTATATTTTAAAATAAATACATTTTTACAGGTAAAAAAACTGACACTTTAACTTATTTTTTAAATTTATTCGGATCTAAACTATTGAAGTCGACGAAAGAATCGGAGAACCTCGATTTTGGGATAAGTAGCTCCGCGTGGAAATGTATTAGTAGGGTTTATTCACAGGAATATCTAACACTTAACCAGCACTATGGGTCCATATGACTCAAGGGAATTTTTTTACACAATATTTCCCATTAAAACACCCAAACAAAGGGCATAGAATAACAAAAATGATGAAAAACGTAATTTAACTTTTTTTCCAAAAAAAAAAAAACTTTTGGCTGAAATTAGTTCCTTTTTTAAAGCATACACTATTACGTTTATTTTTGCGTGAGAGTGCATCATTTGAAAAGTAAGCAGTTCCATTTTGATGCAATAATAATAAAAAAAATTGAAGTTTTCTGAATTTGTACATAAAAAAATGGCATTTTATAACTTTCTCTACTGATTGTCATTTTATAAACTAATTTAATTTATTTATATATGTTCCAAAACTATTCACTCTTAGTTTTAAGTAGTTAAACACAATGCAGTTATCTGGTTTTGAATGATCAATATTTTTATTGCAGTAATTAAAATCAGATTTCGACCAAGCGTCAAAATTTATTATTCTCAGTGAGTTGCATGCCTAAATAATCACAATTGGTATTAAAGTGCAAAAAATTCACTGTGAAGTTAAAAATGTTGATGTTTTATCTCAAATACTTTAGGAAATATGACTTAGAGAAGTGGTTACTTATTGAAAAATCGACTTAAAAATAATTTAATTTTAGTTTTTGTTTTCGTAAAATATCTCATTTCCTGTGCGTTTTAGATCAAAGTTGCAATCGTATTTATTAATTAAATAAATTAAATTATACAGCAATTAGAAAATAATTTTTTGGAAAATAGCCTATTTCTGCTGCATTCCACGTGAAAAAATATGTTTATAAGACTGAATGCAAATCGATTTTCTATTAATACTATAAAATATTGAATTAGGTATATTTAATATCACCAAAAATATTGCCATAAAACGCGTGACAAAATTTTATCAAGTCTTGTCAAAGGGCAATATTTCACGAAACATTAAAGATAGAACATTCAATATTTTATATCATTTCTGAAAATTGTAAGTACATCTTTTTTATGATCAAATTCTTCAACGCAAAATACAGCAGAAACAAGAAATTTACAAAAAAAGTTACCTAATTAAGGTTACTTAAAAAAAGGCAAAACGATTCTTTAATTTTATTTCTTATACTCAGGAGGCATCGTTCAAATATATCCATACAACACTGTCATCAACAAGCACTTTCCAGTCCAAATTGATTCAATCTACGAGTCGCATTTCATACTGTTTCCGGAATATATTTATTTTATTGAATTCAAATTGACATTTTTTGTGAGACATAGATCTTGAGACATTCACAAAACTGTTTTAAAAAATTCATATATTAATTTTCTTAGGGAACACACTGAAGATTTCGAATTTGTTTACATTCTCAAAGAGTTTGAAGGTCATTCAGGAAAAATAACTGCAATTAACTTTTAAAAAATGGGTTCAAATAGAATCATTGTTTTTTTTTATAATATTATTTCTGCGTTTTAGTAGGCCCATTATTCATACATCTACAATATTAATTGAACCTCATTTGTAGCAAACTATGCTCATAGCTCTCTAAACAGGACTGGACATTTAACTAATTCAATCAGTGCGAATTTACTGCAAGATCTACATAACGATTTTGATTTAAGGTTTCGAATTTTTTAAATGAAATTTTTTCTGAAAAAGATCTCCTTTCGCTCCGCTGGGAATCGAACCACAGAACTTCCGATTGTCGGTCGGGTGCTTTCCCGTTAAGCTACTAGAGAAATAGAGAGAAGAATAATTTTGCATATATACAAGTATTATTATGGCAGGTGTACAAGATAAATTTATTTGATATTCTGATATTCTGATATTATCTGATGATAATACAGATTCTTTTCCAAAATTGGAATTGTAACACCTGGGAAAACAATGCGTGCATTTCTGAAAAAGGATTCTTCTCTCGATCTCTCTAGAAGCTTAATGGTAAAGCAGCCGACCGGTAATCGGAAGTTCCATGGTTCGATTCCCAGCGGAACAAAGGGAGAAGATCTCTTTTAAGAACAAATTAGATTTTTTTTATTAATAGTTCTATTTGGTCTGTCAATACATTAAGAAATTCTTTTATTTTCTGATGGCAATACAGATTCCTTAAGGTTTTTAAAGTAATACAGTTCTCTTTCGTAAAAAAAGATCGCGAAATTCTGTGTTTATATAGTAGAACGTTTACTTCCAGAAATAATAGGTCTGCGTTTCAGATAAGAAATACCAAAAGAATACCTCTCACAAAAGGAGAGGTCAGTGCCCTATCTATCAAGATAATGTGGTTACGAGAATTTTGGGTAAGGTACGTCTCCCTATATATTTTTCTGCACTATCGAATTTTAACATCAAAACCCTGTTTTTGATGAGCGTTTGTGGTTGTAAAAGGCTTTTTGCACTGTATAAAAACTAGAATTTTTATCTCTGATTAGTATTAAAATAGGAATTATTGCAAAATAAATAGAATTGTTCATTAAATTAAGTATCCATTTGGAAGGGAGTGGTTTGACGTATTTATCAGTTTTTAATTAACCTTCTATCTAAAAATAATAATAACTTTAACTGTTTTTCATAGGGCTCTTTATATTTAGAATATACATATACTTGCACCGGGGTCTCCAGTTGTACTGAAAATCCTCAAACCTTTATCGACGATGTAAGGACTTACTCAGAATCGCGACTCGCTTTTTTCTTTTAACGTGTTTCACTTGCAAATGCAATATATCGAGGATAGTGAAATTGAAGGGTTACGTCCAACGTGAATCGAGTCTCGAGCTGAAAAGCTTATAGTCTTGCCAAAGTTCAATCACCTTTTTTTATCTTTATTTCTTATGTCTCGAAAAGAGCAACTGATTCCTATAAAAATATCACATCCTCTACAAGTATATAAAACATTTTTATAATGGAATATTTAGTAACATTCACTTAAAAAATGTCCTTTTGAAACTTGAAATTTTAAGGCACATATTTAATTTTCAATTATAGGTTAATAATTTTTGGAATTATATTATGACGAAAAAAATCAGTAAAAGACGATTAAATATGCTTAGATCATTTTCATTTTCTTCAGCCAATCTAGGACGCGAAAATTTTATTTTAAGCCTTTAATTTAATTTTTCTCATTTAGTTAAATCCGAAGCGATTGCAGCATCATTGTTATTCCCCGAGTATTCCCAATTTTGCACTGCTTTAATATCCTGTCATACCTTCGGAATGAAGGAAATGAATGTGCAGCATTTTATTGGAAAATCAATGTTCGAAACAAATTCATAATTTTAAAATTCATGAGATCTCATTTAAAACGAACTTTATAAAAATGTTTATTTCAATAGCCTTTTTAACATATATCCACAGGAAACTGGATCTTTTATATATTTTCCAATAGCAAGTTTTTTAACTTAAAGAAAACATATTAACGATTGTTGAAGTATAAAATCTTTAATTTAAATTTTGTTATTATTAAACTTTTTTGTGTGAAAATTTTTCAAATTAATAATGCTTATATTCTTACATTGTAAAATTTTCAATTATTAATGATTTTTAAATGTATACAACTATATATTTTTTATCAATTTAAGTTCGGAACCTTTATATTGTGATACATGTATTAATATAAAGTTCACTTTTTTTAAACTTTGAACTTATAATTTTTCAGCTAGTAAGACTTTTAATTTTAAAATCTAAAAATATTTTCAAGGACGTTTACTATGGTTATCCCAAGCTTAAAAAGTAGCGTTGTTGAAAATGATTAATAAAATAAAGGAAAATATTCTCATACTTGATCATGTAAATAATTTTTTAAGATAACTAAAATAAATTTTTAAACAAAAGCATTTTAAAGTAAAATGGTTTATTTAAAAATGATTTATTCAGAGTAATATTTATTGAATTTATAGTTAGATAAGAATTCCAATTATTATTTAACCCTTATGTTGTAAGGCTCATTTCATTTATTAAAGGATTGGTTACGCAATATTTTTATCTAAAGTTCGAAAATATTACCCGCGATTCTGACAGTAATTTTTAACATTGCTTCTATTGAACTTGAGATAACTAGTTAATATTTACCCTATTTTCAGCAAAAAAAACGTTTATAGTTGGCCATCCCCTAAATGTGCAAAATCCACCTTTCCAAAATAGTTGACCATCTTTCTAGCATTTAAAGAAAAACATTTATTGTGCGCCATGCAATACTTCGGCGAAATATACCCCTACATTATTTTTAAACCCATTACCAGCTTTTTTAACATCTGCTTATAGATGGTCATAACATAACTTGGCCAAATCTACCTTTTAATTATATTTCACCCCGTGTTCTGTGTTTTAAAAAAATACTTGTATATAGTTGGACATATGCCACATCGAAAAACTTTACCTCTCATTTATATTTGACCCTATTTCCAGTATTTAAAAAAAACTGTTTACAGTTGGTCATACCCCAACTTGGAAAAATTTGTTTAAAATATTTGACCCCATTCCCAATATTAAGAAAAAAACTTTATAGTTGGCCATATCCTAACTCGCTCAAATTTATCTCTCAAAATAGTAGACCATATGTGTAGTATTAAATAACCTAACTCATCAAAATCTACAAAATTTCTCAAAAATATTTGACCCCATTTCCAGTATTAAAAAAAATATTTAGAGTTGACTATCCCCTAACTCGAAAAACTTTATCTTTGAAAAATAGTTGATCCGATTTCCAATTAAAAAACTATCCGTTTACAGTTTACCATAACATTACTCGGCAAAATCTACCTCTCAATTATATTTTGCTCCATGTTCAGTATATTTTTTAAACGCCCATTTTAAGTTGACCATATTCCAACCTGGCAATATCTACAAAACGCTACTTGTTTACAGTTGACTAAACCCCAATTTAGAAAAATCGACAGTGTTGGCAAAAAAACCATCGATTTAAACTTACACATTCCCTTAATCGGCAAAATTTCTCAATTATATTTGACCCCATGTTTAGTTTATAAAGAAAAAACCTTTTAGAGTTGGGCATATTCCAACTCGACAATATCTACCTTTCGATTATATTTGGCCACACTTTCAGTTTTTTTCTAACATCCATCTATAGTTGACCATACTCCTAATTGGAAAAATTTACCTCCCAATTATATTTTACCCCATTTTTACTTTTTTTTAATACTCTTTCATAGTTGACCATACCTTAACTTGGCAAAATATACCTCACAATTATATTTTACCCCATTTCCAGTTTTTTCTTTAATTATCCGTTTATATTTGACCATACTACCAATTAACAAAATTTACCTATTAATTTTATTTAACGCCGTTCCCAGTATTTGAAAAAACACCTATTTATAGTTGTTCATACCACAACTCAGCAAAATCTTACTAGCAATTAAATATGAACCCATTTCCAGTGATGTAAAAAACCACCAGTTTAGTTTAGTTGCCTCCGTCTATACTCAAGGATGCACTTTGATATACTGGTTACCAAAATAACCACAATAATACAATTTTTATTTAATAAAAATAAAAACTTGTATTTTTTAGGGATGATGCTATGATCGTTAGTGAATCTATTGAGACTATACTCATATCCAGAAAGGAACTGACAGTAGGTATTTAGATGTTCGAAGCAAAAGTATAACACTTGTGCTTATGGAACTCGCCAAATTAAGATTCGCCTTTTCGAAAAACGATTCTTCAAAGTTTTGGACCGAAAATTCCGTGAATTTATCCGGCTATATGTCACTATACTTAACTCCATTCGAAACATAAGAACCCTTTTCATGCGGACGCCTACACATAATTTTTTACACTAAATTTGTAAGACACTAGCAATATTACTATCATGAAGGAAAGAAAAAATATTCTACACATGAATTTTGTAGATTGTCATGCATTGTGGATTTTCCGATGGTAAATAATAATTTTTTAAATGCATTTTTTACAAATTCACTGAATAATCCATCATGGTCATTATTTATGTTATTAAACTGCACAATGTAATCTTATAATAAAATAAATATCTACCAAGGTTCCCGAGTACAATTTTGGAAATAATAAGCAGGAAATAAAATAAAATCAATCAACGTATTTGACATTCTTACTATTTTATGCGAGACTGTTTATAATAAAGAACGGAAAAGAGACAAATAAAACATTATGAAAAGATAAATAATTTTATAATAAATTGTGTCCCTATAGAAGTAAACTGTCTAGTCTAAATTTATGTGCCTGGAAAGGGGAAGGAGGAGGTTTTCGGGTTACATTAGTCAATGTAATAAATTTTACAATAATGTAGGTATAGTCAAATAAAATTTTCCATCTGGAATTTAAATTGCGTATTCTCAACTAGAATCGACTTTTTAAATCAGACAACTTGAACAGAAGAGTAAAAGTGTGAAGCCAAGAGCAAGTTCATTCGTGTGGCCTTGAAAACTTTCGATTGACAATTTCATGTTCACTTACCTGGCGTACGCTTACTCTTATTGCAATCTTTCTATCTTTCTCTCACTTACTCAGCCCCCCCCCCCTCTCTCTCTCTCTTTCAGAACTGTAGAACGCTCACACAGATTATTGATATTACCGACCATGATCTAGTTTGCTAATGGATCGAGCTCGACAATGTCAGGGAAATTGCACTACTGCATAAGAAAACGATACCCAGACTAAAGGGAGCCGAAAGCACTTCTCAGTTTGGAAATTTTCAAACCGAAAGAGCTCCTTACAAATAAACTAGACTTTTTAATTTCCGATACTTGTTAACCCATTTCCAAGGATAACCCTGCGAAGCTTAAAAAAACTACATTAACTATGTAACTATGTAACATCCATGTAACATGTAACTATGTAACATCCATGTATGCATTGTTTTTCTAATTAAAAAATATTTAATCGTCTCAGTTAAATTATTATGATGAAACAAATATGTGTTTTAGTTCATATAGATTCGATTGACAGAAAAAGCATTTGTTTCCACTGGGTAATTCAATGTTTCAATAATACTTCTCTCTCAGTCATAATAATATTAATTATGGATATTTGTTGATAATCCGAATGTCGCAATTGATAGTAAATTTTTGCATTCATTGCAAATTTTGATTTAAAAATTATAAAAGAAATATAAGAATAGTTACTATTTTTCTTCACACCCTGAATTGTTGAGAGTGTCCCAGTTTTTAGAATCGCGAATCAGGTCACCGAGTCTTCATTCGAACACTGCTGCTGCATTTTCGAATTTTTTCCCCTAAATTAGAATCAGAGGCTCGTGACTGATAAATGGATAACGGCACCTTTTACGATATTGAATTTTTTAACAATTCCCAACCTCCTTGATGAACAAAACACAATATTTTTGTAAGTTAGCTTGACTGACGGTGTAAGTGTGAGAAAAATAAAAAAAAGTTTTCAAGGAGAATAAGATAAATGATAGGAATATAATGATCTGTTGATGACGCCTTAACTTTTCAGAAGATCATAAAGTAATTATGTGACTTAACCAACTACATAAGTGGCTATTAAGTACATCTTGAACCTATTAATCAACATTTTGCTAATAGCTTCTTAGGTAATAAATAAATTTAATTGAGCTATAAAATTATATAATAATCAATGTATTCCATAATATTGACACTAGCGAGACTTCTTCATAGATTTCAAAGTTACTTATTCAATATTTTGAATTTGGAATATGCAGAAAAAAAAATAAACAATAGAACATTTTTCAACAAAAAGGACTTCTATTAATAATCAGGTTACCCAATCAATCTTTCGTTACACATTTTATAATAAAATGATTCGTATCTACTAATCAGAAATTTCTATCTGTCCGTATTAGAATTTATTTTATAAACTTATTATTCTCGTTAATAAATGTGTTAAACATAAATAAAAACATATTTAAAATAGATTACCTTCTTCTATACATGCTTATTCAAAGGATCCTACTGTGCTACTGCTTATTTTATGCTATCTCCATACCCCGAGTACAATGACACCAACTTGCACTAAAGATAATAGAAGTATTTCGTACGATTTTCCATTCAAAGAGCCACTCGTAAATATTTAAAAGATATACTTAGGGCTTGAAAGAAAACTTCAATGAAAGTTTCGTTTCAAGATTGGATTTACTTCCTGAAGCTGTTCTCAAGGTAAAATTAATAGTTCTATCTCTGGGAAAACAACGAAAACAGGAGTACTTGCGAATGCACAAAAACTGTTGTCCTCGCTAGGTTTTCTGATTCGGGCCAGATTTTTTCTGGACAAAGAGTGTCATAAGAAAAAGGAAATGTGATTTCTACGCTAATTCCAGTGCTAAAATTACGTTCAGCATACTCGTTCTCCAAAAGGTGCCATACAAAATCTCACCTCAAAATTACATGCTGTGCGACGATTTAAAAAAATTAAGTTATGCTTTAATATTAAGAAAAAATAGATTTTTTAAATCTGATTACTTTCTCACTATTCCATAATTCTAGTACAAATTATTTTAAATTAAAGAATCTAATACTCCTATTAAAAGTAACAAACTAAATATTTAAATATACGTCTTTAGCAGCAGAAAAATACATTTAGATGATCAAAATAAGTTTATTAATGATTTCCCAGGCCCCTCAATAATTGTTATCGACTTATTTGTATGCGTGTTTAATAAAAACTCATTCGATCTTTTATTCAAAGGCGCTCTTCGTGAGAAATTAAAGGATGTACCTGACTTTTAGCAGACAAAGATCAATAACGGAAATAGAGTTCTTAAATTAAAACCAAAACACATTATTGCTGAAACTACAGAATTAATCCGCAAATTAAACAAATAATTATTGATCAAGTATTAAAATTACATACATCGAAATCTCCCAATCGGAATTAACATTAAAATTAACTTGGTTATTGGACGTTAAGTAGAATTTTAAATTTGATTTTATTCTGATTTAAATTTCTTAAATTTTGATTCTTATACTTTATCTTAGAAATTAGAAACTTTTGTAGAAACTGCATGACCTAGATATTAGGATAAAATTTTATTAAAATATAATTGTGCAAGATCCCATTTGATTTTTCTCTATAATTTTGAACTTTTTTATACGCTTCCTCTTAATCCAAAAATCAATAATCATGTTCAAATTAAATGATCGATCAAGCTTTGAGATATGTACTTGCACATTAATTCAGCTAATCATGGTTGCAAATCGCATTAATTCAGCAATATTGCGTAATCGTATTACACAAATTATGTTGAGTGAAACGATAGCTTTTAAATTGTTTGAAAATTGGGTGAAACAAAAATATAAATAAACACTTTATTAGATAGATATACCCTTCCCAAAAAAATGTGAAATTGTTGTTTTCGAAAAATATAGCATGTTTTATTTTAACAGAAAGTCCATTATTAAAGTTCTTTTATCAACATTAACGATCATTGAAGCTTTAAGCTTCGAGCTTCAATGATAACATAGGAATAGGGGACGCTTTGTTTACGTGCCACCATAGAAACTGAATGACAGAAAGATATTGTGATAAAAGTTTCACCTTTTAAGGAGTATGATTCCTGATAATCAGAAGTGGGTTAATATTAAAACTCAATTTATATTTACCGTCGCGATAAAATATTCTAGGGAACAAAAAATTACGTGCTCTACTTTTAGAGAATTGGGAAACCATCGCCCTCATTTAGCAACCCCTTCCCAATAATGTAACCCATGCAGCAAATTGATATAAATTTTCTTATATACGATTAAAATACGCTATGTTGTCAAAAACTGTAAATATTAACCCTCAAAGTGCATACTTCCAAATACACCTTCAGATATTATTAGCTGAAAAAATAATAAGTGTTGTTAAAACAATACAAAATAGGCAAAAAATATCTCCAAAGCCTCAGTGATAATTGAACTATTCGAAAAAAAATACTTGAAAAGAAAATGTAGACAATCAGAAAACAATCGGAAAGCCCGTTAGGCGTCAGCCAACCAGCGTGCAGTTTAAGGCGTAAACCCTAATTCTTTTTAAGCAATTTCATTCACCTCTATATATTTATCATTATAAAGTTTCTTCATTTAATATTCTATTCAAACTAGTAGTTTAGTAAGATTCAAAAGATGTACATATGTTTCAAAAGAAGACATCAATAATAGATCCAGAGGTGAAACTAGGACTTAAAGTAGCTTGCGGATCCAATAGGCTTCAAATTAAAAAGTCCAACAAAGAAAAACTTTACAAATACTGTTAAACTCTTTATCTAAAAGAAAAAATTTTAGAAACCATATCCATTCCACCTACCCTATCACACAACAACATAACCTAAAGGGAAACTAAACATTTCACCCTCGATGACGCAAGTACCCTAAATAATGAATTTCTCCACCACTAACCATCCTCAAATTTGAAAACTAGTTTCTCCTCGGCCTTCTATGTTGTCACCACATTTTCTCTAAGCTGGGATGTCTCTCGGCATGTACTCTTTCCAGCTGTGCTTACACACTCATGCAGCCCACTCTATCAACCCTCGTGAGCACGTTGGTGCCAATGCGTGAACGGCGCTGTGTTGTCGCATCCTCGAACATTATCTAAACGATTTATGTCTAATCCCGGCGACACGCGATCTTTGACCTCGTGAAACTACGCTGCTGGTGCACCTGAGCGTGAGGCGGCATGGCGAAATCGATGAAACCTGCGAGAACTAACCTTCGCGTGGCGTTGTGTATTTATCGAGCCAGAGAAGAAAACAACCCCCAGCTTCTACCAACCCCTTAATTTCCGCTTCAGCCACCCTAACCCGGTCTAAAACTGAAATTCTACTCTTTATTCCTCTTTTTATAATGCTTTTTCTCCACTCACCTGGTGATCAAACTGCGACGAAACTCACAACGTCGACGGCGACGGCGAACCGGTTCCGCTGCGATTGACTTTTTTATAGTTTGGTACTATTAAGTCTTCTCCTCTCTCTCTCGCGACTTTGTGCTCGGATGACCACTGGTCCGTAGCTCTACAACGGAGACAGAGGGACAGAAAGAGAGAGAGAGAAAGAAGGAAGAGAAAAACGTGTATGTCAGTGTGCGAGCTCGAAGTCTCGTGGCAAACGGTCGTGGACTGAGTGAACCCGAGTTCAGACTGAGCGAGAACGCTGGCGGTGTTTCCGAGGCGCCGGTGGCGCTGTGGGGGCGATCGATCCGCTTTCGGGGGCTTGGGGTTGCAGGGGGTTAGGAGTTACCGAGCTTGCAGTGAGTAGGGGTGCTCATGAGGTCGGGGGTAGAAGTTCTAGGGTGGGTGAGCGGGACGGGGTGGGACGGATTGGGGCGCTCAGCTCACCGGCACCACGACTGTCAGCTGAAGCGAGTCGCTTGGCGCCGATGAAGGCGGGGCGAATCACCCCCCAACCCTTCACACATGTAGCTTTCTCTCTCACTCGTAAGTATTCTATGCCCATTTCTAGTCATCCCCTAGTCATCTAGACGATCCCTCTTTCTTAAAATCTTGTTTTTCATTGTCTGTTCCTTTTCTCTCTTTCTTTATTTTTCTAAATTTAGTCTCTCTTTGTCTAAACCTAGTGATGGTTTCACTTACTCCAGTCTATCTTGCTCTAATGTGTCTTTATCAAAATCTCATATTCCCTTCCCTAACTTTAGTATCCTATCTCTAATCAGATCTCCGTATCTCTAACCCTCATTCCTCTTTTTTTAATTCTAGCTTTTTTCTCTAAATCTAGTCTTCCCTTCTCTAATTCTAGTACCTTTTTCTCTAATCAGGTCTCTTTTTATCTAATTCTAACTTCACTTTATCTCCCTTTCTCTGATTCTAAGCTCACTTCCTTTAACTCTAATTCTATTCTTTTCTACTTTGTCCCTATTAACTCTTTCCTTAATCAAGTCTCTTTAACTTAACTATTTCTGTATCTGATTTCGGTCCTTCTTCCTTAAAATCTATTATCTTTTTCCGTTACTTCATTTTTTATGCTCTAACCTTATTATCTCTTGTTCTGGCCTATGCCTTTCTTTCCTTTATTTTATTACATATTGAATTATCTCTAACCTCACTCCCAGTGAGATAAATATCTAATCTTTCTTTTTTTTTCTTATTCTAGTATCCCTTTTTATAATGCTTATCTCCCTCTGTTTCTGTTTCTGTATCACAAAAAATAGGCTTTTTCACGCGCTTTAGTCATTCTTTATCTAAACATTCATCCTCTACGCCACAATCTAGTCTCTTTTCTCCTAACTCTACTATCTTTAGTAGCACATTCTCGAACTGACCTTTCTTTGTCTTAATTTAGTATCTGCATTCATTGCTTTATTCTCGGTTTCTATAATACATCTTTCTTTAACCCCACCCTCTTTTCCCCCAACTCTAGTTGTTCTTTCACAGAGTGACATCCTTAATTCTCTAAATTAAGTTTCTCGATGTCAAAATCTAATCTCTTACTTCCTTTAACCTTTTTTGTCTATTTTCCTCTATCTCTAAATTTGCTTATCCCAAAAGCTAATCCCTTTTTTGCACAAACAAATTTCTTTTTCTCTTACTCCTATCTCTCTGCCTCTTAATCTCGTGCCTTATAATGATGAGTTTAGCCCTTAATTTTCGGACTTTAGTTTTTTTATCTTTTTAATCTAACTCCCTTTTATTCCTTCACCCAAGATTAACGTCCTATACAATATATTAGCTATTTTCTTTACTGCTCAGCTCTCTTTTTCGCTCTTCCACTTTCTTAACGTTCCTGCTGTCCCTCTCTAAACCTAGTCTTTTATTTTTTTAATGTAAACCCGTTCATTACTTGGCTGTATTTTCGATATCTCCTTCTGTTCCGAACTTTAGAGTTGCATTATCTACGCATATTTTCGTACCTCTACAGCTAGTCTCCTTTTCCCGGAATTTGATCTCTCTTCATCTAAATCACGTCTCTTCATCTAATAATCTAGTCTTTCCTATTCTTGTTTTAAATTTAATATTTCCTACCTTGACACAAGTCTCTTTTGCTATCTTTTATTTCTCTTTTTAATAATCGGTGCCTTATTTTACTAACTCTCGTCTTTATTTATTTAAATCTAATCTCTAAATTTCCAAATATAGTCTCTTTTTTCCTTAATCTGGCCTCTCTTGCTCTTACCCCTGTCTCAAAATATATAAATCTTTTCTTATTTTGTCTTGCATCCTCCAATTGCAATATCTCTTTCTTCGTCTTCAGTCTCTCTTTCTCTCATCCTTTCTTCGAAAATCTTCTCTCTCTGTATATGTTTCTATCTCCCTCTGATCTTGAAGAGCTTTTTCTTCCTCGACACCCCTTTATAGAAAGTGCCTTTATTACTGACGAATTTCTGTCTCTTCCTCTTCTTGTCTTCCACAATCCGTGTCTCGTCTCACTTTTCTGATTTCTCGGTCTTTATCAACGAACATACTCCCCTCCCCCGGCAACTCCCCACAATATTCTCGGGTTGGTGAATATTTTTCTACCCATCCTCATTTTAGGAAAATAAATCGCGTGTCGTTTCCCGCCGCGCCGGCTCTCGCAATTACTGTCACGGTAACATACTGATTCTTAGGTTAAAAATTTCCAGCAGTTGCTCATTCGGTACCATTTGGAAAGGCATTCTGTCTGGTTCAGCAGCTACGTTTTTTCTTCTTCAACTATTTGAGGTTTACCCTTCTATTGTAAGTACGGAAAAATGAAGAAGAGAGAATAATTACAAGCATTTTCTTGCAAACGAAAGATTTTGAAACGAAGTGGACAATATATGTTGATTGAACAACACAAGTTTATTTATTAAAGTAGACATTAAAATTTAAATAATGCAGTATCGAGGATAATGCAGCATTTTTGACAAACGTCAATACTAAACATTACGTGAAAATTCTCTTTACGCGAACGTCAGTCAAACCCTCCAATATTTGAAAATTGGAGTGTACCCAAACAAAAAAAGAGTGACATCCTAGCATTTGAAGCGATTGAACAGAAAAATAGAATTTTTTTGAATAAAAGAAGCCGAAAACTTTGTAACGCTTCGTTGCGCGCTTCTAATAGATGAGTTTTCATACTTAACTAAATCAATGTTATATGAGACAGCAAGAATAATTCAAGCCAATGGATTCACAATTCAGGATTTTTTTGTTAATCAGCCAACTTTCGTCTTTTATAAATCAGCATTGTTAAATTTAAGTGATAATTTTGTTTCACATCTTCCATTTGATAAATA
>NC_046658.1:90876181-90891055 GCF_010883055.1 Belonocnema kinseyi | reverse complement strand
CAAGGCAAAAGTCGTACGTTTCGGTTTATCTTCTAAAATTTGTGGCAATATTCAATGGTCCTTTTATAATTTTATAAATAAACTTAAAGGTTAACTACTTTTGAACTTGACAGAAACCTAGAACATTCTTAAATTGGATAACATATTTTAGTCAATCAAATTTATTTTTATAATTTTTATAATTACGTACATTTCTTTAGTTACTATTTTTTAACATTCTAACATTTATTTTTAGATTTTGAAATAAATGATGACACTCGGCAACTACCTCAATAACTTTCAATTTTGACCCCCCCCCCTGATTCCTTTTACTGTACGAAAAAAATATGCGGAATATTCCAAAATAGCAATTTGTTGTGAAAATTCATCTAGTAGACTATTTTTTCGATTTTTTTAACAACAATTATTTGTATTCGATCAGTGACAGGTTTCCAAGTGTTTTCAATTGTTCAAATAATTCCTATTTGCATAATTTTTTCCACTAAATCTTGAAAATATTGTATATTCTGAAATTAATGACACGTCTAACGAATGCGAGATATTTTTTTTCAAAATATTTTAAAATCATGTGAACATTTTGCGTTTGTTGAAATATTTTTTCCTTCTAAAATCGTAAAAAATTATTATATTTTGAAATTAATAATGACGCAGTTAATCAATGTTTAAAGGTATATTTTTTGTGAAAGACAGTTTGCAATTATTTAAACAATTAAAATCTCGTAATTTTTTTCATAGAATAGATGGAGAAAATTCAGGTTTTTCAAATCTTTACACCATGTAGCTTATTAATCAGTGCATTCTTATTTCAACGCAAACGATCTGAAAACTAAGTGTACATAATGTAACTATAAGCGATTTGTTTAAAAAATTATAATTGTACAACAAGTCATAGTATAGTTTTTTAGATAATAAATCGTTTGAATAAATGAATCACTTTTAGCATTTCTTAACTGTATTATAATATAATTATAATATTATATAATTAATAATAATAATAATAATAATATTAATATGCATTTATAATACATTCATAAACTGTATCATTTATCCTGAAAATAATAAATTTTCATAATTGACAGGGGAAAAACACGTTGTTTTAACAAATCATTATTCACAATATAAAAAACTAGTTAAAATATTCTTGAAAACTTGTCACTTATTGAATAAAAATAATCTGTGATTTACAAAATTCCAAAAACTATCGCCTGTAGCATGCATTTTGCATAAAACTTCTATTTTATACCCCCCCCCCCAGGGAACTGGTTATTATTTTTCAATTTAAAAAAAACACAGAATTAATTTATTTCGAAAATAAGCAAAAGGGAGGACTCAATTATTAAAAATCGGAAGTACAATTTTTAAAGATATTCACACTAAAATGTTCCATTTATCTGAATCCTATCATACTAACAATTTTTTTGCAATAACTCTCGTTTACACGAAATAAGATATTGGGTCGAAAATTGGTTTAATTAACCAAAATATAGTAAAATATAACTGAACATTATGCAAAAATTGATACGAGAAAATAATGATTAATTTTGATTATGAAAGTAAAAAAGAGGAGGACAAAAATGCGTAGTTTGTACAGAAAAATATTTTTAAAATAAATCAATAATACTAAAATATACTTAAAGAGGGACATTTTGCTGGGCAAGCAATACGTATACAAATAAAATAAATCTTGATCCAAAGTTGAAAAATTTCAATAATAAAAATAACACATGCCGACAAAGAAAAAGTTGTCTGCACGAGACAAGTGATTAGGCTATCCTTATGGATTTTGAGCCGCTTAATCCAAATCTCGCCTCAGAATTTCTCCTACACATCAAAGTTTTCCCCTAGATGTAGAAAAATAATGAAAACCCTAAAGATAATCTGCACGTTATTTTGATAATTCCAGTGTAAACGAACATAAACACATCGATAGTGTGCCTTCCTTTTAACCTATGTTGAGTAATTATAAGGGAATTTGAAGGTCTTTCTCAGATTATATAGATTTATACGGGGAAAACATAACAAAAACATCATATCCTTTGCAGTTCTGCGTGCGAAATCAGTCACTTGTCCCGTGCAGACAACTTTTTTTTCGTGGACCTGTTAGACCAGAAAATCCTTATGCTCCTCCCTACATTTTCCGTCTAGGGAAAAAATGGAACAAGCCCAACAAATTTGGTGTTCAAATTTAGATTTAACATGAAAATCTGCAAAGGATATCGCATTTTTTTTAATTTTCCCGTGGAAATCTATATAATATGAGAAAGACCTTCAACTTTCCTAGAATTGCCCAAGCTAAGGCAATACATACTAAAAGGCAATACATACGAAAGGCATACTACAGAATTTCGGTGTACAAATTAAGTCTCTATAAGTCGGTACACTTAAGAATATAACATCCATGTTTCTATTTTCTCGTATACTGGTATTATCAAAATAACGTTCAGAATATAGTATACCTAGGCTTTTGCCTATCTTCTGCATCTACGGGAAAACTGAGACATGTACGTGAAATTCTAAAATCAGATTTAGATTCAGCGGCTCAAAACCCATAAAAGTAGCCTAGGATTGTCCCTACTCTTCGCATCTAGGGAGAAAATGGTATAGACCCGAAAAAATGTAGTGTTCAAATTTAGATTGAGAGTTTGAAACTGGAAAGGAAATAGCAATTTTTTTGTTTTTCGTTATATAAGTCAGTAAAAGACGAGCAAGACCTTCAATTTCCCTAGATTTATCCTAACTAAGGAAAGCAAAAAGCACACTGGGGAACTTTTGCATATGAATTGGGTCTTTACGAGTCCCAACACAAAGGAATATGACACCCAAAAATTTATTTATCCGTATACTGGTATTATCAAAATAATTTCCAAAATATCCCTAGGTTTTCCCCTATCTTCTGCATCTAGGGGAAAAATGAGACGTGTAGGAGAAATTCTAAGGGAAGACTCGCATTCAGGGGCTCAAAATCCATAAAGGTAGCGTAGTAACTTGTCTCTTGGAGACAACTTTTTTTGTGGGCCTTTGTAATAGTTCTACTATTAATTCTTCTAATTTGCATTAGAACTAGTCCCTTATAATCTGTTTATTTCTTAATTCAGCTATATAATATCTTTATCCTAAAGAATTACAATAATTATGTGATTCATTAATAATATTACTTATATTTTAAGAAGTTTAAATGAGATCAAAATCCAAATTAAAAATCCGATTTAACGTTCAATAATCAAATTGATGAAAACTCCTGGAAAAAACAAGAATCCAAAGACCAAATTTGGAGCACAAAGAACAAACAAAAAATGCTCCCTTTGTATCGGTTCTTCGTTGCTGTCGCTATCTGTTTACATTTTTCTACCGAAACGTTGGTAGTATAATTTTTATTTCCAATGTTCTTTTATTGTAATTTGATAATAATAAGAATAAAAAAGATGAAAGAAAGAAAAAAAAAGAAGAAAGGGGATCTGGTTGATTGCAGTCTCATTTTCTTCCTCTTTTATATTTGTCTGAAATTTTTTCAGATTACAATAGGAAAATTTTTTGTTTGTTCGTTGTGGTCGAAATATGGTCGTTGGATTTTTGTTTTTTTTTTCAGGAGTTTGCATCAATAATACTTACATCAAATTCTGCTGCAAATTCCTGCTTTAAACATTTAACTAATACGGCTGGTTTGTTTTTAACAATATTTGGAAAGAAATAATTCTTTAATAATTAGATAAATCTTGATTTCAAAAATATCAGAGATAAAAGAAATATTTAAATAGAATACAGAGGAAATATAGAGGATATGGAGAAAACTATCTAACTAGTTATCCAAATTATCAAATAATTGAATCATTAGCTTGGAATTATGCACGGAAAAATGTAGGTATCTTAGAGTATCTTTTGCTTAAATAATAAAGACCGATTTGATATGAGTACATCATAAAAACAACAAAATCTTCTTGACAATCAATTTGAAAAACTTAAATTCTGAAGAAGTGCGAGAGTGATGTTTTATCAAAACTATTTCCTAACTGGAGCAATTTCAATTGCCGCACAACTAAGATAGCTGAGTAGCATTGATAATTGATTAGTTATTATTGTCGAAAGCTTTAAACCAATTGTTTCTCAATTTATAAAAACAAAATTTTCATCAATTATTTATTTTAGTAATTTCTTGTCAGTGAGTGAAGTAATCTGCTGGTATCGATAAACAACTTTTTTTTTTCTTGTACAGTTTCTATAACATATTTTGTTTGATTAATCCAAATTTTTAGCTACATCAAGGATAAATATTACTGGTTTAACTACAATTTTTTTTCTGTAAAGAGTGGTTTTCTCTTATCAGTGAATTCCAGCATAAAGAATTACTTCATTATACATACATACATTATTCGTGCAGAAGCCGAATGTACAGATAAAATGCTGAAGAATCAAAAAATATCGTTGAATGGCTACTTAATCAGTTAAATAGTATTTTGAATCTATTAACCTTATAAAGTTGTAAGCGTATCAATTTCGTTGGCCCATTTCACAATAATGTAGGTAGTTAAAGCCTTAGCAGAGATAACTTTACATCAACAAAAATGCTCTAATTTAAAGCTGTCTACACACAATGTATGACAAGCGATTTCTTGCATGAATATTCTCTTCAATGTCAAAGTATGTAATAGAAAATACTATGTCATATAACAAAGTATAACTACATAATACTTTCACAGTTTGAACAATGATTCAAGAAAATGAGGTTTTTGGTGTAACACCTTTATCTCTACCGATGCTTTTATTTTCGTGTCTTAGAATGTTTAAACATGCTCTTGAAATCCAAATATGTGCCTCGTATAAAAAGGTGAATTTGAAGAGAGCATCAGTGTAACATTTTCAAAATGAAACTTACTTATGTTTCACTGTTTCTCGCAACCTGCGTATTTTCAAATGTAGGTTCTCTATTCGGAGATGGTAAGTCAAAAATTACATATAACATATGCTTTATTTATTCAAAATTGCTTTTATTTGAAATTGTATAATGTGCAGTCCATCCCAGCTGAAAAAATTTTACACAGTGGAAAATATTATTTATAATTTTTATTTGTTTTTTACATTTTCTTTATAAAATGAATTAAAACTATGCATAGATTTTTCCACTATGTGTAATAGGGTGGGACGAAACAACCCAAAACGATTAGATTAATATATGGAAGTAGCTAACTTCAGCTGAAACCAAAAATAAGAACAACATTTGTTCGTTGAAATATAATATTTAAAAAATGACACATTTTTAAGTTTTTAACTAATTTGTTATTTCTAGTTTTTTAAGATCTTCAAACATGAGCCATTATTACACAAGATACGTAAAAATCCATTTACACAGAAGCCATAAAAAATTTAAAAAACTATATTTGGACCTAAAAATATGTACTGTTTTTCTTACTTTATTAGAAAGAGCATAATAAGATATTTTTTTTAAAAACTTTTTTGTAACTTAAGGTACAAATGATTAAAATTCGAGTTTTAACTTTTTTTAAATCATATTTTGATGAAAAAACCTCCTTCTTATTTTTTTCATGCGAGGTTATTATCTTTCATGAAGTAACCTACAAGAAAATTAAAAAAAAATGTCAAGCACAAAAAATCTTTGAAAATTTTCAATCGAATTTTCCAATAGTGATAAATTTTTATAACATTAAAAAACTGAATGTTTAAATAATCCTTTCTCCTCCTGGAATTTTATAAGATGAAGACAGTATCTGTAAAAGAAGAATGTAATCGGTCAAAACTTTTTTTCTCGATGTTTCATGAATGAAACTTCTTGAATGAAACCCAGAAACCCATTTTTTTGCTATGAAAAAAATTATATTTAGAGGTGGCATAAGCCCAATGAAGTTTAACACGAATTTCCCATGAGAAAAAAAAGACGTTTTTGTAAATTTTACTTAATATCGTCAATATTAGGTAGATCGAGTTTATATTTAACTTTTCTCTTTATAAATAGCTATAGAACACAAGTTAAATATTACTTTTTAAATATAACCCCCATGAGTCTGTTTTATATGGTTCCAAAAAAAACCTTGAGTGGAAAAATGGGTTTTGCGTATTTTTGTGGCTAATTATGATTTGTTTGCAGTTTTTTTAATGTAAATTGATTCAAGAACGTAAAGTACTACTTTAAACTGATATTTATATGTTTACATAAATTGCTCAGACAATTTATTATTGTTTCCACCATATTTCTCGCTCTCTAATAGGTTTTTTTTAATAATTGTCTACTTTTCGTCGCATTTGCAATGGCATTACAATGATAATTGATTGATTTCAACAAAAAAATTAATTGTTTAAATAGTTAATTATTATTGTTATCAATATTTCATTTGAATAATGCTAGAAAGTTTTGATTTTTTCAGAAATTTTTATCTTTTCATCCACAGTTTAATAAGTAAAGTACTCAATAATGCAAGTTAATAAACATCGATCTTTAAAAAATTCATCATTGTTTAGAACTATCTTCTCTTGGATGAGTGCTAAAAAGTTTCGATTTTTCAGCAGTCTTAAACTTTATGTCCACTTGTCATTTATTAAGGTAATAATGAATGCAAGTTCACGAACATTTTCATTTGAACAAAAGATTATTGTTCATAAATATTTTTTCTTAGATTAATGATAGAAAGCTGTTTTTCCTCTCAAATCTCTAGTCTCGTTTCGAATTGTTAGTTATGAATAAATAACAAGTAAAGCTCAATAAGATTAATTTTTTAATAGTAACGTATTTTTTGTTAATGAATTATTTTTATTGTTCTTCTGATGTTCGAAAAATAAAACTAATTAAAATAAAAAAGGTATTTTGTAAAAGAAACATATTAATGTCACAAAAACATATTTTAATATCAGCTCCTCCCATAATGTTTATTTCTCATTTATTCATGACTAAGAAGGCAAAGCCAAGTTAAACATTTTAAGTAAAGCTGCAACTTTCGTGCATTATTATATATGAAAATTTTTATAAATAATAATAATAATAATAGATAGTTTAAACAAATACTTTTGCTAATTTCCAAATAGTTAAAACTTTTAGAAAAAGTCGCAAATTTTTTATTTTAAGCGAAGAGATTATTATACTATTATTATTATATATTATTATTAAATATCATATGTATATTATATTATTATACTATTATTTAAACAATTATTGTTGTTAGCCTAGAATAAATGTCGATATATTGTTAATTCTTATTACTACGATGTTTAAATATTAAAAAATAATTCTTGATGTTTCAGATAAACTTAATAAGGAAATTCATTATTGTGACATTTTTCAACAGATAGATTTCGTTTTTCAAAAGAATCTATATTGCTTATATCTTGTCAATATTATTTTTTTTTTCATATTTTACTTATCGGTAAAAAAATATTTAATTTTTGTAAACAAATTTTTAATAACACATACATGATTTTGTCATTTTTCAGTATTATAGCATATTTTTTTAGCACGTAATTAATTGAAATTGTATAACTCACATGGTTGAACTGAAAATATTTTTTGAGCATTGCTTATGAGCACTTAAAACACGAAGATTGAACTGTTTTTATTCAAAGTTGTTCAATAATAAAAAATACTTTTTTTTACTGATTAAAAAAAAAGATGTTTCCATTTGAAAATGTCCTTTTAGTATATTGGTTTAATAAATTTGTTTAGAAAAATGAAAAATATTTATTTTACCTTACACTCTGGCAGTAATGATCCAGAAGTTATAAACGTTTAATTAATTATGTTGAAAAAAGCTATATACAAAAAATAACTAAATGGGGCATTTGTTAATACAACATTTTAATAACGTTTATAAATTGTTATCTATTTGTAATATACAGCAACAGAACGCTGTTAGATACTTGTTTATTATTTTTGTTAAAACAATTCAAAATTATTTCTTTTACAGCGAAGCTCATACTAAAAATCTATTTTCCATATATTTATTGTCGCTTTTACTCCTAAAATAAGACAAATCTAATTAAAAATGATAATATCGTGCATTTGCTCATGAAATATGTTTACACAATTATAAAACTGTGTTATCGTTTTCAAGTCATACGTAAATTCTTGTATACAGTGTACACAGATGTTCAACCAAAGTATACTTCTAAAATACTAAAATATCATTTAAACTAAAATACCTACTTCTGTTTGATAATTTTGTTTATAAAAATTTGACAAATATTTTTATATATCTGTTACTACTGGATACAATTTTTATTATTTTTTTAAGTTAAAAAAAATTGCAATGCTTTTAAGGTATTTTAGGGAATTGTATTTAGCTTTGAGGCATTTCAAGAGATTTCAAGAGATTTCAAAAGATTCTAATTAATTTTAAACGATCCATGATATAAAAAAGTAGTGTAAAATTTTTACAAGTGCACACATTTTTTTAAAGATTCTCATGAATCGTAAGCTCTTCTTAAGTTAATTTAAAAATCTTTAAAACCGTTAGGCCGGAAAATTTCAGTAGAAAAAAAACTATTTTATTTTGTTGTTCAATAATAAAAAAATGGTTAGGTTAAAATGAATTAGACAGAATTTTGTCCACAAAAAGTGCTTCTTGCCACACTGTGCGCCGTATAAAATAGGATAGGAATCATGCCCGCGTGAAAAAAGTTTGCATGGGCTCAAGCATGGCAAGATAGTTGGAAATATCTGGCTAAAGCATGGTTCACGGCTGAATGGCAGCATGGCGCAAGCCTTGCTCCTGTCCGTTTCCCATGCTTAGGGGCCATCCATAAATTATGTAACACTTCATGGGGGGGGGGGTCCAGCGCAGTGTTACACAATGGCGAAAAACTACAAGGAAAAGTCGGAAAAAGCGTTACATAAGGGGGGGGGGTCAAAATGGTCGGGAAATTGCGTTACGTAATTTATGGATGGCTCCTTAGGACACGCTAATCACAAATGAATATTCTTCAGAACATGTAAGGGATTGTCCATATATTACGTAAGACGTTTTTCTGTTGTTTGAATAAAGACGAAAATAATATTTTTATCAAGTTCAAAAGGACATAGCGATATAAACAAAAGAAAAAATTCTTACGTAATATATGGACGATCCCTAAGTGTCAGAGAAAATTAGCCTGCGTTAAAAATGAAAATATTAAGTTGGCCAATAACCGACACGTCTGTAAATGGTAAGTTCGCTACCCGGGTGCACCGGTTCGCGCACCAGGTAGTGTAGCACATATTCTATGAAAACTTTTTAAGAATTTAAATTTAGTGAATAATGAAAACAATTCCTAATGGTGATTCGACGACCCGGGTGCACCAGGTCGCGTCCCAGGTATCTTAGTACGTATTCTACGATAACTTTTTCAACATTTAGATTGTTTCAACGTCTAAAATGACTAAAAATTGTGAGTCGACGATCCAGGTGCACCAGATCGAGAACCAGGTAGTATAATACGTATTCTACGAGAGCTTTTTGAACATTTAAATTTAATGAATAATAGAAACAATTATAAATTGTGAGTCGGCGACCCGGGTGAACCGGGTCGCACCTCAGGTAATTTGGCACAAATTCTACGAGAACTTTTTCAAAATTTATATTATTCCAACAGCCAAAATTACTAAAAATTAAAGTCGACCTGGGGCGTGACCTGGTGCACCCGGGTTGTCAACTGAAAATTTGAATTTTTTTTCAATATTCAAAAACTTGAAATTTGTTTAAAGTTCTCGTAGAATACGTATTGTACTACTTGGTGCTTGATCTGATGTACCCGGATCGTCGAATCACAATTTTCAGTAATTTTGGTTGTTGGAACAATCTAAATTTTGAAAGAGTTCTTATAGAATACGTACTAAATTACCTGGGACGCGACCTAGTGTACCCGGGTTGTCGACTAATCATTTTTATATGTTTTCATTCTTCACAAAATTTTAATTTGGATCGTCGACTCACAATTATCAGTTACTTTGGCTGTTGAAACAATCTAAATTTTGAAAAATTTCTCAAAGAATACGTGTTAGGATACTTGGGGTGCGACCTGGTGCACCCAAGTCGTCGACTAACCATTTGGAACTATTTTCATCATTCACAAAATTTACATTTTTTTTAAATTCTCGCAGAATTCGTATTAAACTACCTAGTGCTCCAGGTCGCGCCCCAGGTCGACTTTAATTTTTAGTAATTTTGGCTGTTGGAACAATCTTAATTTTGAAAAAGTTTTCGTAGAATACGTGCTTAGATACTTGAGGCGCGACCTGGTGCACCCGGGCCGCCGACTCACGATTTGGAATTGTTTTCATTGTTCAAAAAATTTAAATTTTTAAAAAGTTCTCGGAAAATACGTATTACACTACCTGGTGCTCAACCTGGTGCATCCGGATCCTCGACTCACTAATGGTAGTTTTTTTGACAATTAGCACAATTTAAATTTTTTTAAAGTTCTTATAGAATATGTGATAAACTACCTGTTGTGCAACCCAGTGCATCCGGGTAGTGACCTTACCATTTAGAGACGTGACGGCTTTTGGCAAACCTAAGATTTTCATTTTTAATGCAAGCTCATTTTATCTGACACTTAGATGTTCTTAAGAATATTCATTTGTGGTTAGCGTGTCCTAAGCATGGGAAACGGGCAGGAGCAAGGCTTGCGCCATGCTGCCATTCAGCCGTGACCCATGCTTTAGCCAGATATTTCCAAGTGTCTTGCCATGCTTGAGCCATGCGAACTTTTTTCACGTGGGTGAATAAAAAATCAACAATATTGTCCTTAAGGATTAGCTCTGATTTTAATCCGTCTTTGTAAAATAATATTAACTAAAACAAATTAATAAATATTTTGATGCAGCAAATGAAGATCGTTCAATTTGGGAAAGATTGATCAGTAGAAAAGCGAAAACTATTACAGGAGTTTCATATACGGTAAGTGTTGAGAAAAAAAAATGTTTACTTGATATTCGAAATTAGGTATTCGATTACAAATTTGAATTGCTATTACTATTTTGCATGTAAATTAATGTAAGGAAAGTATATTTTTATATGTATACACACATTTTTTTTAACTACAAAAGTTATTTTTAATTTCATTATGAAAACTTTTCTATTATTGCGGGCCGAAGATGTCGAATTTTGACCCATCAAATCCCGAATATAAAACAAAATTATACTTTCTAGTCAGGACGAGTCTACAATTTTTACATTCGCATCAGAGACGGTATTTACATTCAAGTTTTGAGACCCTCTGAATCTGAAAACCAGGTTTTTACGAATGTGCCTCTCTATGCCTGTCCATCTGTGAACACGATAACTTTCGAAATAATTGAAATATTGTATTGGCCATTGGTTTGGCCATTATTCTGGATCAATCTCAAAATTGTATATCCCTTCCTCACATTACTCCTTTCCCCACCGAGTAAGTCACGCCTACTAATCCAGACGCCATACCCAGTCCTGTCGGATCTTATATGTCGCCAAAATATTTTAAGTGATTCGTATGCAGAATGATCTCCTGATTCCGAATCGGTGTGGTACGTCTTCGGCAGATTGCGCGTTCCAGAGCTATTCGCAATTTATCAATTTTTCAATTACTCCTGATTAATGATTTTCCATTAAACATATTTCGATTTTTTTGCTCTTTATTAGCTCATTGCAGGAAAAATAAAAAACGTTTGAACATATTTCCCCTCCGACGAATATTTATTGCACAATAGCAACTATTAGGCGAAAAAATTGGAAAAAAGTTCCATCTGCCATATCTTCAAAAATATAATCTAAAAGAGAAATATTTTTTTAATTTATGAAAATAACAGCTAAAATACACACTCTTTATAATGAATACTATTTCTCTAAAGTTAATAGTTTCCTGGCAAAATGTAGTTTTATTGGGTGAAATTCCGCGGTGCGACAATAAATATTAATTTTTAGTAAATTAAATTCATGTTAGAGACAATATTTTTGCTCAAATATATTGTTGCTGTTTGATAAAAAGAGATATTTCGGGTTTCACTCATGTAAAAAAACTACGAATTGTTTGCCGACGTTTCGTGAACATTGCAGTTCACATCTTCAGGGCTGACCTGAAACTGAGGTATCAGGTCTTGCTGTTCTTAGGTATACTTTTTACGATGCCTGTGATTGGCCAGTCCCCACGGTGGGGTGCTCTGGCCAATCACAGGCAACGTAGAAAGTATACCTAAGAACATCATGACAAGATACCTCAGTTTCAGGTCAGCCCTGAAGATGTGAACTGCAATGTTCACGAAACGTCGGCAAACAATTCGTAGTTTTTTACATGAGTGAAACCCAGAATATATCTTTTTATCGGAATGAATCATCGTGAAAGCATGAAATCTATTATTGTTGCTGTTTCTAGACACAAAGTTCCTGTTACGTTATGGTGAAATTGTTTAAAGACGCATGAATAGTCATTAACGGGGTTTCAAAAAGTAACAACTATTCAACAAAAAGTTATAAATTTTTGAAATTTAGAATTATAATTCTCTAAAGTACCACTAAAACAACGATGTTAAAAAAATTGTAACCTGTAGAACAATCTAAATTCCAATTATTTATCTACAGTTCTATGTGAAGTGGGAACTTGGCACGAAGCTTAAACAATCTTACATATTATTTAAAATTCAGTCATATAATTTAAATTTCTTAATTTTTATTCATATTCACGTGTCCATTCGGCAATGTGAAACTATTTTGCTGTTATAAGAAATAAAAAATTATGTAATTTCTACAAAAATAATTTTCTTTTATTTCTTTTAAAAATTATAATCAGAATAAAATTAAATAAGGGTGAAAATTATTTTCGCTTTTTAATATCTTACAGAAAAATTAGGGTGAAGTTTCCTTTTGGCACTAAAAAACGTTTCAAACGAAAAATAAAACAATAACATAATGGGAGACTTACTTCGAAAATATGTATTTCTTCGAATCATTGAGATATTTAACTGTTTTTTCTTCTACTTGGGAATGTCTCACTTTTTTTAATTCACTCGAGAAATATAAGTCTTGAAATTTTCTTGAAAGGTGGCGGTTTTCCAAAATATTGAATATTCCCATATTTTTCAAAAAATGCGTGAGATTCCAAAAAAATTAAGATTAGAAAGCTTCCTCTTTTTGGCTCTTGAAATACGTAGGTGTCATTGCCTTTTCCCGATTTTTCAGTGTTAATATTATTGTATTTTAACACTTTAATCTTCTTTTAGTTTATTTTTGAAAAATTTTCAAAAATGATTGTTCTTTGTAACAATGAAAAACATTGTGCGCACTATAGAGAATTATTATCAGAATCTTTTTTAGATATTTCAAAGATTAGGGACTTTTATTTCAATATATATTATTTCATTTTGTACGGATTTCAAGAGCAAGAAATCTTTTACTAGAATGAAAAAATACAAGTGAAAAATATTTTTATCATTTTTTTTGGAAAAGAACTGTTGAGAATATTATTGGCACCTTTTTGAAATAATTTTTTTGACTTAAATTATGTACCTGATCGAATCCATATCCATGCACCCATTCATATATTTTTTTACTCTTAATCCTGCATAACTTTTGATCACATTGAAATGAGTGTTTATCGTCTTGTTTTAAAATCCATAAAAGATCAAAGATGGTTCAAAATCCATAAAATGGCGGCGGTTTTTCTGAAAATATTGGAAGTATATTTTAACAAAAAACTAACACTTATATTTTTCAACAATTTTTCGTTGAATACAACAGATACGAGAAAATGTTGAGACGAAATTTTACAAATCTACAAAAGTTCTATGAAAAATACCTCCACCCGTGTTGAGATATCTTGCATAAGAAAAATTATAAAATTATATTTGGGAATAAATATTCTCGCTTTTGAAAAATAGTTTAGAATGCTTTCACACGATTGCAGTTCAGCAGATTGAATGCGCAATGTCCCCAAAAGTCAAAGAGATGGGAACTGTCTGCTCTTTTCTCTATCTCTTTCACTCTTGTAAATGATGCCTTTGTTCTATTAAGAGAAAATTTTCCAAAACATTTGAAAGAATAAGAAAATTGAGTTTTTCTAGAAAAATCTTTTCCACGTTTTCAAGAAGAATAAAAAAAAAAGATTTTGTGAAAAATCTCAGCTTTCTTGTCCTCCCAATATTAAAAAAAAATTTTCAATACAATTTTTGAATTTCCATCGTAAACCTATCGTGATCCTGATATATACTCTAATACGCTTTTTTGCTCATTTGTTTAGAATGAAATGCATTGAACTTTGAGAATTTTTTTGTCTCCATGAAAATTCCCGTTTTCTCATTCACGCCATTTTGCGTCACCATATATCTATATCGCGGTATCTGAGCATTAATGAAAAAAAACCCTGGTGGAAAATTGTAGTAAAGTTGTAATGTTGTAGGTCGTCTATTTTGATAAAAAATAACTCAGACTTAAAAAATAGAATTTTTAAATATTACATAAAAGTGTAAAGTATACATTTTGCAGTTAATTACACTCAACAGTCTAATATTTAACACAAATTGAATTTTTGTCGGACATGAATTTCAATTGATTAAATTGATATATTTCTTTCAATGAAACATGAACGATTTCTAAACGATAAAAGTCCCATGATGTGTGAATAACTGATAAAATAATTAAAAATAATAATGTTCATATGATTATACTTGGGATTAATCAACGAATTAATCATTATTTATTATTTTAAATAACTATTACGTAACGCTTCATTATCATCTACGCAAAAAATAAATAATTACACTAAATTGAATAAATCATTTATGTTAAAATTTGATAATCTGGCATCTTTGTAATATAATACGCAGCCTTATTTATACGAGGGTAGTTCAATAAGTCCTTAGAATGAAGTATAAAAACAATTTTTTTTGGGTAAATTTTTTTTTATTTTTCAACATAATCTCCTTGGAGC
>NC_046658.1:90859695-90876081 GCF_010883055.1 Belonocnema kinseyi | reverse complement strand
TATAGCTAGTCGGGAGTGGTGCTGACTGAAAACAGATGATTTGGAGCGATTCGCGCGCCATCTGTTGGTCATTCTAAGGACTTATTGAACTACCCTCGTATTTTATTATTGTTAATTTAATATTAATTTGTTATAACTTGACTACATTGTTCAACTGAAAAAAAGGTTTCAAACATTCTTTTAGAAAATATGTGTTAAGAATACAGTTCGTATATTAGGATTTCAATTACCTTTAATAATTATTATTTATTATCTTAAATATGTAGTAGTGTATTTCTAATTACTACTTGAGAATTTATGCAATCATGCATTGTAATTTTCTAAATCTTTTATTCCAAGATTATTATTTTCTTAATTCACTTCTGTAATTTTTGTTTAAATCCAAACCGCGATTTTGTCTAGAAACTAGCTAAAATTGGAATGAATCAAATTCTTAAAGAACTCCTAGATAGCGCCAAGACGGGCACTAGATATTAGAAAGGTTTGAACCAAACCTCCGTTTTGCAGAAACTGTACTATAAATTATAAATAGTAGATACTATAAATTAATTATAATATGTTTATCTATTAACCATTTATATATCTGTCACGTTTATTGTTTTAATGGTACATACTTTCTTGAAAAAAGAATCGGAACATTTGTTTGTAACTTACAAATGACTCAATGAGCGAAACTTGCGTTGATTCTTCTACGTAAAAAAGCTTATTTCTTTTTTAATATTTTCAATTCGGATAACTGTAGGCATTGAATATAAAATTTTTGGAAGAATTTGCTATTTCCAGGCAGATGCACTACAGACATTACATTTAAGGTGGGCTAGTTTTCTCTTTAATAGTCAGCTAAACTTTTATTGCACTTTTGACAGGAAATGCCAATAGTGCTCACTCACTGTAATTTTGAACTAGTTTTAAAAAACACTTGCCACAATAAAGTAGCGTCTTCACTTTTCAGTCTTTACCTGGAATTCAAGCAGTGATCTTGTCTTTCGGTTAATACTGTTCTTCGGGGTGAATACTATCGCGAATAAACGTTAAATGTGCATTTTTAACTGACAAACGTAAAAAATGGGTGATCGTGATATACCGTTCAAACGCAGTGCTCAGGTGGATGTTAATTTGTGCATAATATGTCCAACGAATTATGAATGTGCTCCCACGTCTTCGCAAAGTAACGATAGGCCAAAAATTTTAGCAGTAGGAAATTTGCGAAAAGATGATGTGCATAATCGTCTTCAACTACTTCCGCGTGACAGTGTTTTTGTGTACCATTCGCACCGTACTAAACAGTGCTATAAAGCATATAAGAATAAATCGAGTGTAGAAAGAGCTTCCGCTGCCAAAAGAGTGAGAGTAGGTGACAATGATTTTTCCGAGATATTAACGTCAACTGAAGAAGAGGAAATATTGATTCAGGAGCATGAGAGTTATGAATTAGAAGACAATGATTTGCAACATTACTAGTTCGAGGAGAAACCCTGCGATGAAAGCAAGGCCTACGTTATTTGTGGTATTATTCGTCGTAGAAACAAAGAACTGTGTCTTTTTACATCTCTCGTGAGAGTAGAAAATTTTCATCAGGCTGTGCAGTATTTAAAGAGAGATCCTCTGAAACGTATAGGAAATTCAATAACTGTGCAGGATGTTATTGATAACAAGCTTTCTTGTGATACAGATTGTTTACGTTTGTATGAGGTTACGTATGAACGTTCGCGAAATCAGCCCACAGTCGTGCCAAAATTCACTATAGATGGGCAAGAGAAACCTAAGTTTATCTCGAATTAAGAAGCTATTTCTGATTACCTGGAAAAAATTAAGGCGAATATTTTAGCCGGTGAGACTTATTCCTTAGCTGAAATTACTGATGCGGTTGATCAGTTTTTTGGTCCATAAATTGTAGTTAGCAATAAAGAAGTGCGGAAAGTATTGGTTTTGAAGTATGGCGTTAATATCATATTTTTCAAACCAAGAGAAGCTAATAAGCCGACCATTTTCTTTCATTGCAACGTTGGACAAGAAGATCTGGCTCACTTTCTATGTTCCAAAAATGTAATAAAGGAGTGTGCTAAAATTCTCCGTACCGTTTTTCGCGAATACAATTTCCACTTGCAAGACAAATTTTGTGATGCACAAGATTTAAGTGCATCTTGGAAGAATATAAAGATTTCCATGCAAATAATGACGTTTCTCGCCATTCAACTGGACTTTGATGAAAATGATTTCGTGAGTGATTTTTTTAAATCACCTACACATGGTGAACTCGATATTGGAAATGAAGAAGAGGATAAAAACGACAATGATGATAATAGCTCTACACAATTTTCGGCAAATAAAAAATTGAAAGTGTATTCTCTCTTTCAGATAATGTACTACATGATTAACGGAGGTAAGAAACGAACTCCGTTAAATGTAGTGCCTAGAATATCGGTGCCTGGGACATGCAGAAGTAAGCATATTGTGAACATTCTTAATCATATTGACAATAGTCTTAGCTATGATGGTGCTCAGAGACTTCGCACAAATTTCGCAACTTATACAATGGAATGTTTTGAAAAATCAGAGAAACTTTAAACGTCAGAGGGCTCCCAATCGAGTAAGAGAATTTCTGCAAGATTTCCAGATTCTACAGAAGCTTCAGAAATATTGGAAACAACTGGAATTAATGTAGCATTTGAAACTTTCGAATCACTCCAAATCTCCGAAACTTCTCAAACATCTGAGCAAGTTCAAATTCCTGAAATTTTCAAAAGCTCTGAGACTTCTAAATATTTTCAGCTTTTCGACAATTCGGAATCATTGTTATCATCTGAGACATCTGAGGTATTCACAGCTCCTGAAATATCTGAAAGGTCTGGGACATATTGTTTACCAAGTCATTTTAATCGATCCAGTTTCACTAGTGCAGCGTTCGACAATTTTGACCATGAAGATGACTCGCTGTCGGGTTTAGGTGGTACGCATGACACAGTTTCTGTACTTTATCAAGATAGTCTGCCGGATGTAAAGTTCAAGCCTAATATTTCGGAAACGAGAGTATGTCATCGTAAGAAAACATTTGATCATACATTGCAATTTCAGTCTCTCAAGAATTTTGAGAAACCTTCTAAAAGGATTGTGCTGCCCGACGCTGTCTTGGTATCGTCTGGCTCTTCTGTAACAAGTGCCGATTATACTGTTATGCATTCGCGTGATTTTGCCTGGCAAGTGTCACAAATGAACCTCTCGGAAGATGCCGTAGAAGGTAAGAAGTACCTAGAAATTCCTTCATGGTCGGCTTTTAATTCTGCTATGTCAACTGACACGCGCCCGACACAGATATTACGATTTCTGCCAGCGCTACCCTATCCAGTGAACAAATATTCGACGTTTGCACGGCATTGTGTAATTTTAAAAGTGTTTTAGATGAGCTCTATTAAAACTTTCTTCCTGTAACTTGTGATGAGTGGGTGTACCACATAGCTCGGCACATTATGTTTACTCGACCTGACGAATTCCAGTCCATATTGTTATTTCTTGGCGATTTCCATGCAACAAAAGTTACATGCGCATGTATTGGAAAATACTTAAAAGGAAGTGGCGCGGAAGAAGTTTTTACGGCGAACAGAATTTTTGTAAAATGCACAGTTCAACAGGTTTTCAATGGCAATCACTACTCAAGATCGACGAAAGGACTACTTATGCTCGGCGAAGTTGTTTTCAGACTGCAAATGAAAGAATTTATGAAAGAACATAATGTTGCACATGATGATCAGCATCTCGTTTTAATCAGAATGTTGCAAGAGAGTTTTCTCGAAAAAAATTTTCATGAAGGTAAGTCTTGTCAATGACATAAAGTTTATATAAAAATATTGCAGAGAAATTTTCCATTTTTGACCATTTTCCGATTCTCCAATTCCACTTTCTGCATGCTTCATGAAAGATAATATACATAATTGAAACATTGCTTACTAAATACATATAATTTCCTTTCCAAAATTAGGTATTTATTGTTACTTTTTTGAAATTCCTGTCATCTTTTTCATTATAGTAATTACTAATGAACAACTTCAATTATTACCACGGATTTTTAAACAATTTTCAATTGTTTAAGCAGATCTAAATTATTTAAACAGTTATTTAAGTAATTATTTACTGTCTATTGTCAAAATTTCTAAAATTTGAGCCAGATATATGAGCTTTATTTTCAAATTGGTATCCTATGCAACGTTTGGTTGAACAATTCTTAGAAAAATTAACTTCTCCACACAATGACAATAAATTAAATTTCAATAAGAAAATACGATTATTTTTTTAACATTTTTTGGGAATAAATAATTGCTTGAACAATTTATATTTGCTTAAACAATTAAAATTGAAACAATTGATGGTGAATATTTAAATTGTCTATTAGTAATTATTTGTATGATAAAGACGACGGAAATTGCTATAAGTAACAATAATACGTAAAAATGCTATTAAAGTTATTAGTATGGTTTTATTTCGTGGATTCTCCTCTCAAATCCCTAAAAAACTTAGTACATTTCGCTGAAACCCTGGAAAATGAAATCAATTTTTCGGAAATTCAAATTTCCCCTAAGTTAATTAAATGCGATTTTGGAATGCATGGTGGCACATGTTAATATTTGAATTAAGAAAACAAAAATTACGGATTTTCTTTCTCCGGAAATGGAAACCTCGTTGGGCGTGACTTGCCCTGTATTTCGAAAAGTCTTTTTGGGCCACTCTAATAAATATACGTTTCATTATTGAGGTTTTTTCTTTCTTGCCAAAAATCTCATTCAGTACAACGACATTTTCTTAAAAATCAGCACAAACTACTTGTACGGCTTTGTTACGCAAAAAGTTAGTTACAGTCAAGGCACGAGTTACAACATTCAATGTCGTGTTACAGGTCAGGCAACTCTACAACAATTTTAAGAAATCAGCTACACATTTCGCGAATATTTTAAGACATTTGTTACTCGGAGATCAGAAGAATCAGATTTCTTTAAATACTGGAAAAATGTCCTAATGTTAATAAATCTTCTTCGAGGAAGATCTGGTTCGCAGTGATCGCGAAGGTAACTGGTCTCTGCATGTGAAAAAGTTAAAAAAATTACAGCCAATTTACCAAACAATGGACCGCATAAACTATGCTAGGTGGAGTGCTGTTTACATCGAGGATGTTTTAAACCTAGAAACAAAAGCTCCTGAGATTTATGAAAAATTTATGACACATAACTTTTCTATAAAAACGTCCAATATTCCTTTCGCGTTAAGAAATGCAGATCAAGAACTTGAATCCCAAATAAATAAATCTTCGAAAAGTAGTGGCGGTATCATAGGCGACACTAAAAGAAACAATTATTTTACCTTGTAGGCCTTGTCATACCATGAAGTAACCTTGGTTAACAATTTTAACGATGAACTGCGAGTACATCATGATTTTTCTGTGCATGGTACTCAGAAGATTGAATTTTCTGTTCAGAAAATGGAACAATTTATTCTGGAAAGAGTCAATCCATTTCAGCCACGATGCCAAGCTCTGAGAAATATTGTGACAGAACAAAAGCTCGATTTTTCAAAAAGTAAGACACTTCTAGACATCTTTGATTTGGTGTGCAAAGTACAGTTTCAGAAAAAAAAGGTTTCTTGAGAAAAAAAAATCTTTATCTGATACAATCCTGCGAGCTAATTTTCCATCTTTCACATCTACAATTAAAAAATGTAATTCCGTTGTTAAGGAAAAATCAACACCTGAGGCATATGTAAGAATTTTTGATCTGGCACGAGAACGTAAGTACGATATACGAAAGTAACTGAGTTTTGAATTGACAGAGAAGTCATCGTTCTTCGATGACGGAGGATTTCCAACAAAAGGAGTAAAAAGTGATCTTATCCGGAAACTGGAAAAGACATTTTCTTATCCTGATGCTGTTCATACTTCTTCCATATATGACCGGTATGCTTATGTTGTCGTGAATGTCATGCTGCTGTGTAGAAAATTAAAATTAAAAAATCCTACAACTGCTGGCGATCATGCAACTTTTCAAGATTTTGCACAGCGCTTCTGCAATTCTGTCCGTCCCAGTAGAAATCTTGCTCCTCGTAGAATAAACTTTGTGTTCAATCTATATTTTGAAGATTCTCCAAAAGCAATAAAGAGAAAAAGGAGATGTCCTATGAATATGATTCCGTTACACAGAATCAGTGCCGATGTTAAAGTTTCACTAAGCGAAGATACATTTTGGTGTTCTTCTAACAACAAAGTTTTGCTGCAACAGTTTCTTCGCAGCGTTATCCTTCAAAATTTCTCCACTTTCTGGCCTAATTCTGAGGTGATATGCAGCGCCACAGACTGCACTGAGGCCACCAGCTCTTCAAGTGCGAACCAAGCGTTAGACAGTCTACAAAGGTCAGACATTGAAGAGGCCGATGTCTGAATAATGTTGCACACAATGAATGCAATTCAATCAGGATTTGAGAACATCATTATTTTATCTTCTGATACGAATGTTGTGGCACTTGCCTTATCACATTGGGAATTGTTTGAAACTGATGGACTGAAGGTAAGCTCCTTTATCTTCTTTTAAAATACTCTTTAGGGCATTAATGTGTCATTTTTTATATTCCATTATGATACAAGGCATTTAATGATATACCTAAATGTTATATTTACTAAAATTACAGTCACTGTGGATAAAATTGGGCTCCGGTCAATCAACAAGATATTCTCCTGTTCATTTGTTGGCTGCTCATTACGGCTCACAGTTATGTTTTGTTCTTATCGCAGTTCTTCACCTTACAGGATCGAATTATAATAGTAAATTTGGAACAAAGCGCCGCAGTATCGAAGCTGAACCAGAAAAGTTTCTGACAAATTTCGGACAAGGTATTTGGAAGGTTTTTGTAAATCCATGAAACTTTAATAGCAAAATACTCAACCGATTTTTTCGAAATTGGCTAACTTTTTTACATGAAACTTTGTTTCATCGTATTCAGAAACTATATAAATAGGAAGCAAGATTTTTTTTACTTTAAAAGTAAAAATTGAATTCTGTATCGCAATCCGCAGTAGAGCCTGGTCTAATGTTAGGTAGCGTCACATTCAGATTTTTAACTGATACATCCATTTCCATTTTTTGGCACGTCCGTAATTTCTGAAATATTAAAAATACTTGTCGCAAAAGTTACATTAGGCAATGAAACTTTTGGAAAGAAATTTTAAAAATAAAATAGAGCTCAAATGTTACGAGTACATTAAATTTTGTACATAAATATAATTCAATATATTTATTTTCAGAACATTTTCCTGCTGAAAGCGAGGCCCTAGATATTATTATTGAACATGCTGAAAAGTATCTCGTCCACGTTTTAAAAAGGAACTTTATGCAAAACGTTCGATGACCTGCGATTCGAAGCGCACCACCTAAAGCCAGTAACTATAAATAAGTTACCGCCTAAAAGTAGGTCTATTAAACTACACATTTTGCGAACATATTACAATTCTTATGTTCAAATCGACTGCTGCAATGTAATGCAGCTAAAATACCGTGTTGCTCATTTTGTGCTTGTGCTAGGAAGGATAAATGTAAAAATATACATGGGTGCAGTAACGACAAAACCGCAGAACATTCCACGTAATATGTGTTATGACTATGAATTTAACAACTTTCATAATATCGAGTACGCTGTAAGGAATGTTTAAACGTAATGTTATTAAGGTTCGGAGTGTCATTTTGTATAAAATTAGTGTTTTTACATTCCCATCACTGAGGTGGTTCCTAGACTGTCCGTCCGTACCTTCACACAATAACTTTAAAAAAATTATCGGATCGAATGGAGGTTTAGTACAATTTTCTTTAGGTCCTAAAAGCAAGAACGAGTTCATTTTATTCACCGAAATTTACAGCTTATCTATCGAAGATGCTTTCCACAAATCCAATAACCAATTAGTACGCCGAAGAATGACAGATACTTGGAAAAAACCTTCAAAACAAAAAATTTAGGCTTCTTTAAATATCTTTTTATTATTGATTGATTTGAAATACCATACTTCTAATATTAGATCAAATAACGAAATATGAGCCAAAAAAGTTTAGAAGAATAATTTCAGCTTTTTTGAATTCTGGCCATATGTTAATATTTATCAACAATACTATGAAGAAAATAGAACATTCAAATTTTGAATGCGTAATTTGAAAATGTTTGACATAAAAAATACCATTTTTAATTTTTATTTTTAAACCTACATTGTTAATTTTTAAAAAATTTTAATGCACTCTTGAAGACTTAAACAATTGAAAATTAAAAGAGTGATGTTTTTGGCTTTTTTGATGTAAAAATCAATTGAACACTTTTCATTTTTGTAGAAAAAATTGGAAGTGATTTAAAGGAAGTGCATGTATCTACATAATTCGGCTATTAAAGACTTGTGTTTAAGACTTGTGAAAGGCTTCAAAAAGATGAAAACATTTTGTTAAGATTCTTCGGAAAATGAAAAATGATTCTTCATTTTTTCTCATTCTTTTAAAAGAATATTTAAAAAGACTTTCAAAGATTTCCAAAATTGTAAAAAACAATCTGGAATATTCGAAGAAATTTTTTTACATTTATAAAATTTCCTCTGAATTGTAAGAACAATTCAAAAAATATCTTTTTCAATGAGTCAAATTTTGTTTGTCATGTTCAAAAAATTTTGCTAACTTAAAAAAAATCCTTTAAGATATTCCATATTCTGTTTTGAAAATTGTGGAAATCTTTGAAAATATTCTCTTAAAATAATTTTTTAATATAAGAAATCATTTTACATTTTCCTTGGAATGTTCAGAAAATGTTTTATTTCGAAGCCTTTTACAATTCTTAAAACGCTTCTAAAATTTTTATTTGAAATTTGAAAAAATCTACATTTTGTTTTAATTGAGGCTGCAGCAAATGCTCAAAAATTTCGATACGAATAGGTGAATTTTGTCAGAGCATACAACTCGTTTAAATTATTTAAAATCATTTTAAATTTTACATTAATTTTGAAACTTTCTAAAACTTAAAATAACTCAAGTTTTTCCTATAAATAATAAGCAGGATTTTTTAAAAATTGTATAAAAATGTCATTAGTTTTGAAAGATTTTTATAATTTTTGGAAAATTTATTTTAAATTTGAAAATCTTTAAATTAAATTCTAGATTTCTCAGGATTTTGAAACAAAATTTTGAAGCTTTTCAAGGACTTTTAAAGTCTTTAAAACAATTTAACTTCTAATTTTAGAAGTGTTGAGTTAAAAAATCTCAATTGATGGATCTTTAATGTTTCTAGCTTAAAATTGCTTAAAAAATCTAATTTTGAAAATCTGAAAGCTCATTGATTGAATGTTCAATTTAAAACAGTGAAAATGATAACGTCGATTTATACTTTTGGAACTGAATTTGAATCTTTGAACTCTATAATTTACAAAAGACAAAAATTCTAAATTTTGCAGTATATCTGCATTATATTTTAAATTGTTTAATTGAAAAGAGTTAGTGCCTTACTTCCATTTTATACGTGCAAATTATTGAGCATTTGAATATAACATTTTTTTATTTAAAAACAAAAAAAATCAAGAGTTCCACTTTGAGTGATTTAATTTGTAATTTATTTTCTATTGCTTCAAATTGAATTTTTTAGCTTTGGAGGTGAAATTTGTTTATTTTATTGACCATGAAAAATGTTTGCGAACTGGGAAAAAAACGGAAAATTTCCGAGATTTTTCTTCTTCGATTAAAATAGCCACACCGACGATACCATAAATATATTAGAAGAATAATAAACAATTTAAAGATATAAATATACACACTGACACGATATGTAACTGAATACTGACTCATCGAAAGAAACTCCTGAATTAGAACATATATTAAAATTGCATATACAATAATAAAGTACATGAAATAATTATTTCATAATATTGATCTTATAAGTGAGTCTGCATCGTTTTTTACTTTAACCAAATACAATTTCTTTTCAAAATTAAATAAGTTTTCCTGGAAGAATTATTCAGTGTACATATTGTGTCTGATGGGCCCCCAACCCTTGCTCGGTATCTACGACGATTCGACGCCAATGGTTTCTGACCTGGCCGGTCGTTAGCAAGATTCCCAGTTTACGACATCGCTTATAGCCCCATTTTCAAACTCTTCCAAAAATAGGGAAGTTGATAACCATTAAATAAATGAAAATTAAGAAATTTAAATTCAATGACTGAATTTTAAATAATATTTAAGATGGTTTAAGCTTTGTGCTAAGTTCCCACTGCATATAGAACTTTAGATAAATAATTGAAATGTAGATTGTTCTACAGGTTACAATTTTTTTATAAACAATTTTTTTTAACATCCTTGTTTTAGTGTTACTTTAGAGAATTATAATGCTAAACTTCAAAAATTTATAACTTTTGTTGAAAAGTTGTTAGTATTTGAAACCCCGTAATTGATTATTCATGCGTCGTTGCTTAATTTAAACAATTTCACCATAATCTAACACGAACTTTGTGTCTGGGAACAGCAATAATATATTTGAGCAAAAATATTGTCTCTAACAGGAATTTAACTTACTAAAAATTAATATTTATTGTCGCACCGCAGAATTTCACCCAATAAAACTACATTTTGCCAGGAAAGTATTAACTTTAGAAAAAAAGTGTTCATTATAAAAAGTGTGTATTTTAGCTGTTATTTTCATAAATTAAAAAAATATTTCTCTTTTAGATTATATTTTTGAAGATATGGCAGATGGAACTTTTATTCGATTTTTCGCCTATTAGTTACTATTGTGCAATAAATATTCGTCAGAGGGCAAATATGTTTAAACCTTTTTTATTCGTCCTGCAATAAGCTAATAAAGTGCGAAAAAATCGAAATATATTAAATATAAAATCATATTTTTTTTTTTTTTTTTTTGAAAGAAACGCATAGTTTTGTTTTTAACCGTGAAAAATAATATTAAACAAAAACAAAAATTTGGGCAATTGATGTAAGCTATGATAAAAATGATTAGACAAAAGTTGCTGATTCAAAAGAGAGCTACACATTTTTAATTATTTAATTTTCAAAGGACACGTAGTTTTTGTTTTAATCGTAAAAAATAACATTAAAAATAAAGAAAAACTCAAGTTTTTGAAAAACGACACTAGGAATGAAAAAAAAACTAATAGACAATAGTTGGGCAGCCAAAGCAGATGGACGAATATTTTAATAATCATTTTGAGATAGGACGTCTAGATTTTATTTTATTCTGGCAAAATAAGTTCAAAAATGAAAAATTAAATTTTTGGAAAAACGAAACTGAAGACAAAAAAAAATGAGGAAAAAAGTTTTTCAACCAAAAGAGATTTACAATTTTGTTTTAAACTTTTGTCATAAAAATGTACTAAAATAAGAATATGGGAATTTGGAAAAGAACATGAGCTTCAATAACATTTTATTTAACCAGGTTTTTCGTCCAGATTACATCTGCAAATGCAAAATAAGAAACAAATATTAAAGTAATCATGATAAATAAAATTTGTTCTTCATTTGAGGGCAAATATTGTAGTAAATTTTTTCTATTTAGGGATTGTGGCGATAATTAATAATAAAAATACAAAATTAACAGCGGCTAATTTAGAATAGGTTATGATTTTTTTGAAAATTCAGAAAAAAAGTATTTTAAAGTCGCTGAACCAAACATTTATTCAAAACTTTTTTTTTTAATATTAATGTATTTTCATTAACTTAAAGTTCTTCAAAAGCTGGAAAAATTTAAACTTAAAATTTTAGTATAAGTTTTTAATAATACAGGGTAGATTTTTCACTTCGAGCAAATTAAATATCAGTTAATATTTTCTTAAACTTCTTAATAAAAGTTTAATTGAGCAATTTAAGAAAAATTATTTTGTTTTTAAGTTTTAAAACATCATAACTTGTTCAAAAATAATTTTTGTTAATTTTTTTTCATTGATACTTCATACAATCTTCACAGAAAAAATTAACCTGATTTTATAAATCATATAAAAAACGTGAAAAATTAAAAATTAGGAGTTCCTGGTGGCTTGCTATAACATTAACAAAGAAAATAATGAAAAATTGTAGACTCATCCTGACTATAAAAGAGAACTTTTTTCATAGTCGAGATTTGAATGGTCAAAATTCGATATTTCTGGCTCGCTCTATGTGTTATCCACCAGTTTTTAATCGATCTCTTTTAATCATATCTTATGACTTTTTGTTCGAAAATTTAAATTTTCGATTATTAAGTTTCATTTTCGATGGGAAACTCAAAAACAACACGAGATTAAATAATTTATCATTATTTTCGGATTTGTTTCCGAGCTTATGTCTACATCAGTACGCCAGGTTTTTTTGTATACAAACTGACGCTACTCACACACATTAGAATGGACCAGAAATTCAACTTTTTAATCTTGCTGACCGAGCTGTCATTCACTCTCTAAATTTGTTTGTTTACCGGAAAAAGAAATTCCACATTTTCTCAAATAGGTCAACATTGGTGCCTCTGAACTTTTCCAATTAATAAGGAATTTTAAATTTAAAAAATCTCGGTTTTCGAAAAAATGGAATAAGAAAGTATGTAATTGTTATTAACTTTCTGTAAATTAAAGTTTAAGCACTTCTTAAGAAGTGCCCAAGAATGATTTCCATCTAATAAATTTTGATTTACCCAAAACCTTTGATTATATAAATATTTAACAAAATTAAAATACAGAAATTCAGTACATTTTAATTAAAGACATACAAACATAACACAAGAAAAATTAAATCATTATTATGCTATTATAATCTTTCTTTGGCAAATTTAGTTTCCTCTACATTGTGATTGTTGAAATGATTTTACTTTCAAAATGGAACCAGTTTCGGGAACATAACACTTTTTCAATGCAAAATTTATATACAAGAAATCTTTTTTTTCATTTGTTTAAACAATTTTTTCATCTTTTAATCTCGAAAAGTTACTTATCCTTCGATATAATAAAGCAGTTCATGAATTCCCAGAGTAGTATTTATTTTAAAAGAAAGTTGGAAATTATTTAAGCAAATAATAATCATTAACTTACGCCTTATTGTTTAGTATTTACTTATCTCAATAGAATCCACCTGAAAAAATAACCATATTTGAAAAAAGTACGGCATTTTTTTCGTAAAGAGAAAAAATTGGGAGGAATCGATCACCAAAGATCGAAAGATGAATTTTTACAGACATACAAAATTCAAACCACCTTAACACAAAGAGCAGTCTTCACGAGAAGGAATGATTTTTGATGAATAATATATATTCTTGTTTTTTCTAGGATCCACCATCTTTTAGAGCGAGTAATTCAACTAATTTTATATTAAAGGAATATGTCCTACTAAGTGAAAGTCCAGGAGAAGACATCTATAAATTAAAGATCAACGGAAACACTATAAAATTCAGTGACATACCTGAAGACGATGCTCTCGGAAGAAATATAAGATACTTTGAACTTTTTGCACTTGATGAAATTATAGTAGATAAGGATTTTATCAAGAATGGAGAAGTCGTGCAAGTAGTGGCAATTGCACCAAAATTAAAAATAATTGGAGGCAGAACTATAAATTTAAACGGGCTCGACGCTAATAATCACTCAACAAGAGCTAAAGATGGTCGATTTGGCATACCTGGAAATCCAGGTTTGGCTGGATTACCCGGAGGATCTGGTGGAGTATTTTACGCCTTAGCAAATGACATCGAAAACGGAGATTCTTTGATCATATTAGCAAACGGAGGATCCGGTGGACGTGGACAAGATGGGGGAAACGGTGGTAGAGGATATAATGGAACACCTCCCGACGTCAACAAATTGCCAGAAATAGTCGCGTTTCTTAATGTTTGGTCTAATTGTGAGCCACCACGAAAAGTTTGCAATTACACTGGAACCAATGGTTATCCAGGTGGTAATGGTGGGCATGGTGGTATTGGAGGCAAGGGAGGGAAAGGTGGTGTAATATTTCTGCATCAGTTGAACAAAAATTCCAAAAAAATTAACCAACAACTTGTTCTTGATGGTAAAGATGGCCTGCATGGTAGGGGTGGTGTAGGAGGAGAAGGAGGTAAAAATGGAGGATATATAGAAGTACCATGTTGTGGGCCAAATAAAATAGGATTTAAACCAATTCCAAGTGTAAAAGTTCATTGGGAAAGTGAGTGTGCTCCATCTGGTAGAAACGGTACTGATGGTGCAAGTATCAAAAACCAGGAAGATCCCCAACAATTCTCAGGATTTTCGGAGTTTCCTTTCATTTTTAATGATTATAAAGCATTTCTAAAATCACAGTGGAGTGATATATCAAGAAAAGAAAGATTTATTGACTTTTATAATAATTTGAGTACCAGCCCGGGAATTAATAGGAGGTTTAGAACACTAGGTCAACTGGATGGACTACAAGGCATGGAAGATGAGCAGCAATACTTGAATAAATACATCAATGACGGACTGCATGGACAGATGAATTACAAAGATCAGATAGATAGAAAGATAGAAGAAGCTTCCAATTTCATCAAAAGTCAGATTAGAATAGAGATCGATAAGATAGATGACGAATTGAAAGATAGACTGTATCAGTTGATCAATGAAACAATATTATTAAGAGAAAAATCTCTAAAGAGAAGGAACGCTTTGCAATCTGAAATATATTACAGGTATCAAAAGAGTTTGATAAAAATGGGAGTAAAAGGGGCAACAGTAATGATTCCTGGTGGACAGGTTATTACTCCTGCAGCATTAACTGCTGTCGACATCTGTGAATCATTTTCTAAATTGGTGACCACGAAACCACCTGAAATCAAAATGCCAAAGGCGGTTGGAAAATACCACAAAGAAGCTTTAGAATCGATGAAAAATAATGTTTTACAGCTGATACCTGATCAGCTCAATAGTGTTAGAAACTCCAGAAATAAGGAGGAGATTATAAAATCAAACGAAAACGTTTCTTCGTTTAGCAGCAAGTCAAATACTCGAATCCTTAACAACATATGGAATTTTGCATCGGGGATTTTTAATAAGCCACAAGAGAATAATTCTATCAAGTCTAAAATTATTAAGGAGCCGAAAATCTTAGAGAACGTGGAGAATTTTGGAAATGACGTGTTCAACAGCGTGAAAGTACTTGCTAACCCTTCCAATATTAGTCCAAACACTTTCTACCCTGAAGGTGTTGAGAAAGAAAAAATCAAATTGATACAAGATGACATCAAGAAAGTGAATGATGATATAGAAAACTTGAAGGTATATCAAGACGAAATCTTTTTAACCTTGATTCCTCTTTTGCAAAGAGTCTGGAGCAATTTACCTACAGAAAACAAATTGCATTCGCAGTCTGCTGCAGCTTCAGATGTCTCTAATTTCAGAGTGCAAATGGCCATTAAGAAGCTGGGGCTGATTATGGAAAAATTTACTGACGGGTTTGAAATAGAAGATGATGTGAATCGCCTCGTAAGGAGATTAGATACCAGCGTCGAAACTCTGATCAGCATATATAGCCGAATTGAGAGTTACCAACAGGAGAAAAACTTAGTTACATATGTTACATCAGCAATGGTAAATTCGACAATTTTCCTGATGAAACTGCAGAACTTGAACAAGCATCAACCTGATATTCGATAATTTGAGGTAGACTATAATGATGTATTTATTTTTAATAAAAGGTCTTGTTAATGTCATTATTGGTTATTGTAGTAGCTTTCTTTCATTTTGTGATTATAAATTATATTCTACAGATTCAGGGTAAGGGGGGGGGGGGTGGCGCCAACCAGTTAACAGTCAATGATTTTTTTCAAGTTAATAATATGTTGAATTGATCCATTTTTTTCTCATTATGAGTTCACATTACTTTATATCATATTTCTATCAGTATTAATCATATAAAAAAGCAATGATTATGTGTTTCCATTATTTTTAACAAGCTGTATTTCGTCGGCTTTGCCCCTCACCGGAGGGCAAAGCCGACTGCAGCTTTTTATGAAAGTCAAAACATTTAAAGATAAGAAATTATGATGGTTTGATTCTATGGCATTTTATGTACTGGAAAGATTACCTTTAAAGATATCCAACGAGAAGAATAAGTCATTTTGAATAAAAATAAAGATAGCTGCAATATAACCTCTTATTCGTTGACATTTTACTAGAACGGACTTTACGCAATGTTTCTACCGTACCAATGCAAGAAAACTGCATACCGACCAATTTGATAATAATAATATTTAATAGTTTCTTCTATGTAGCCCACAAGATAAGTGGCTGTTCTACATTTGCGATCAATCACACAGGCCAACAATTCTCAGAACCAGAGACCAGACCTACTATACCCGAAGGTTTTTGCTGCGCTGAATCCGAATCTGACCTCAGAAAAATTCCATCAC
>NC_046658.1:90857987-90859595 GCF_010883055.1 Belonocnema kinseyi | reverse complement strand
ACCCGCTTCCAGCGAAATCGCGGTAAAATTTCAGCCACAACCACGTCTCACGACCGTGAGATAGGTGGTTACAGTCTGTAAAGGAATCAATACGACGATCTAACAAAAGCCTTGTGCACCCTAAGAACACGGAGCGACCCAAGGACTACCGCCTTCTGCATTTTTCCCGCAAGTGTTCTAGCATATTGTTGACACGCAGGGATGCTTTTTAGGCCATTAGCAAGTGAAAGCTTGGCACCTCCAAGAGCGCCGATGATAAGGACGATCAATTTAACAGAATATTCTGGGTACAATCGTTGCAACTTCCTTATAAGGTCTCGATACCTGTATTTCTTTTCATTGTCCTTGGTTATGATGTTTTTGTTAGCTGGTGCCGAAAATTCGATAACGAACATGGTTCGCTTCTCGAAGTCAAGAAGAACCATATCAGGCCTAGAGTGAATATATATATATATTGAATTCTAAGCCTTTTACTGTCATCTAAAGCTAATATGTTAGGTCAATACTTGTATAAAAGTACTGCAATCATGATAATATATATATGCTTTTCTAAAGTGTTAAGTATTGTCTTTAAAAATTCGAACAATAAAAACATGAATATATAAAAATAGCATAAAAAAACCTAGAAACAGACAGATGAAAAACAAATTTTTTTAAAAGGGTGCAAAGAATGATTTGTGAAATGAAATAATTCATTGACTGCCTACATACTTGAAGTCAAAATGAGAAGTCTGTGCTTAAAAAAATATATTGAGCTTCCTATTTTATGTATATTACACTTCAGCCCTTTTCTCGGGTGGGTGAAGGGTGTATTGAAAATTAAATTTATTACAATTGAGTAACTCTCATGAAAAAAATCATCATGTGGAAAGATAAGATAAAATGGGACATGGTTAGAAGTTAAAATGAAGGTTAAATCAGTTAAATCGAAACTACGGTTTTTAATATTTCCAACTTACATTAAATAACGCTTACGTTTAAAGAAGATGAAACTGACAACGAAATTTCGCTCGAGACACTAGTCTTATTCACTCTCAAGATATCTTAAATGAAATTGCACCTAGATAGGGTAAGGGGGGCGGGCAGCGCCAACCAGTGGGGCAAAGGTGATTTTCCTTATAGTATGGCTAATATTCAACAATTTCAGATCTACTTTGCCTAAAATAAATCTATTTTATCAGGAGATACTGTTACTCACTAAAATCTTGAAAATTGACGCTGCAAAAGAAAAATTATACAGAAAACAGTTTTTACCACGAAAGAATCGAAGTTTCGCTGACAGAAATATAAAGTTTTAAACTTTAACGCCAATACTTACAGTATAAAAATTTGATATTTTGACAGAAAAAACAATATCACACAATCTAATTATAATAGTTAGACGTAATTCAAGTCCAAAATATATAAAATCTCATAAATAAAGGATACCTGGCCAGGGGGGCTGGCCCGACGAAAATAATATTTAGAAGTTCTTAGGTTATACACGTGTCATAAGTTCCGTCGATAACACTGGCCGACAAAATTTGACAAAGGTCCGGAACCAGAGACCAGACCTAGTATACCCGAAGGTTTTTGCTGCGCTGAATCCGAATCCGACCTCAGAAAAAT
>NC_046658.1:90850747-90857887 GCF_010883055.1 Belonocnema kinseyi | reverse complement strand
TGTGAATTTGTTCTGAGATTATTAATAATGATATCTATGTATGATTTGTCAGGCTTAATAAGCACACTCTTAAAATACATTTTTTTTAATTTCATTCATTTTATGCACTTTTCATACATAAAAACGCCAAAGTCAACTCCTCAAAAAGTAGGAACGTCCGCGTTGTTGCGAAAATCTCAAGAATGTGCTATCCGAAACAAAAAAAATTAAACTGTTTTAGATTCAGTATAACTCCAGCAACCGGCGGGAACTAGGATTTCTGATATACATACAAAAATAACAAAATGGCGGCGAAAAAACAAAATAAAATAAAAAAATGGGATTATTTTTCACAGTTTTTTGCAAAAAAAATATAGTTAAATTAAATTTGTTTAATAATCCTAGTTCCGCCGGTTGCTGGATTTATACTGTATGTACAACTATTTAACTTCTTGGTTTCGGACTGCCTATTCTCAAGATTTTTACAAAAGCACGGACCTACTTTTTGAGGTGTTGACTTTGACTAACGTTCTTATGCATGTAAAGTACATAAATAAAATGAAATTTAAAAAAAAATATTTCAAGCCCGTGTTTTTAAGCCTAACAGCCCGATGAAAAAATAAGAATTTTCAAATGAGACGAATAATTTGCTACTAAAGACGATAAATTTTCAAGGGGAAAAGATTAATTTTTAACCAAAAAGGAAACAGTTAAATTTTTATTTCAAAAAATTAATTTCGATAAAAAAACGATCAAATCTACAACAAAAAAGTGAAACTTTCAACAAAGAAATGAATTTATGAACAAAAAAGCTGATATTCTTTTATAAAAATATGAATTTTCAACAACACACTGTTAAATTTTCGACCTTCAAAATTAACATTAGAACTAAAAAAAAGTATGTAACCAAAAATGGAATGTTTATGCATTTTCATATAAGAAATTTAATTTTCGGCGGAAGAAATGCACTTTTAATTGAAAAATATACAGTTTTAATGAAAAATGAAACAGTAAAATTCAAAATTAAAAAAAAAAAAATTTGAATGAAAAACAAAATAATCGAATTTAGAAAATAATAGTTACATTTTTTAACAAAAATGTGAATAAACAAACAACAACAATAATATTCTACCAAAAATATAAACCTTTAACCTTATATTTATATTTTTAATTGAAAAAGATAAATTTTCACCTAAAAAAGGAATTGTTACATTTTCAGTAAAAGACAACTCATAAAAAAGACGCTTTAATTGATTTTTTTTTAATTTGCAAAAGAAAGAAGAATTTTCCAAAAGATAGGTGAATTTTCAACCAACAATGCAACTGTATCATTTTTTGTAAAAAATAATAATAAACCCTTGTATGGCCAACAGGGTACCTGTTAACCCGTCGACGTCATTTATTTGAATAATTTTTTTCCTACAAAAAGTCGCTGAAAACATCCCGGATCCCCACAGTTTATACGATTTTCTATTAAAATGTGCACTATAAATTTATTTTTATTATTTTCAACTAAGAAAATGTCTTATTTGAAAAAATTGCACGTATAATCCAACCGGGTACCCGGGTACCCGCATACAAAAATAATGGAATTTATGTAATTAATCACGAAATTGAAATCATTTCATAAAAAACATGAGCAAATAAGATTTACAAAAATTTTTATACTAAGTAATATTTATTTTAATTGTTTATTTATTAAACAAAATTAATATAATAATCATGATCTCGATTTTAAAGTTCATTGTACATAATTATGCAATTGTATTTAGCTTAAAATACCTTCGTTATCCATAAATAAATCAATATGCATCTAATACATAAATAAGTACATAAGGGTTAAAGAAAAATGAAGTCTAAGCAAAATATTTAATAAAAAAAATTATTTTTTCACAAAAAAGATAAAGTTTAAATAAAAAAGGCGAATTTTTAGTTTAAAAAAATTAATTGTCAACCGAAATTGAAATAGTTACATTAAAATTTGCAAAAATTAATTTTTAACAATAATCAAGTCAGTTTCTTAACAAATAAATTCAATTGTCAATAGAGAAATTAATTTCAACCCAAAAAGACAAATTAAAAAAATGGAATAGTTCAATATTTATTAACAATTTGAATTTAACAAAAAACAGAAAGATTTTGAAGAAAATTGGTTGAAGACTCTTTTTTTATTCTTCATTAAAATTGCATGTGGCCATTCTTTTCTCCGATTGACACCCAGGAAACAAAATTCCATTCACTTGTGTTGAATAGGTTTGGAAGGCTTCTGAATTGCGTATATCAATCCCTGGAATTCCGGATTGCCCCCTGTTGGTTTATTAAATACTTTTGGCCTTTATTATTTTTTTGACTAACTTATATGCTGAAAAAGCCTTTACAACATCTAGAACTTAAATTGCAAAAGAAATCTAGTAGCCATGCGCATAATTTCTTTTATACTTTCGATAATTTATAGATTTAAAAAATCGTGTGAAATGTGGCCGCTTAACCTCAAAAAAGTCGACCTCATTCAAAAAGAGGGAAATCAATCCAATATGATCTTACTTGAAATGGTAATTTTAATCTAAAATTAAAAATTTCAAGATTTAAAATCAATATTTAGAAAATATGTATTATAAACCATGTAGACAAAAAAAGATTACATTAAATTTATTAATACATTTCCCTGGATCAAAAAACCTAACCTCAAAATAAAATTAAAATAAAAAAGTATATAGTTCATGGACTCCGGATTCCAGAAAAGTTTGGTCATGGGGCATACAAAAATTTCTTAAATTTTTTATTATTTAAAAAGTGTCAAATTGCAAGTTTTTTTATCTTATACATATTAAAAGTGACCGTGGCAGATTTGATTAAATCTTGCATTTTTCCCATAATCGGGAATTTTTTATATTCCCTGTGTATTATGTTTTCAAATATTTGCTCCGAAAATGATAAACTGTTTCAATTAATTTTATATTGTAAAATTGGACACTTTGTCGACGATCGAAAATTTTCTGTAAAATTTTAATTTACAACCCTTACGTTGGTTGGAAGTTTAACTTGAAACTCTTTTACAACTTCCGAGTTTGTTATTGCGATTTCATAGTTTTTATCGTACAATTAATTTTCATTAATGAATATAAAAATTAATTTTGTAAAAAAAAAAATTTTTGTTATATAACAGTATTAAAATGCATACAAAGTCCTCTTGCTTGCCGTTTAAATCTTCAGTCAGAGTGTCAGGCATTAATGGATTCCAAACATTTTCATTTTTTTTTATAAAAAAGCGCGCGCCAAGAGTTTCGTTAGAAAATTTCGCAAAATCAAGTGTTGTTGACACTCACAGACACAATGGATAAGAATGAGTCAATATGATAATTTTATTTTTGGTATGAGTTTCATTGGACTTTCCCATATTATGTTTCTTATAAACACATGAAGCTGATTCAGTGTCTCCAGAACGTGGGATTTTTCGGCCCCCACCACTTCAATATTTTGTTAAAACTTCTTTTGTTTTTGGCTAACAATCAAATTAAAATGTAACGATTTTATTTTTGTTTCATTATTAACCGCAGTTTTAACAAAATATTAAAATGTCCAACAAGAAAATAAATTTTCAACAACACAGTTATATTTCCACGTGAAAACAAAATTTCAAACAAACAAGATTCTTAAGATAAAAAGGGAAAAAATATCAACAAATTTTTTGAATTTTCATCAGGAAAGCACTTTGCCTATGGCTTGACACAGAACGAACGAAGGTTCACAATTTTTTAAATTATATTAATTTATTTAAATACTTTATATACCATATGGTAAAAGTCCGAAGTACCTAATGTTGTAATGTTTTTTATCCAGCTGCAATAAATTATGACCAGTACTCAATAGAACTTCAAACCTTTTTTTATTAATTACTGCCCTGGTCGACACTAGTAAGGCCAACTACTATTGAAGAATTTGGTTGAAAAACAAATTTGCCTTGAAAAAATCTTATCTCCTATGTATTTGTACATGTTACAGTAAATGATCTTTTCGTCTTCGCAATAAGTCTAATCATTTTGAGGGTAATTCGGGATTTCCGAGTCCGAATAAATTTGCGTAGCAACTAGAAGCTAGATTATCATTGCTGAAGTCGGGAGAGCTCGGGTTCGTGCTCATACAATTTCGGCTTTACACGAGGCTGGTCTTCGCAGCATCTAATAAATCCGACTCACCGACACGCTACGTTTACATGTGTTTCTCCCACATGGGAAAGTGGTGGGGGTCGAAAAATCCCACGTTCTGGATACTGCTTGCGGGTTCAATTCCCGCCTCGCAAACTGGAAGAGCCTCGGCGGCCCATGCGGTGAACACTAGCCTAACGAGGGAGTTGGTCATCTCTGGAGTCGTGGGACCGGTACTTCTACATAAAAAAGTTATTTTAAGTACTTAAAGCTGTTGCTCTGGGTGCTTCGGAACCCAACTTTAACTGTAGGCCCCCCTCCCACCACCAAGTGACCGTGTGAGGGGTCTGTAAAGGAATAGGGAAGAAGGTTCAAGAAAAATGTTAAACCCTTAGGGGACAAATTAGAAGCTCCATTCGATTCCATACAATAAATTGTTTAAACAATTATGTTTGTTAACTTAAATTCATTATTACCTTACTCCTATTGAAAATCGGACAAATAGTCAGAAATTTCAGAAAAACGGCATCTTTATAGCAAATTTCAAATATATTATCAATAATAATAATAAATTATTTAAACAATGGATTTTCTTGACTCTAATTACTTAACTTATCTTTATTGGAAATTTTACTAAAAGTGATTTTTTGTTAAACTGCAATTTTGTAGCATTTTTCTGAAAGAATATCATTAACTATAATAAAGAATTGTGTGAACAATCAATCTTGTTAACATTGATGATTTATCACTTCCCTTGGTTGCGTTCCAGGGGGCCACCCAAGTATATTTGGGTGCACGCGGAGCCGTTCCACGACGCTAGGCGAGTGTTGGGCTTCACTCGGGTGAACCGTTCAGTGATCACTCTTGTGAAGAGTGGGGGTCACTCGACGGGTGACTATTTCACCCACTGAAACTAGGTAGGTGGAAATTTTTCCCCTATCACGCTTTTTTGGCTGCAAATTTTCATTTTCGGTTGGGTTTTTGTATTTTGAAAATGCTATAACTTTGGTAATTTTCATTTTATCAAAAAAAAACAAAAAAAATGGGGATAAATTGTTCCTATTTTGGTCTACTTTAAATAGCTCTCAAAAGAATTTTTAAATATTAAAAAACGTGGTCTCAAAAATGTTCAAAATGCTCTAACTTTCTAAAATTTCCTGTAAAAAAGCTGGCTAATGAACTCGTCCTTTTTTGCATATCCTTATAAAGTTTGCCAAAGGGGAATCCAATCAAAGAATTCCTTTAAATGTTACCGTGTTTACAGACTACAACGACGACAACGAAGCCAACGACGACAGACAGACACTGACGTAAAAAGTGTTTTTACTGATTCAGGGGGTCTCAAAACGTCGAAATTTTATGGAATCCGTGAAAGTCATTTTTTACATGAAACTAATACCTTCTCATTAGGATGAGAATTTAATAATTTGTTGTGCGATCCAAATTTGAATTTTCGATTTTTTATTCAAAATTCAAAAAATTGTTTAGAAAATCTTGTAGGGCCTTAAAAAATTAACTTTTTTTTCTCTTGACTTTTTCACCTATCATGCTTCAAGTTTTCCAAATTGTTGAATTTTCTACTAAATTGTTGAATTCTTGAAATGAAAGTACGAATTTTGTACAAAACAGTTAAATCTTAAATTCGAAAATGTGATTTTACAACAAAGAAATTTATTTTAAAACAGTCTAATTTTTATGGAGACAGTTTAATTTTCATTAAAAAATCTTCTTTGAAAAAAGAGATGGATTAGTAAATCAAAAAGATGAAAGTTAAACAAATGAAATGAACAGTGATGCAGCGATATGGAAAAAAGAAAAACGCGTTACGTAGTTTTTGAATGGCCCCAAAAACACTGTTAGCCAAAAAAATTTCAATTCAATTATTGAATTTTCGAGCTAAAAAAACTAATTTTTAACGAAACAGTTGAATCTTCAACAAAATAAATTAATTTCTCTCTAATTAATACAATTTTTAATGGAAAAAGATTAACTATTATTGAATTTTCAGCATAAAAGAGTTGGTTTTTTGTATTGAGTTCTATTAAGTATATTTCAATTCAAGTGGAAAAACGAGAAAAAGAGGAAAGACTGTGAAGCCTTCTATCAATAAATATGAGTTTTTAACATATATAGAGTAAAGAATAATAGTTTCAATCAGAATTTAAGTTTATTTGTTGCAAATAAAATCTTAGGCTAGAAAACTGAAAATTTTGCTTGGACAATAAAGTTCATTTTCCATGAACACTTTTATATTTTATTTTTTAATATTATGAGGTGCAACTAATATTATAAGGAAAACTACAAGTAATAGTGTTACACTTGTTAGATAACTAACATAAAATTTGTCATTAAACTTTTTCTTTGAATGTTAGCAACCAAAAATTGTTACTTTAAAGGTTTGATAGTTTTTCGTGTACTAAATTAAAAAAAATAATTTAAATAAATATGTAGTTATAATTAATACAATGTCTGACATCCTGGACACTAGTAAGCTTATCAGTTCGCTCAGTTGTTCTGATTGAATTTAAATGATAATTATTTTTCTGTTTTTCGTTGATAAAAGAATCCTATCGTCATTATCAACCGAAACACTAATTCTGAACATCTGGATGTATATTTTATATAAAAAGTCTCATGCTTGCTGAACATCGCAGTATCTTTTTTAAAATAACACTAATTTATATTTGGTAGTTTTTCACTCTTAGCCGATTTTCAAATGCAAAATTTCTCGAAAAAGGTTGGTAGTAAGATTATATATATTTTTTAAATATTTTATTCTACATTTTCGAATAATTATTGATTTCATTCTTTTTTTTAAATTTTCATTAATTTATTACACAAACATAGATGTCACAAACATAGAAGTCGTCGGGTTCCTATAATATTGATACTATCAAGCTCAAAATCAAGAAAATTCACTTGCGTGAAGTCAATATCATTTATTTAGGAGTATTTATTTGACACTTTGTCTTGTATTGCTTCCCTCTTAAGGTAGTTGTACGAACAAATCAGATAT
>NC_046658.1:90811630-90850647 GCF_010883055.1 Belonocnema kinseyi | reverse complement strand
TAACATAAGTAATGATAATATTGAAAAAAATGTTTCAATAGGAAAAATGTTGAAACCTGCATAAAACATTTATTTTACAATGTTTTGTGCAATTTCATTTTTATTTTACAATCGCTCTCAAGACAACATTCTCTACAACTCTACAGTTTTCATTTTAAAAAAAAAATTTCTATAGTTAAAATCTTAAAAAATCACTCCTTCCCCAATAAGCCACGATTTATTAAATTCCCACTATTCTTGAAAAATTGATATGAAGGGACATTAAGATTAATTCAAAAGCAAAAATTATTGTTAAAATAATTATTTTTCTTTAGTTTAAATATTTTTGGTAAAAAATAATGTTTTTTCTTTCATAAAAAATTATTGATATTATTATTTAAATTCCTAAAACCTTTGTAAACTTTTTTCCGTGACCTAATTTTTGGTTATTTTTCCTTAAATATAATGAGAGCGGCCACTGGCCGGAAAAAAACGGAAAAAGGGGAAATTAACCTAAAATTTTGTGCACCGGCATAAAACCGGAAAATATTCAGAAATTTGCTTGAAATACAGAAAATTCCTAAATTTATTCTTAATTTTGCAATAACTATTTTTACTCTCTCTCTCTCTCTCTCTCTCTCTTCGAAAAAGATTTATTTGGGATTTTGGTTAAAGATTATTTTACATTTGAGATATACTAAAGTTCTTTTTCTATTTAATAATGAAAATATAAAAGTATAATATTATTAATTAGAGCAATACAATTTTAAATATTTATTCAAGTCATTTATTTTCTAAAAAGATAATTTTTTATCGAACATTAATCAGTTATGTTGAAAATTCATCTTTTTATAAAAAATCCGACCTTTTATATATAAAATTCATATTTTAATACAAAAGTAATGTTTTTCGATAAAAAACTTAGGAATGGTTGCACAGAGCGAGATAAACTACAAAATAGGAATTTAAAAAAAAAATCAAAAAAATATTCTCTTAAATCAAAATCAGTATTTGTAGGGTAAACAAACTTCCGCTTCCAAACCGAAGTTTTGTTGAATTAAGACCAAAAGGAATTTTTTTAAAGAAGATTATACCGGTTCGAGGAAAGGAATGTGAGAAATGACATTTTTTAAGTAATACTAACCTTAAATTGGACCAGACTTGATTGCGGATTGCGATCGAAATTTGAGTTTCTAGTATAAAAATAAAATAAAATCATTACTTTGAAGTATTAAGTTTTTTAAAATGGGTAAATAAAATTTAATGTAAAAAGGTTGGTAAATTCCGAGAAAATTGCCTCAGAATTTTGAAATTAAAAAATTATGTATTTGCAAAATCAGCTTTGTATAGCGACTAAAAAACAAAATTCTAGTTTTTTGCAAAAATAAAAACTTTTTCCCGAAATATAGAGGTGCTAAATGTGAAGAAAAAAGGCTTTATCTATAAAAATGATTCTGTTTGAAGATAAATAAAAGTTGAAGCTCGCGAAATGAAAATATAAGATACACGTTTTGGCTAAAAATCCGAAAAAAAATTTAAACAATTTTTTTCTAAAACATTAAATACCTCTAAAAAATTTTCACAAGTATCATAATGTTGATTATCTAGTTCTGTACTGCAGCCCTTTAATTCACATGTATTTTATTGTTAAAAGTTAGTTCTTTTTCATTAAAAAGTTCACAATCTTATTTTTGGTAGAGAACTAACCTCTTTTTGGGAAAAAATCTAATATTTAATTGAAACTTTAATTGTTTTAAAAAAATTCATATTTTAATACATAATTAATTTTTTGTTGAAAATTCATGTTTCATGAGCGAATTTTAGTTCTTTCTATCTGAAAAGTCCACTATCATATTTTTGGTGAAAAATAAATCTCTTTTGGTTAAAAATGTACTGTTTGTTGGAAAATGTTATTATATAGTTAAAAATTCACCTATTTAATCAAAAAGCCTTTTTTGTAAAATATTTCAAGCTTTCGTTGAACATTCGTCTTTTGGAATAGAAAATCCTTTCTTTTGAATTAAAAATTTATCTGCTGGTAGAAAACTAATCTTTTTTGGTGGGAAATTTATATTCTTTAGATGAAAGTTGATGCTTTTTAATTAAAAAATCGAATACCATTTTTAGTCCAGAATTAATCTCTTTCAGCTGAAAATTCTACTATTAAGTTCCAAAATTATTATTTTGTTGAAAATTTACCTATTTCAATAAAAAGTCATATTTTTGGACGAAAATTCAAGAATTTTGTTGAACTTTTTTTTAAATCGAAAATTCATGTTTTTCGATTGAAAATCTATCTTTTGGTAGAAAAATTATCTTTTTTGCTTAAAAATTCATCTTTCTTTGTTGAAAATTTAACTGTCCTTTAAAAAATCTGTCTTTTTGGCAGCTTATTAATAAAGCAGTTTTGTATTAAATAAGTATTAATAAAAACGCTTAAAATTCAATCGAAACTAAGTTTATCTTGGACCGGGAAAGCCGGGGAATAACCTGGATTTTTTAAAGTTTCTTTCAAAATCATTTTCGCTCGAATATGTCATAACAAATAAACGAAAAAAAATTGTTACCGAATCATATTTAAGTACAAGGTATTGTGTATGTTTCTTTTGATCCTAAAATTATTTTCAGCATTTTATTAAACAAGGAGTGGTTTCAATGCAGATTTTTGGTTATGAGATTAGTACTGTAAATTTTTATAATTTCACTTGTCTTTGTTTTAATAAATTATGTTTAGCAATTATTTAGGCCATGGCTTTATGTAACGAAATTTCCGTACGAATAGCCTGATTTTTTCGGTACACGTAGACAATGCCTTTTATTTATCGCTATATTTACAATATTTAAACAAGCTAATTTTGATCTGAGCGGAATAATTTGAAAAATATTATTTTTAATTCTGATTATGAAAATGTGGGGGGGGGCAGCGCCGCAGAAATGTGAAGTAGCCAAAAATTCTCTCAAAATAGTGCAAACATGGTAATATTGAACGAAAATATGAGAATATACAATGAAAAAAATCATTCTTAGAACCAAGTAAATTGATTTACTTGAATCCTATTTCTTAGCATCAAAAAAATATTCTTTAACAGAAGTAATTTTTATGTAAACCAGGCATATATCTTTTGTTAATCTAAAAAAATGAATTCTTTGGCTGTATTTTCTTGATTGAGATGCATATTTCTTACATTCAAGAAAATGATTTCCTTAATTCAAAAGGTCTAGATTCTTTGAAATGTGATTTGTCGTTCAAATAAATATATATTTGATTCAAAGAGTTCGATTTGTTGAACTGATTCGGGACACATTTGAATCAATAATTTTTCCATACTTGAATCAAGAACTTAGGTTTATTTAAATCAAAGAAATAATAATTTAATTCAAAATAATATTAAAATTAAATTACAGTATATATTTTGTTGTCGCAAAGGGTTCATGCATTTATAGCAATGGATCATTTATTGATATGAACAAGGTATTTTGTTTACGTAAATTTTTATTTCTTCGGTGGAAGAAAATATTCACTTTAATTATTAGAATTTAATTATTTATAACAAATAAACATTTATTCCACAGAAGTAATCATTTTTTTATAAAAAAATCTAATAATTTGGCGTCATTTGTTTCAATTGACTACTTCTTTGGATTAAATAAACATATTGTTAAATTAAATATCCATGTTTTTGATTTAAAGAAATATTTTTTTCACATTTATGGTGAAGTTTAAATACGGTTTTACGCCTTAAAATTTCCATGTTACATTAGCGTCGTGGTCAAGACTGTGGAGTTTACACTCGATGGACCCAAGTTAAATTCCTGCTGGGGGTGGAGTTTTCATAGAATTTTTCTGTTTCAGGTTCATCAAGTTTTTAAATTATGTGATTTGTGTTTAAATTAAATATGTATATTAATAACAATGGTAATTATAATTTAGGGTAAAAGAAGAAGCGCAGTTGCTTATTTAGAAAAATATGTGTTAAAATTAAAGTACTAAACTACGTTCTTGCACTCACGCATGGTCTAGGCCAAATAAATATTATCTTGAATGAAAGATATATTTTTGTGCTTCAAATACTTAGAAATTTTCTGTGGGAAAATAGTCTTTTTGTCTTCAATTAATATATCTTTGATTCAAAGAAATATTTCGCTTTGACCAACAGATCGTTTTTATTTGTCTCAAATAAATGTTTCTTTGAAAATAAACAGGACCTTCACTTACTTCAGCCACACAGTAAAAAAAAATCTATTGAATTTTACATCTCTGGTGGATGTAAATAAAAGGACCCTCGTGTATCGGAGTAACTTTACGAATCTGTTGTGATATTCCAATTCGGCCGATAATTGTACATGCAAAAATGTAAAATTCATTATGTGAAAGAATAAAATAAAATTTATCAAGGCGACAGGTTTCGAACACTCGAAAGCTGAAACTTCGTACAACTTCATGGAGATTGAAGGAACACAAGCCGGACACGTTACCACTTACCTAAAGCACATAAGATACTATGCGTAGTTTTTTATATATAAGTTTTGAATAACCGCATTTTTTCCGTTCTAATAGCAGAAAATGTAAAAAGCTAAATAGCAATAGCTCGGATTTGATCTACTTTGTGTGAAAGCTGTCAAAAAAGTTGAACATAGCTGTCAATTGCCTCGCATTAAAAATAAAAATGCTCCAAAATTAGAGGATGAACGCATCGATAAACAACGAACACGAGAGATGCTTTCGTATTCACATATTATTTGATTAATTATTCTAAATTTTAAATTAATTACAAATCAAAAATCTTACAGTTTCCGCCAGGGTAAAATTAAAGATCGTTGGTCAAATTAAAAATCTCGATGTAATTTTCAATCACAGGAAAGTGATTTTACCGGCGCATGGTCTTTTTACACGCTGCCACTGAATATTCTCTTCTGAATGTAAAATTCGTACGAGGGAATGTGTAATTTTATTTTTATCGAGTGTGTAATATTACACTGCTCTTTGAGGGTCATTTTATTTACATCGCTAGAGGATGTAATTTCACATACTTTCGTAACATTACACAGTGAAGTGTGTGATATTTACAATGATACAATATTTAATTTCCTAAACTTTGTAATTTTACACAAATCTTTTTTTACATTACAAGTAAAATTCACTTGGTATCAGTACTCCTTTTTTCAGTGTATCAATGGGTTCTATGAAGAATAGGCTATCTTTATATTACCGTTAAGATTAAGGATAACTTCCCTTCGTATGGAGTTTAGTAAAAACGTAGAAGTGTTAAAATAAATGAAAATCTTTGAAAATGTATTTTTTTGACAGTTATAGGAGCCTGAATTACATTAAAAACTGTATTACAAAATACTGGAGTTTTGAATTTGTTGGAAATGTTTCGAAAAATAATACGTCATTTATTTCTCCTGAAAACTTGATCAAATAAAGTTAGCCTAATTCTTAACGGGAACAAAAAGATAGCCTATTCCTCGTAGAACCCATCCATATATGGACGGCCTCTTAGATTTATGTAATTTTTTTATTATATAACAAATGAACGTGAAAAAGTGATATCTAATGGCATATGGGATCTAAATTACTCCTCGAAGACACCGACATTGTGGACCTGAGCGCATCACTAATATTAGTCGGGAACGTCTTTGAGAATGTATACCTTGATAATGGTGACTCTGGAGCTTCTTTAATTTTGAAGGGGAAGTTATTAGGATTCATAAGCTTTACAGCAGCCAATCAAAAAAATATTCCATAAAAAAAATAAAAATAAAAATATTCCATGCATTTTTTCATGCAAGGTTTACCTTGATACACTTGTTTCGTTAAAAGATTCTACTATTCAGTAAATTAGAAACTTTCTAAATTGGAACAAAAATTTCAAATCTTGAAGCATTTAGAAGTAAAAAATTTCTTTACATTTCGAAACACTTTGCATAAAAAAAGAGGTTTTAAGATGGTGTCTGTCTGTCGGCCGTTCTTTTCGTCGTTGTCATTGTCGTCTGTATATTGGATAAATTTTAAAAGACTAATCAGATTAGGTTGCAATGTAGCACACAGTTTTTGAGGCCAAAAAGAAAGATCGAGTTTGTTAACCAGTTTTAAATAACAACAAAAAATTCAAAAATTCCATCCTCGGGTCAAACTATTGAAAGTGTGAAAAAATATGAATAGACCAAAATTATGCACTCAAAGCATCTCAACAAATTTTTTTATCACTACTTTTTGATAGAACCCGTATTTTTTCTTTTGATCATAAAAATTAAATTAAAAATAACAAATTTTCAAAAATGACATAAGATACGGAAGAAAATGTATAATTAAAAATTATTTAATTTGTATAGTGAAAAGATCTGTAATTTTGATTATTGGCATTTTAAACTTCTTTAATTAGGAAGATTCAAAACTGAGAGCTATTGAACTTGGATCTTCAAAATCATATGAATTTACAAATAACAACGTTTCAATATTCAACTGAAACCACTTATCCATAATTTTTTAAACAATTTTTGTTTGTTTGAATGTTTTCAAATATATAAATAGAAATATGAGATTGATGGCCGTAACATAAATGGATCGTATTTATTTTTATATTTAACTAATAATTAGTACAAATTATTCAGAGAAGGAAAAATTTGTGATATTTTAGTGTACAAAATTGTTTAAACAAATTAAAATTTGTTAAAAAAGTAATGGATAAGTAATGAAAAGATTCAAAATAAAAGAAGGTAATAAGATTTGTCCATAAATTTGCAAAAAGCTACACTTTAGCGCACTATTCCGGTCAAAAGTTATATTTCAGGAATAAAAAACTATTACAACAATTAACAATAAATTAAGTCTATTATGTTGATTTTTAATTTGACCTAATTAGTGCATCTTACTCAGGTAAATCGTAAATTTGATATATTATGTTAAACAAAGTTTTATTAATTTCACATTGTTTAAATTATTATGTATAAGTTTTAAAAATATCGGATGCACTAAAATTATTTTTAGCTTTTCAAAAAGTTTGAAAAAACATTTTTCTGTCTTGTTCCAATCAAAGGTGTCATTTGAATAATAAAGTGTTATTTTAAAAATGAACAACAACAAAAAATCGACCTTTCTGATTTTCTAATTGACGTAACTCATTTATGTCGCTTTGACGATAATGATACTTTGCAATACAATTTTTTTTTAATTTCATTTAAGCAATTAAAGGTTGTTTATATAGTGAAAATTAATTAAAATAATACATTTAACTTTTTAATTTGACCAATAAAAATTATTTATGACCAATATATAGCAAAATACCCAATCGTTGTTTATAAGGTCGTTTTTGTGGCATGCTTATGGAGGGGGGGGGGGTGTAAGTCAATACTTACGTCATTATCCAGGAAGTGCTTTTAAGAGGTCTTTGTAAATTTCCCTCGTTCGATTGAAAATTATGCCTTCCCGTCTCATATTTGTAGACAATGTAGACATAGGGGTTCTCCCTATGTTATTTTTATGGAAGATAGAGTGGTTGAGCGGGCACCCTAATGCGGATGATACAAAAAAATCAGATTTTTACTAATATGAGACTGAAAGACGTACATTTCAATGAAAAAAGTAGAAATCATATGGAATTCTTAAAATCACATCCCAAAATGTAACGTATGCATAGATTTTTTATTATAACCCCCACCCCCTTTGAGCACGCTACAATAACTACCCTCTGAACGTGGATTGAATATTTTGCGGTATATTGGACGTAAATATTACTTTTGCGTACGTTTTTAATCAAAGATCATTTTTAATGAACAAATTGAAAATTTCAATGTATTTTTATTATTTATTATTAATTGCCTAAAAAATGTAATTTGTCTCAATAATACTTTCTTCACTTTGTCGCAAATTAGCGGTGCCCTCATAATGAGATGAACTAATTACGCATAACAAAAATAAGTACTGTGGATTTAAATTGTTTTTAGTTTTCACACGATTTTTTATTGTTTAAATGTAACTCTTGTGTGGAATGTTGAAAAAAGTTCTTTTTTTGCCAAACTTTTAACAAATTGCATAAGACTTTGTTATTTCTGGCATAGTTACCGCTTACCAGTCATGGATTAAAAAGGTTTAATTTGTTCAAACCATGTTTTCAAAAAAATATACACCTTCTCTGAATGATATGAGCTAATTAGTTTAATTGGGAAATTAACACTTTAAATTTACTTTATTTTTAATTGTGCAAATAATTTTTGAAATTTTCAATTTAACTTCTGGCTGGAATAAGAGCGGAAACTTTAGTTTTATGCAATTTACTCAAAAAGAACAAATTTTCAGTAAAAAATGAGTAGACTAAAATTTTTTTTTGAATCAATTTATGTAATTTTTTTAAATGGAAAAGTATTAAGTAAAGTTTCCTCCGATAAAAAACTTTAATTATGATTGAAAAAAGTTTGTAAGTTTTTGATATTGAGTGGCTTTCCATTCCCGTTTAAATTTTTAAAAATGTGTAAAACACACTATTTTTTTAATTTTACATTTGTGGTGCATTATACACGAAGTTAAAAAAAAAGTTCAAAAATTTCGAACAATTTAAAAGAAAGAGTGTTGTAGCATAAATAGTTTTGAAGTTATGACTTATGCTCTATAAGAGCTAGAATGAATGTTTTTAGATTTAAAGATAATTTAATCTATTTTGATTAATTTTAATACAAATATCCTAAATTGAGGACAGAATGAAGTAATGGTAAAATTTGTTGCAGGAAATTTTTTAGAGGGATAAAGTTTTATTCAGACAACTTCGCGTTTTTCAAAACACATGTGTTGTCATGGAAAACAAAAGAAAGCTTAACTGATATTTGGTTAAAGTTTATCCTGTAAAGTTAATTTTTATTACAGTGAATCTTTCATCGAAAATCGATGTAAAGTTTATCTTCTGTTTTGTCTGTGCATACAGGGGACAAGATCTTATTTAAAAAGATCAAATATTTAACTTCTTTTTACTGAAAATTCTGTTCAAGACGTTATAACTTAAAAACTATTTTTGATCGAACATTCTTTTTTTTTAATTGTTCGAAAATTCGTAAACTTCTCTTTTCCTTTTCATACATTTTCAGTAAAATTCACCAAAGACATAGTATTTTGAAAAAGCTGATGTCTTTCACAGATTTTTCAAAATTGAAAAGGGAGAACCATTCGTTATGAGCATGAAATTTTTTTTTTAGTCTGAAACTACATTTCAACAATGTAAAATTATTTGAATAATTAATATTTAAGTGAATCGATTTTGTTGTTTTTTAATTAAAACTAATGTATTTTTAATGAAAAAATGTATGACGTGGGCGGAACCCATAAACGTCTGATAAAAAGAAACTCATTTTAATTTTTCCGCAAACTCAGAAAATGATCCATTATCCCAAAAAAATTTGTCTTTATTTAAATTTGTACTTAAATAATTAGTTTATTATGAAATAAAGTTGTACTTATGAAGCTAAATAATAAATGTAGTTCTGCGCTAAAATTTATGACTGAAAAAGTAAAGAGATTTGTTATAAAATTTTTTTTTATTATCGATCTCACAAACCGGAAACTGTTGGCGCTTTATTTTGTCGCGTGGCGGGAATTGAATTTATTTTACGTGACACACGTGGTGCCACACAAAACTCGCGTCGATCGCAAAGAAGTCCGTCGGGTCCAATGGAAATCAAATTTGTGTCAGCCGGTACCGTGTCGCCGGTTTCCGCGGCCGCAGTAATTCAGGAACTCTGATATCTATTCGATCGAACTTTAACTACTCACTCCCCATGCTCGGTCACAATAAAAACTTATGTATTTACTTTTATTGAGGACTTTTTCTTTGTATGGATATTATAAACTTTTTTCATGGACGATTCATATTCCTGAAAGACTCTCTTCCGTTAAAAACAATTTAATAAATTTCTATGTTATATAAATATTCATGATCTCTGCATATTCTAAAATATATTTTTCAATCTTAAAACGTTGAGAATAGCTTAAGAAACACATATTAAGTCAAAAACTTAATACTATAACAAACTTTTTTATGTACATATAAAATGATCCAATGACAAAAATTTATTTTTTCACTCTAGAGGGCAAGTGACCTCCCAAAAAGTTTCCATTTCCGGAGAAAGAAAATCCCTAATTTTTTTATTCAAATATTTACAAGTGCCACCGGGCATTTTAAAATCCCCTTTAATTAACATGAGGAAATTCCAGATTTCCGGAAAATTGATCCCATTATTCAGTTTGATTGAAACGCGCCAAGTTTTTTTATGCATTGAAGAAGAATGTCTATATGAAATAAAACCGTACTGATAACTTTTCTTTCTGACTCACCCTTATCCGAAGTATGTTAATTAAACGGAAGTTTGAAGTACCCGCTGGCAAGCGTTAATATTTAAATTTTTAAAAACGAAATTACGGATTTTCCTTCTCTGGAAATGAAAACTTTTGGGGAGGATCATTTTCCCTGTAGCTCAAAAATTCTATGTTTGGCCACCCTAATGTAGAATGTCGCGAATTGATCAAACCCGAGAAAAGAATATTGATTCAGTCATTCTTTCATTTTAAAATTTCCACGTTTTTGAGTAGAAATTGAATAAACGTGTCTACACAAAAAAACTGACGTTTTAACACCGCTTTGTGTTCTTCTCAACGCTGTGTACATACAACATAAAAACAATCGATGTGGTGTAAATTGTCATTATATGTTTGAAAGCTTTAAAATTATGTCAGATCTTAACAATAAGTTTTCTATAAACTCATTAATAAAAGAACGGAGGTTAAAATGAATTACGAAACTAAATTTTTAATGAAAAAATAGTGAACAACAAAATGTTTTTGAAGTAGTTAAATAGAAAGGCAATAATCACAATATTAAGACGTAGAGTGTGTAAAAAGTTGATAGAAGCATAATCTTTATTGACAAGGGTGGACATAGTACGCGGTAAAAAATTTGAAAATTCAGAATGGAAAAAAGAAAGTTATTAATTCGAAATGCCTTGGCAATAATTGTTAATATAACATATTTTAAATTGTAAGTCAGCCTAAATGTCAACATATTTTCGTATAAAAATTGCGTCGAGAAATTTGCGTTTAATATTATTCTAATTCAAATTGAAAAAATGGTTATTAATCCAAGCATGTTGTCAAAGACCAATTGTATTAAAACCAATTTCACAATCTAAAAACTGCTTCTGTTTTGTTTTTATGAGCTGATTGCATAATATTGTCCTTAATATTTTAAATCCTTTAAGATACCATTACATTACTGAAATCAATTACAAATTACTTAGAATTTTTCAAACTCCCTAAAATATTTGTAATCATTTGAAATGTCATTTAATTATTTAAATCAATTAAAAATGCCTTGAAATATTTTTTATTACACTGGATCATTTGACATTCTTCACGAGTTATTAAAATCCCTTGCAAATTTGAAACATTTTTTTTAACATTTTGGAATTTTCTAAAATACCCTGTTTTCTTTCAAATCATTGGTAACCCCTTCGAATCATTAAAATTTATTACAAATTCTTTTTAATATCTTTAAATATCCTAAAACATTAAAATTTTTTCAATTTCCTTGAATTTTGTTGTTAAATACCTTGAGAGGTCTCTTAAAAACATTAAAACCCTTGGTAATCCTAAAAAATCCCTTGAAATCTTTTAAAATATTATAAAACCTAATAGGGCCTGTAAAATTGTTCCATATCTTTTGAAATTCTAGGAAATTCTTCATAGACAAATGACAATTTTTTTTACGACATGAAAATTATTCAAATCTCTTGAAACTTCCTTGGAAGTTTTAAAAATGAAATAACATTTTTTAAATCTTTTGGAATATCTTCAAATCATTGAAATCTATCATAACTTCGGTGTAATCTTTTACAATAGCTGTAGTTAATTGATCTAAAAAACTGACTAATAAGCATTTTTTTACTGAAATTATTTTGCTTATAATACTGCATTTCGTTAAGTTTTATCATATCTAAAAAGGTCTTTATAAAATTTATTTTAAAAACTTGTTTAGGATACTTTTTAAGAAAAGGTTCCTCGTAAATTTTAATATAAATATTTTTTTCTAATAACTTGTCCAACTTGACCTCAAAAATTCTTGTAGTTATACTTGAAAGATTTTTTGCATCACAGGTGTTTTTGAATGCGATTGTATGATTTAGTAGTTTAGAAAAATAACATAGACGCGCCCAAATAACTTTGTCACAGTAATAATTTACTAAAGTTGAAAAATTAAATTACTTATACAGATAATGTTTATTAAAAATTAAATCAACTAATTATATTTATTCATTCATTCATTTAATTTAATGGTTCAATCAGTACCATTGGGTTGGGGTTAACGAATATCGTACATTAGAATTTTGTATTTAATTTTTCAGTTTCAATTCAAAATAAAAACGGTAAATGGCTTAAAACAACTTAATCGACCATTTATTTTCTATAAGACATTTTTTTAAACACATTTTTCTTTATATTTATTCCCCCTACCCCCCTAAAAACTATTTACATATTTTTCGTTAAAGTTTGATGTTCATCATTTTGAAAAATATTTGTTTTCAATTAAAGAAACCGTTTTTTTAACATAACTTTTTGATTTCACCAAAAATAACTTTATATTGAAAGAAATAATTAAAAATTAAAGAAAAACCTTCATTTGAAAGAAAAAAAAAACATTTCGTAGAACCAACGGAAGTTCATTAAATAAAAGAAACTTTTCTTTGACTGAGATCGGTTATATTTCTTCCATTCTACCGATTGACTCCAAATTTTCATGAGAAGTCGATAGCAATAAGTTTTCAAATCATGCTACAGGAATTATTAATATCTTGAAAAGTTTTACCAATTTGCATATTTATTATGAAAAATCAAAATTCAAAGATGTTATTATTATTGAATAATAACAATATTATTATTATCATTATTATTAAATGATATTGATAATATTGTCATTTCTAAATTTTTAGTTTTAACACTAAATCCGTAAAGATTTAAAGAATATTTAATATTTCGGCAATTCTTACAATATTTATCACCAATATGTTGCACACTTTATAGTTTAAAGTGATTAAAGTACGAATTCTTTTTTTTCATAAAACTTGTTCCCGAAAGTAAAATTTAATTGATATTTTTGCATATCATACATGGATATTTTACTAAAAAAATTTTTTTAGATAACGACGTTAACATTTATTAACATTTCTCGTTCTCCAAATGTATTATGGTATTATTATATTTATTATGTTATTACATTCTCATCAGAGAAATATTCGATTTGTGTAAAATTTGACCCCCTCCCCCCCAGTTTTTGTCAAATTTCCACGTTTTGAGACCCCCTAAATCCGAAAAACAGGTTTTTCACAAATGTGTATGTTCTATATCTGTATGCCTGTCTGTATGTCTCTCTGTCTGTCTGACTGTGAACACGATAACTTTTGAAAAAATTATTCTATTAGATTGGCCTTAAGTACACTCGTTTAGTGTCCTAAACTAAAGTTCAAGTTCGTTAGCCAGCCATTTTGGATACAAATTCAAAAAGTAGGCACATTTTGAATATTTTTGAGACCACTTTTTCAAAAATTCCAAAATTCTCCGTACGGTTATTTATAGTATTCAAAAATTCTAACAATTTATCGTGATAACTTTTTTTATAATACCAAAAATTACCAGAGTTATAGCATTTACAAAATTCCAAAAAACACACGAAAATGAACATTTCAGGCCAAATGACGGACGATATGAAAAAAAGTCAAGAGAAGAAAAATATTGCTTTTAGAATGCCCTATAAGATTATCATAACAATTTTTTGAATGTTTTTGAAAAATCAAAATTTCATAATTTGACAGCATACCAAATTATAAAAAATCCATAAATTACATTTTTCGGCCAAACTATGCAAAATGCGGTAAAAGATAAGAAGTCAAAAATTGTGCATTTGAAAAAGATCTCCAAATTTGTTATTAACCCCTTTTTGATAGGATGTATAGTTTTGGCTCTAATCATGAAAAACATGATTAACAGTAAAAAAACAAAAAAATCTGCCCGCTTCGTGGGCACATTCTAATCACAACTTTTGTTCATCGGTTAGCCATTTTGGATAAAAATTCTAAAAGTAGCGTATTTTGGAAGTTTTTGAGACTACATTTTTTCATGCTTTAAAAATTCTCTGTACACTTGTTCATAGTACTTCAAAAGTAAAATCTTAATTTTTGAAAGCCCTACAAGATTATCATAACAACTTTTTGAATTTTTTCGAAAAATTGATCATTCAAATTTTGATCAAACAAAAAGTAATAAAAAATTGTATTTTGTTGTCAAACTATGCAAGGTAGGAAAAAAACTATGAGACAAACATTATGCACCCAAAAAATATCTACAAATTTGTTTTTAATAACTTTTTATTTTTTTATTTATTAAAGAAACAGTGAAAATACACAACTTAAATTTTTCGACACATGACACAAGCTAAGAAAAAATAAATAGATAACATTTTTTTACCGAAAGTAGAGAACTACAATTTTTATTAATGGTTTTTTATATGATTGATAGTTTCTATTTTAATCGTGAATAACAACATTGAAAATAAAAAAATTACAATTTTGTTGGAATGACACAAGATATAAGAAAAAGGTCGTTTAACCCCAAAAAATCTAAAAAAATTTTTGAAATAATTTCTTAATCGTAAAAAATAACATTATAAATAATGAAATTGACTGTTTGGAGAAATAGCACAAGATAAATAAAAATATTTATAAGGGCGTATGTTCCAAAACGTAGCTACAAAATTCCCTTCGCCTATTTTTTTTTATACGACAGGCCGTTTTTTTAACTTTTAGCATACCAAAATTTACCAGTTTTTTAGTCTCCAAAAAGGCTTTTTTCTCGTTTATATTTTCAAACTCAAAACATGACAAATAAACAAAAATTATTACTCAAAGTATTAAAAGCGCACTTTCTGAATCAAGGAATTTGATACGCAATCATTCTTTAAAAAATTAAAAACGTAGAATCTGAATAGTTTTAAGATAATATATTATAAAATAAATATAATATTTAAAAAAATACTGAAATGTAAAATTTTCAATTAGTTTAAGAATATTTTAATTTAACATTTCCAAAAGAAACTTATTTAAACTAACCACTTTCAAAATAAATCAGTTCTACATTTTGTGCAATCATAATTCAATACATTCAAAAATGAGTTTGAAATTAATTAGGGAAAAATTAAAGAAACTTCAAAAAAATTTGATCAAATGCCCCCAAATTTAGGGTGAGATTTAAAGTCTTCAAGATTAATGAAATAAAAACTTTTAAAAACTTCATCAAATGAATAGAATTGAGTAAATTAAGAAGAATGTAAAAAAATGTAGAATAAACTAATAATTATTTAGGGTGAATTCAAAATGAATTGCAAAAAATATTTTCAAATTTTTTTAAACGGGACACTGAAATTTTATCTGTTTTGATACCAATGCAAGTTACGAATGACAATAATATATATTTATGGGAATGATATAAAATTTTAAGGATAAACTCGAGTGCGAAGCACAAGATACGTGATGAGAATGTGCTCGTTAAAGCCAAAAGAGCTTTAACAAAAGAGAATTCACAATCATTAAATTATTGTTGCCGATACTTTTACCTTTAGTTTTAAATAGTCTGTGCAGAAAAGTCGAGCGTGAAGCGCGAGATAAATATACTGTCGGGCGCGAAGCGCGAGAACCAACAGTCGCATGCTCTCGTGTATGTGTGTGTAGCTGGGTGGCTGTGTGTTAAATATACAGATAAGATATATTAATTATCATCATTAATTATTGTCTCATGAAATTATTGAGTTGTAAACAATATGATTTCACATTTTAAATAAAATAGAGGTTATAACTGCATTTTTATGATATTTTTATACTATTAATAAATTAAATTATAAGCATTTCTTTAAAGATCCAGAAGAATTATATTTTTGTTGAAGTATAATATTTGAACAATGCAATAACTATAATAAATTTGTCTATCCTAATTTATATTTTTCATTATATTATTGATTCTTATTTTTCAAATTCCTCCTATTATATCGATTTTTATAAATTCGTTTGCTTATTAATATGTCAAAGAGAGTTTTAATTAAAGGCGAAATCATGAATCGCTGATATTTAGCTTAATATAGGGTGAGATAGAAAATTTGAAGTTTGTCCATTATGCATGAAAGTACCTATTAGTATTCATTGCGCTGCAGTCTGGTCATATATTTACCACAGAAAATTATTATACACCCTGCACCTATATTGACACCAAAGTTTAATAAGTTAATAATATTTTATCGAAAAGACCCTCTGTCCTCTATCATCTGTATAATACTGATACGCTATCAAGTTCAGAGACTGTTTCAAAGCACATTAAATTACTTTTAACCATGGATATAAGTTTTAACACACAGATTAAAAATTTTTTTGGCTTAACAGTTCACTTTTTATTAAAGAAATAATTTTTGTAAATTTGTTTAATTACGAAATGTTATGTTTTATTCTTTTAGAAGAGGCCAACATGTAAACTTGAAGATCATAACCTAAAAATATTAATACATATTCTAAATCCTATGAAAAGAACTTTTTTTTTCTTTTCTACGCAATTTAAGTTTCCAATGATTTTTACTAAATTACATTTTTGTATCCAATGTTATTTTTTCGCGTTTTTAACGAATTATATAACCAAATTCACAGTGTTAATTTTTGAAAGTAGAAGGAAATCGGGCTTTTAATTTATAATTGTTTAATGATGATAACCGTTCTGCTTGGTAATGAACATTCATCATGTAATATTATCGATTAATATAATAAACAAATGACTAAATATCACTGCAAATTTACTTCAGAGAGAAAATAAAAAAATAATTTCTCTTTTCCTATAAATGTCCGCAGTATCTATTAATTTATATATTTTTTTATAAAATCAACAAAAAGTATTTTAATACACCCATCACCTTTTCAAGGAAAGAAAGTAATTTTATCGCCAAGGTATCACTTTGAAAACGAACAATTTATAATGTTTACTATTGGATATTTTGATTTGTTAATAACAAATACAATTTTTTACAAACCTTTTTTATTTCCACGCATCCTTGCAAATCAAAACCAATATAGTAAGAGTGATGTTGAGGTATTAAGCAATATAAGCATAGAAAAGTTTTATACATAAAGATATACGAAAAAGCAAAGAATTGACATTTGTTCTAAATCTAAATTATGTTCTGAATCTGTCTGATAAACAAAATCTAAAATTGGATAGTAATTGCGATTAAAATTTTTTTATATATTTTCTTTATTTTATTTCACCCCACTGTGCCGGCCGTGTGGTGCGGATAGTGAGGCAAGTGCGACAAACTAAATCAAAGATTTTATTTTTATTTTTTAAACCACTTTTCGAATTTTTTAATACATTAAAAATCCTTTAAATTACACGACACACTTGCAAAAATCATTATAATTGAATTAGCGCTCTAAAAGATATGGTTTAAATAATTCGGTTCTCATAATTAAACATCCTGTAACTTCCTAAGTTTTTAAAATTTTGAGAAACTATTCTGCCATAAACTTTACTCACTCAACACTAAAATTTGACAGGATTTTCAGGAACACAGATAACAGGTATTCAGGAAACGGATTAACCTAACACTTACTAATTGATTTTATTATTTTATTATGTATTAATATTTAAAATTATATCTATTATTAATTTATTGAGTGATTGTATTAAATTTGCTAAAACAAATTTAACTGAACAAGTTTAAAATAAATTAAATCGAAAATACTGCATCTATATTCGATTGAAGTTATAATATTAGCTACATCCTCATTAGCCACTAAGTTTTTTTAGAAGATGTTAAGATTCTTTGGCATTAGGGTAACTAACTATTCTTAAATTTCTACATATGGGGGAGGGGGATTTCTTGAATTTCTGTGTTTAATATCAAGTAAACGTTTTTAATAATTATTTTTATCTTGATAATTTTCATTAATTTGGTTAGATTGTTTATCGAAATAAAAACTTTTTTCTGGCCCTTCAATATTGCGTAAGAAGTCCCACAATTTGTTACGCGGCATTTCAAAATTATTTTATTACCAAAAAGGCATTGAATAATTTAGAAAATGTAGTTATCGCCTCGTTGATTTTGTACCTGTCTACGCGTGGATTGGACTTAATGTTTGTATAGATCATAGTGAAAATCTTACCAGAAAAAATGTGTAAAAATGTGAGACAAAGTAGCAGATGAAGGTTCTGCCTCTACCGCTGCAGAGTTTTGAAATTTTCAGGCAATTAGCAATTATGCCTAATGATTGAATGTTCGAAATATACCCATATTCTCAAAATCGTCTTATAATGTTCAGCTTTATTTAAATATGCAAAAAATTTATGAATTTCGTTTATCCTTCAAGTGACAGCGGTAAATTTTAGAGCCAAAAACACGCATTTGTGACTGGATGATTGATAACATTATTTTTTTCTTTGGAGAAAACAAAGGGCTTTCAAATTATTTACGGAATGACACAATAGAAGTGAGTGTGACCAACAGTCATATTTACAAGAATAGCAGAGGGGCAGGCAAAATACCCTGATGTGTGTGCAGTTGCTTCGACAGTCAAAGAGGTTTTTGTATTTTCCGAAGAAGAAAATAATTGTTTAAAGATTTAAACGCGTCTTTTTTCTCGTTGACACCAGATAAACCATTCTCAGAAGCCAAAAATGTGCAATTTGCTTCAAGAATTATCTCCGTATATCGTTTAGTTTTGGAGATGACACATCACTCTTCTTTTCTTGTTTAATAAATAGCAGTTGATTGTGTTGGACTTTAAAATTTACTATCGTACACTGAAAGGAATAAAAAAATTTATATATATTTGGAGATTAAACATATTTATTTTCAAGGGCTAACAGCCATTTAAATTTGAGAATTTTGCAATTAACGCAAGATCTTGGTATTTTTTGAACATTTACTTTTCAGGAAATAATTGCTAATTGACTGAAAATTTCAGAACTCTGCAGAGGTATAAGAAAAACATTAATTACTTATTATGATAGTATTAACCATCTTCCCAGCTCATTTTCATAATTGGCTGTATCTTTCTTTCGTGTTTTTATTGATGTAAAATATTCATTTTGCAATTTTTTGTATTTAACGGTATTCTTCAAAAACAGAGCAGGCAGCTGTCAGATGCAAAATATGAAAGCCATTGGGCTCTTCGCATCAAGAAGCTTCACCAGAACGGTCCGAGAATGTTTGTGGAAAACGGGAAATTACGTAATTTCCTCAGTTTCTGTGCGCTGCGTAGATCTTTTTGTAGTGAATTCAACGACGCAGTTTTGATGGATTCAATATAGAGTTTCGCGTAATCGAATCAATTACACCATGCAAACCAATTGTCGTTTCTTGTGATTTTTGTCTCCTTCTTTCGAATCTTACCCTGTCTTTCGCAGAAAAGCTGAACGCCAAGAACACTTAAGAATCTTGGAAAATAATGGAGGGAAAAACTGGTTTTATTTTTCCTGTTCCGACACTGACCTGTTCAGATAGGGGTAGTGCGTATATATTAGAAGAGAATGACAAAGGCGAAAATATATTGTACGTCTATCTACGCACGTGCGCACATAATTGAGCAAACTGAACACACCAAAAAGGAACTGGTTCCAACGACATACATTCGGCTTTATAAGGGTGTTGGGAGCACGTCGCAAGGCTAGCGAAGTGGATATTCGTGTTACAGTCACTATCGGAATTATGAATATCGTGTTGGGCATCGTAATTTAGAATCTTCTCACAAAGTATTACCTGTCCTCAGATGAAAGATGCAGAAGTCATGCACAGACTACTCTCCGTTCACTTTACGAAAGCTCTCCAAAACAGCTCTATATTTTTGAAAATTACTCATAAAAGAAAAATTAGACAAAAAAAGGGTTTCGTAATCTACTAAGACGTCTATTTAGGCGATCAAATCTCTACCTTCCATACTTTCCCTTCCCTACTCCCCTTACTTCACCTGTTAACACTTGTTCCCCTCTTTACACTTACTTCCCCTCTTTACACCTACTTCCCATCTCACCTATAATTCCCCTTTTCTCAATTTTCCCACTTGTCCCTCTATACGTACTTCCCCTCTCCTTACTTCCACTTACTCCTTCTCTTTTCACCTACTTCTCCTTTCACCTATAATTCTCCTCTTAATTTTCCTAATTCTCCTTATATAATCACTTCCTCTCTCGTTACTTTCCTTTCATATATATCATCCTCTAATTACCCTCACTTCCCTCCTAACAGTACCTAACTTTCTCCTTCTCTTCCACCTCCCTAAATCCCCTTTCTAACCCATTACTCCCCCTACTCCTCATTTATCCTTACTTCGCCTACCTCCCCTTACTTCACTCTTTCCCATCTACCCACACTACCTACTTCCTCTTTTGTCTCTTCGCCTCCCTCGCTCCCCTTCACATTCTCTACTTCCCCTTTCCATGATTCCCTTCATTTATAAAACTCCCCCGCTACTTATTTCTCCTACTCCCTCTCCCTAAAATCTTATTACAACCCTTACTTTCCCTCCCGGGAAGTTTTTCTAAGCAAATTAGTATATATCTTACAATGAATTTGACACGCTCTGAGGTTTTATTGTCAAATAAAACATGATTTAATTTCAAAGGGATTAGTAAAAACCGAATTTTTAATTTTTACCAATAATCTTTTATTTAAAAATAAAGTTCAAATCATAAAAAAATTATAAGTGATCTAATTTTTTTGTAACTACCTATAGATATCCAGAAAGTTACAACATTTTAAAACATTTTTTATTCTCATATTGACAAATTATTGATGTAAAGTGCTACTTCCAGGATTAAAGTACTTGGAGATGATTTTTATTTGTTATGATTAATATTTGTTATTTTACTCAAAAGTTACTAGAGCTAAGTAGCCTCCTAAGGAATAGAATTATACAGTCACAAAGGAAAATGCACAATCACCAAGTTACACTTAAAGATGCCTTAAGCTTCAGTTTTAGAAGGATTTAGCAGAAATATAGTTTGACTAACAAAAATTTTGAAGAATTTTGAAAATGTTTTACAATAATAAGAAGAACATTTTTCTGAAAACATTCAACTCTTCTTTTTCAGTCGATTTTTCAATTCGTACATAAAATGGCCACTCAAAATTAAAAAATTTCAGATAACACGCAAAAAGTTAAATAAATAATGTCAGATTTAGAAATTTAATTTTTTCAAATACTTCTCGCTCAGAACCTTTACAGTCAAAACTTTCTCTTTGAACTAAAATTATGTATTTCGAGGACAGCCATAAATATTTTGAAACAAATTTTGTAAATCATGCACTTTCAATTTCTTTATAAAGAGTAAAAAATTAGAAACAACAGATTACCTTATTACATTTTTTTCTACCCTTTTTATTTCAGCTGATAATCAAGTTTCTTTTTTTTTTTTTTTGAAAACCGCTTTTTGTGGAATTTTGTAAAACTAAATCGTTACAAAAAAATTCGTAAAAATGAATGCAAATATTACACTTTATGTCTAAAAGAATTTGAGGTAACTTTCATTTTACAGAAATTACAAACATTTAAATGTATTTAGAATTCTTAAATCTAAATTTATTCAATTATAGTGATACGACTTATTTATCAACATTCCGGGAAAATATTTATAAAGAAAGTTGTTTTATTTTTTGTTTTAACGGAATTTCAATCGAAACCTGTTTGATTTTATACTAACTTTATATTTAAAATTTTCAAAGTATACATCATTTAATCTCAACGAAATTTACACTTTCAATTTTTTAATTTAAATATCATACCTGCAAAATGTATTCTTTCTTATTTTCTCAATATCCCCAAAAGTAGAGATTTAAGGAAAACTTAAAAATCTGTGAATTATGTACTAATTTGATCGTCCTTTTATCTAATAGGGATAAATCGATTACTATATGAAAAGAATTACGTAAAAAATTTCATCAATATAGTGAGTTCATAGGTAAAATAGGCATTCGAAGATAAGAAAATTTATTTTAATGCATAAATGTTATAAAATAACACAATTTTCAGATAATTAGTTTTAAAAATACTTTTGCTCTAAGCCTTTAAATTTCAACATTTCCCCGGGCAATGAAATTTTTTTGTGATATTCATTAACATTTTGTCCTGCTTTTTATGAGGAAGTTAAGTTAAATGCCGAGCACACATATAAAGTAGATGCGTCTCCGCTGACGGTAATATTTTGATAAGAAGCGTTTTAAAGTACACTAGCAGTGTTGCGCGCGCCTATTTGTGTTTTTATAACAAAGAATGAATCAAAACCCTATCTTTTCTATGTTATACATATTTAATGAATGTTACAAAATATTAGTATAAAATAATAGAAGACACCAAAGGATGAATTCTTTATCTGAAACTGTAATTAATCTTTTATAGTAGGATTTCAACGAATTTTATATTTTTTGGTACAAAATGAAATTGAACTATTTTATTCCAAATGAGCTTTTTTTATTAAAAATTAATTCACACCTAATATTGATGAATAGCATTTATTACAATTTTGTAACTCACGTTGATGATAATCATATTCTTTAAATAATGAAGTTTGCATTTTTACACCACAATTTTTATAAATCAATTTAACAAAGTTTTTGAACGCGCATTATAATAATCAATGACCTTATAGGTAGAAAAGCACATGTAATAAGCTTGATGTCACTTGGTAAGCTCTTCCCTAAAAATGTTGGTTAAGTCTTCCTAATATTAGTTCATGCGTTCAATGTCATAAAATTGTTAGTAATAACTGTTTCATTAATCCGATTTATATCAAATCATTACACTACTCTGTAATAAATAACGCAATATATAATTACTTGCGTATTTTGATTATAAGAGTAGATAAATCCTTACAAAGTTGAAAAAATTTAGATTATTGAACGCAAATTTCTGCCAATTGTCGAATATCGGGCTTAGTTAAGTCTTCCACTTTTACCTGGACTTTTCACATTCAAGTTTATGAAAAACATAAATATTTTCTCTAAAATTAAACTTATAATTATTGTATTTCAAATTACATTTAAATTAATAAAGTTTTATATTAAAATAACACTTTTAACAAATAAATAATTGAAAACTTATCGTGTGAGGTGAAGGGGTTGTAAAAAATGTGATTTTTGGTGGTAGATGGAGGGTAAAGGTGTCATAACTGTTTTACAGAAAAATAGTCTTTTGCCTTTAAAGTTTAAGAAGTGGGACAATTTTCTTTATTTCCTAACTGGCAATTCTTTATTTATTTATAATTTTTCTTTCTAGTTGAAAAATTCATTATTTTAGTTAAAAATTCATCTCTTTGGTTAAAAAATTTACTATTTTTTTGAAAATTCTTTTTTTTTGGAAATAAATAAATTTATTGTGTGAAAAAGTAACTTCGCTGCTTTTTGTTTAAATTCGAATCTCTTATAGAAAATTAATCTTTATGATTGAAAATTCTTTTCCTTATTTTTACGATGCATCTCTTGGCAGCATCTGCATTCGTTGAAATGCAAATCTTTCATCAAAAAGTCAAATTTTTAACAAAACCGTTTACATTGAAAATGAAAAAGTTTAATTTTCAGTTTAAACAAATTAACGAATTTGCAATCAAATAGTTACTTTTTCATCCAAAAAAATATAATTGTAACAAAATAGTTAAACTTTTAAATAAGTAGATAAATTTTCAACCAAAAACTAAAAAATATGATTATTTTAAAACAACAGCTGAATTGAACAAAAAAATGCATTTCAAGAAAATTTTAAAATTTTTAACCAGAGATAAATTTTTAACTAAAATAATTAATCTTCAACCAAAAAAATTCATTTGTAAAAGGTCGTCCAACCTTAAAACAATTAGAGAAAGGTGCTACAAAAAAGATTGATTTTCAACCAAAGAAAGAAAGAATTTTCAACAAAAGAATTAAATTCTCAACTAAAATGATGAATCTTCAACCCAAAAAATATCCATTTTTACTCAATTAGTTTAACGTTTAACCAAGTAGTCGAATGCAAACAAAAAAGACCAATTTTAAGCAAAATAGTTGAATCCTCAACAAAGGATCTTTAACAAAAGATAATTCACAACTGAATTGTGGAACATTTTCTACAACAATTTTTTAAAAAAACTGTTCCGTTATAGTTTGAAAATCTAGTAGTAATTGGTTGAAATTTTTTTATAACGAAAAAATAGTTCTCTTAAAATTTGAACTGAAAACAACATAAATCCGTTCCTGATCGATTCAGCAACTTGAAGTGCAGAATCTGCGTAAATTTAAATGCATTCGAACTTCTTTGAAATAATTTTTATAACACTGTTTTTTTGTTTCAAAATGAAGTTTTTTTAACAGAAAATTCAACTATGACATTTTTGGTAGAAAATTAAATTGTATTCCTTTTTAGTTAAAAATCGAACTAATTGTTTAAAAATTTATGGATTTTGTTAAAAATTCGTCTTTTTTAGTAGAAAATTAATCTTTCTATTTGAACATTCTTCTTGCTGATTTAGGATTCCCCAATTTTTCTGAAAATTCTTTTTTTTTCAAAATTAATTTATTGAAGTGAAAATTTAACTTTTTATTTTTAATTAAAAATGTATTGATATTTTTAATTGCAATCTGTTTTTAAAGAGAACTTAGCTATTTTTTTTAATTGCACTTCTCTAAGTTGAAAATTATTTTTTTAACTAAAAACTGAAATATCCCATTTTTTGTTGAATATTAAGTTCATAATTGAAGCTTCATCTGTTTCGGTTTAAAACGAACATTTTTGATTGAAAATGAAACTATTTTCTTCAAATTTCTATTTTTTTTCATTAATTTCTAGAATGGTACGATCCACTTACATTACTTTTAGTTAAAAAATGATATTTTTCAGATAAAAATCATATATTTCTTTGAAACTTTCTAGGTTTTGTAGAAAATTTGTAATTTTTTGTAGAAAAGTAATATTCTTGGTTGAAAATCAATATTTTTAATTAAAAATTCAAATATTCAAAAAAAATTTCCTTTTCAGTTTGTCAGAAAACAATTTCTTTAAAAAAAATCCGATTGTACTGTTTTTGGTTGAAAATTGATATTTTAAATTGAAAATTGACCTTCTTCACTTAATAATTCAATTTTTTTAATTTTTCAGTTTTGGTACAAAATTAATCCTTTTGGCTTAAAATTGAACTTTTTGCGTTAAAATTAAACTATTTGGAAAAAATGTTCTATGTATATTCGTGTTTCAAATTAAAAATGTATCTTTTTTAGTTGAAAACTCTATTAATTGTTTGAAAATTTATCTTTTTGATTGAAGATTCAACTATTTTATTACAAATTTAACTGCACAACCTTAGGATAAAAAAGTATATTCATAATTAAAAATTAATTTTTTTAGTTGAAAACTCGTCTTTTCGGTAGAAAATTAATTTTCTTTGTTAAAATCTTATCTTTTTTATTGAGGATTCAACTATTTTCTTGATTTTTTTTGTGTATTAAAAATTAATGCCTTTAATTACAAACAAATTATCTGAAAAATAATGAAAAAGGAATAAAATAATCGAAAATGCAATATAATTACATATACGTAACTGAAAAAAAAATTTGTGAGCAACTGTTTCGATTGAAAATTGTTTCATTGAATAAAAAATTGATGACAAAACTTTTTCAATTACATTGGTATTGTTTTTTCATTTGTACTTCTTTGAAATAAAATAATGTTTTACGATTTCTGCAAGATTTATCAATAGTTCTTAATAATATTAAACAAAATTTAAGGTTGAAAATGAGTAATTTTCATTTCTTATTAATTCTCAACTAAGATATGAATAAAAAAAAAATGCTTCCAATTGTAAAACTGAGTACCTACAAGATATTGCGTACTTTTCACAGATTTAATATAATCCTTTGATGAAGGCCACCATTGTGTGCTGAGATGCTTGAAATAATTTAATTAGTTTCAATTCACCTAACTTTATTTATTTATGTTAAAAAATTTCTTTAGTAGAAAATTAGTTTTTGTGACTGAAAATTCATCTTTTTTGATCAAACTTCTGTGCGATTCTGCTAAAGAATGTGTAGAACTTGCCTGATTTTAAGTGAATTATATTTTGTTTTAAACACTTTTTATAATATTGTTCTTGCATTGAAAATTAATTTAATTAAAAATTCTATTATTTGTTTTAGAAAATTTTCTAAATAGATAATTAATCTTTGTGATTGAAAATTCATCCTTTTTGTTAAAACTTTTAATATCTAGTGTCAAATTCGCCTGTTTTGGTTAAAGCTTTAAATAACCTATAGAAAATTTCCTTTTTTTCGATTGAATATCAACTTTTATATACTAAAAACTGCATTATTCTATTTTTGTTTAAAATTTGATATTTTTTATTGAAATTTGATCTTTTTTAGTTAAAAAATAGAATTATTTGTTTGAAAATTCCCGTATTTTGTTGAAAATTTGTGTAATTTGTTAAAAATATAAAACTTCTTCCTTGAAAGTTCATCTTTTTGATTCAGAATTCACCTATTTTTAAGTTCCTTTTTAGTTGGTCAAAAACTAATTTCTCGCCGACCTTTGGGTGATAATGAAAGTGCCCGTACATCCCTATAGTATGTGTATGTTGTTAGAGGTTTTCAAAATTGTGTTTTTACAAAATAGAGCTTGAGTATTTGGCAAAATTGTCGGCAAATATGAAGACCCGATATATCCATAAAACTGAACATAATTCATTCAATCCCACATTTCTTAAACCATACATTATTTAAAAGCACATAAAACATTGGAAGCCTATATATTTTATGCAGCTGTTTTGTGGTAAAGGTGAAGATTCTGATATTGAGTAAAGTTAGTGTAATATTGGTGTATTTTTAGTTATAAGTTAATGTTTTAGTTATTATTTGCATTCAATATGAACATAAATATTAAGTAATATTCCTGTGATGCATGGAATTTGTTATAAAATTTCATTGCTGATATAAAATGCGGTAGCAACTTATTGAGATATTGCGGTTAATATTACATTTTGCAATTCAAGAGCGAACTGCTCGCAGTTAAAAAATGTATCAAAAAGACGTAGGATGAAAACATAAAAACCTATTTTTTATTTTAATTCTGATTAAAATAGTTTCTGTTTTTTTAACAAAAATTTTATAAATTTCAATGAAATTTTTGTGAAATTTGTATGCAAAATTTCACAAATTTTTAATGTATTTCAAACACGGAGTATTTTTTTTGTATTAAGAAAAATGAGTAAAAGCTTAACTTTCGTAAAGTTTTTGTAGTACATTTTCGTAACTTTTCACAGCAAAAAAATATATTTTATAGATTTTGGAAGATATACGAATGATTTCAATTACAAATGACAAGCAAAGGCCCTGTATTGCGGCGATAAGGGTGGCAAAGTGGTGGTAAAGGAGAAGCGTTGTTTCCTATTATCGACTTTGAATTTCGAGTCGATTATTATTCCCAACAGTGATCCAAAAATACTTACGCATGATTGAACTTAAGTCATCACTTAAATCCAAGCAAGCGCAGATTAAGGCATCTCCGTTGGGATCATTAACTTCAAGAAAACACGTGTAACGTTCCATTACTGTCTAACTACTCTAACTCCATGGATGCCTCTGTCGCGCGCGTGTAGCTATAAAAAAACGAGCAATCGTGACAATTTTTTCAATATTTTCCGATGCTGTCGAACCCACTGACGTCTCGTGTTACACGCATATAGCAATGAAATCGAGTATTGTGACAATCGAAATCGACAATATCGTTTAGAGATTTTATATTAAGGATAAATGCATTGTGCGCTTAAAATCGTAAAATGATAAAAGTTTTCTTGTTAGTGTTTTCAATTTGTAATTTTTTAATTTGAAAAAGGCTGGTCCTGTATTATTTAAATTATTATTTGAATAATTTCATTGTATAACATTATTACTTTTAAGGACATTTGGCAGCTAAATACCTATATTACCGACCTCACTTCATCAGCTCACTGAATGTTTTTTTGAACTTAAGAACTTTTTTTATAAATAAATTATCAAGCTGAAACTTTGGGAAATGTATTAGAGTACAATAAAGTACGTTTAGGTACTGCATTTTGGTAGGAACGTCACTGAAAATTATTTCATCTTTTTTCTGAACCTCGATATTTTTTGAAAGTTCGAACTTTTTTTATATATAAAATATCGGTCTCAAACTTTGAGAAATGCAAGAGCCGAAAGAAAACTACGTTTAAGTACAAAGCTTAATACTAAAAGATGTAAAAAAATATATTTCAACAATCAATTCCAACGGCATCAGCCGGTAACGTTGTACATGAAAATACGAACTCTCTAGAGCCTCGTCTAGGGGCCGCCAGGTTTCGTATTTTCGTGTACAACGTTACGGAAAAAGTGAGGTCGGTAATATAGGTATTTAGCTGTGTCACATGCCCTTAAGGGTTAATTTAAATCCCTAATCCTAATTCTCTCACGTTACTGTATATTTTTAAACCGATAACCACGATGCATGCATTTAAAAAATTCAAATAGCTCAAACTTTTGAAAAAATGACGGTTCCGTTACTATTTCCAGGATATTTAAAATCTCCGAATCTAATTCAGTGAAATGTTTCTAAGAGCCAGTTAAATTATACCAACTATACCAAAGAAAAGTAACTGTAAAAATAAAAACGTCATTCACAAGCATTTGTAATTTTACGAATTAAATTTTCGGTAATATTACCAGTTTGAGCGTGGTCACTTTTCCACATTGAGATTAGCGATTCCACACATGCTTGTAAAATTACAACGCTACATATCGTAACATAACCTAAATTCTGTGATAAACTTAGGGTTGTAAAATTTCATGAAACTTTGGTTCAATGAAAAGTTTCATGAAACTTTGAAGGTCTCGTGAAACATTGCAATGTTTCAAAGACGGTGGCGGGAAAATTCAAACCGCATATAATAATATACATTTATAATAATAATATACATTTTGATAATTTCCCCTTAAATTAAATACTAGAAATTAATGAACAAAATTGAGTTTTATAGCAAATACAATTACATGTTTAAGAATTTTAAAAACCCAATTTTCCTATATTAAGTTAATATATATATATATATTTATTTATTTATTTATTAGTTATATTTAATAGACTACGGCATTTTGAAGTATTCAGAGCAACAATTTTTAATATTTTGAGCAATATCACAATTTTACTGCGGAAACACTGAGAAACATTGAGAAACACTAAATAAAATTTTTTTTAAAGTTTAAACTTGCGGCGAAGTGGCATACGATACGAGTAACAAGTACCTAACCTGATCTGAATTCCGCGCATGCGCATATGGAAGTTCTCTCCTTTCCCCCAATATTTCATGAAACGATGAAACTTTGACTGTGAAATATTTGAAAGTTTCAAGTGAAAGTTTCAATGTTACAATGAAACGTTTCATAGCTCACCAACCCTAGATAAACTTACGTTGGACGTTGGTAATAATCGAGCCCACATTTAACGTTGGGATTTTCCCAAAATAGTAAAATCGCAACAGTTTTTGAAAATCCAATACTATATGTAATATGTCAGAATGTACACGTAAAATTATCAAAAAGAAATGGAAATGATCCAATGCGCATGCAGAGAATTCCAACACTATGTAAAATCACAAGTCTCAAGAATGTGAAAAATGGAAAAAAATTACAAGTTAATTAACATTTTTTTTTAAATTAAATATTTAAAATAAATATATTGTTTACTTTTTAAATATTTTTTCAATACAGATTGAAGTAAAAATATACTTTTTTAATTGAAAATAAAATAGTTTCAACAGGAAATTTTCTACACTATGTTAAACGACAATTATGTTTCTTGTTAAATTAGTTTTAAAGAAATTTTTAATTTCACACGTTTAAGAATTAAAATGACCTAAATTGTTAACAATGGTTTTTGATTAATATTTCATTTTAAATTTCACTTTAAATCTCCCGCCGAGTGAACTCTAGGGGCCAGAGATGGTATAAGCAAGCCTCAGAATTCTGCATAATAAATCTTCAGCAATCGTGATTAAAGATATGTTTTTCCAAACGAGCAATTGTTAGTTTCGTTCAAAACAGAAGAAGGGTATGTTAAGATAAGTGTAGCGATTTTAACATATTGAAAAAAACAGCATAATCGTACTTGTCTGAGTTATTCCATTGTTGTCTCTGTTTTGAGGTTATATTACCACATTCGTCTTTTCTTTACAACGTTGCAATAAACTTGGACAATTATAATCATGTTTATTTCTTTTTTAATATTTTAAAATCGTTAAACTTGCCTTTACATCTAACTTCTGATATTTACTTTGAACGGAAGTAACAAAATCTAGCGAAGAAAAAAATTTGAATTAAAAAAATAATTTTTTGAATCTACCCTGTAATATTGTCAAATGTAAGGAAAAAATCTGCAACCTGGAAATTTTATACACTTAATCTGGGTAAAATTACCATAACCTATAAATTCACAATCATTTGTAAATTTACAACATCGAGGGGCGATTTCACATTATAATTGTAAATACCAATTTAGCGAACGGTGTAGTACTACAGATGGGGAAACTATGAGAAAAGTTTCACAGGAAAAACTAATATGCAAATGTTACGGAGATGTGTAACATTTTCAAGTTTATTGCAGCAATTACAAAAATATATTGAGAAACTTCCGAATAGGCTACGTCACCTCCATCAACATAACGTATTTGCAAGTTATTGTATAAAAATTGACAAAAATAGTATTATTATCACACTTAATCTATTTTAGTTTGCTTTATTCATGTTAAAAATAGGTCATGTCTGTATACGGAAATCGTAACTTCGGCAGAATAGATAATATCATAGTTTGAAGACATTCGCTGAAATTTCATTTTCCAGAACAATCCTGTTGTTGTGATAATAATGTGACGCTGATAATCGGCGATTTTGAAGAAACGAAGGAATTTTAGTTTTTTTTGTTTTTTCTTTTCTGGATTTTTTCTTCTCAAACGTAGATAAGAATTATGCTTTTCGGTTCACAAGCAGAAACTTTGTGATCAATAATTTTAAATCTGGTGTAAAATATAAATTTCTGAATGCCAGAACCAATATGGCAGCATAAAATGCAACATTTTTCCCAATATTTATAAAAATTAGGACTTAAGGGCCCAAAAAGTTTATCATTCTAAATACAATGTCAAAAATCCATGAATGAAAATGACAAAACCAATATAGCGGAGGTATTGCAAAATTTCGAAAATTTCACACAATTCTAATCAATTTATGTGAAATATTCATAATGCATTACAAATTTTATATGCTTTTTTATGACGAGAGTCAAAAAGTTTTGTAATTGAGAAAAACAATCTGCAAAATTAGATGATAATGTATTAGTGCATTTGACATCATCAAATAGAAATTGAGGCTACATTAAACTAATGTTAAGTCTACCAAACTGGAAGGTGTAAAACATCGTTAAATTGAAATGGAACTACTTTCAAGGTGGAAAGGGTCAACCAGCAATCACCATTTGCAAGAGTGAAACATAAAAAACTTTGAAAGAATAAAAAGTTTTTACTTTATTTGCAAGTATTTTTATCAGCAAATACATCAATAACCAAGTTTTAAAATGATAAAAAATGCATGTACCTATTTTAAATCTTTCGAAGTTCATACATATATATTTTAAATTATTACGTCGGAGTTCTGAATGGCTTTTTTGATCAAATCTGGGATATAATAAAACAATTCTCTAAACAATATATGTTTTTTAATTTCTCCCGGCGTTATTAAAAATAGTAATCTTTTTATTATTTTTTCATTCTTTGATGCACGAAGTTTCAAAAATATAAAAAATGTATGAACTTTTCTTTAAATAACCCCATTCACTACCAAACACGTGAGTTTTTGTAATTTTTATAATACACGTTCATATTTTTTTTATTATTTACCTGTCGTCATATGCCGATTCATTCTGATAGCATTCCGATAGCATAGCCCATTGATGGACTTTCTAGGGATTCCGGTAATCTTTATCGAACTATACGAATCGTTGAAGTTAATAAAATTTATATTAAAGTTACAAAAAATATATTTATTTATTAATAATATACAATTATATTATATTTATTATTATTGTATTATTATAACTATTTAAGCAATTATAAAGAAGTGCTGACCATTTATTAGGTTAGAACTATACTTGAAGTTAGTTCCTTAGATCTCTTAATTTTGTTATATAGTCATCAAATAAATTCTATACAGTACAAGTAGTTAATATTTCATTACGAAGAATTTAAATTAAAAAAAAGAGGAATTTTACAGAAAATTTTAGAATTTGAAAAAAAAATTGTAATTCAAAATATAAATTTTCATCTAAAATGAAATAAGTACATTTTCAGTGAAGATAAATAATTCTTGATGAAAACAAGAGTTTTTACCAAAATAGTAAAGTTTTCAAGAAAAGGGATGCATTTTCATCGAAAACGACGAATCTTCTTCAACAAGAAGAGAAGAATTTTCAACAAAACCGTTAGAAATTCAACCAAATAGTTTAGTTTCGATCCAAACAGTTTTTTTTACCAAGAAGATTAAATTTTCTACCAAAAATACAAATTATCAACAAATAAGACGAAACTGTAATCAATAAAATAAATTCTTATGAAAGTAGTTTAACTTTCCACCAAATAGTAAAATTTTTGTCCAAAAAAGATTACTTTTCAATAAAATTGTTGCATTTTAAACATATGAATTAAATTTCCAACCAAATAGTAGAACTTCTAAATAAACGAAATAAATTTCAAACCTGAACATAATAGTATACTTTTAGTATTATTTTCATATTATTAATAAATATTTTTATCTCATTATTCATTGTTCGATTGACGGTTGTATAAAATTACATTGATACTTCGTATTTGAAAATAGAAGGGGGGGGGGGATTGTGAACGCTCCCCAATCAATTTATAGAGAATTATCATTTTAGCTGAATCAAAGATATTTTAAACCTAAATATACGACTAATTGAATAGGTACAATATATGATAAAAATATGACTACAAAATTAAATAATTTTAACAGCAGTTTAATATTTGATAATTTATTCAACGATTTGCATTACAATGATGAAGATTATAAAGTTCTAATGAAAATAAAAATGAGTGAAATAATAGAAGAACTTTTTTATAAAAAGTTCATTTCTTTAAGTTCGCTTTATAGTTTCGTTTCTCTATTGGTCACCAACAAACAATTTAATACGACGTTTCAATTTTGAATTACATTTACTTACAAAATCAAAAAGCTGAGTTTTAAAATTTTATTTTTGAGTACTCAGTTGTGCCTTAAATTCCTTAACATTATATATATAATTAAAAATTTGTCATAAGGACAACCGCAGGATTTCGCCGGGAGCAGGTGCTAATCTGAAAAATTGCACCCGTTTCCAGCGAAATCGCGGTAAAATTTCAGCCACAACCACGTCACACAACCGTGAGATAGGTGGTTACAGTCTGTAAAGGAATCAATACGACGATCCAGCAAAAGCCTCATGCACCCTAAGAACACAGAGCGACCCAAGGTCGACCGCCTTCTGCATTTTTCCCGCAAGTGTTCTAGCATATTGTTGACACGCAGGGATGCTTTTTAGCCCATTAGAAAGTGAAAGCTTGGCACCTCCAAGAACGCCGATAACAAGGACGATCAGTTTAACAGAATATTCCGGGTACAATCGTTGCAACTCCCTTATAAGGTCCCGATACCTCTCTTTCTTTTCATTTTCCTTGGCTATGATGTTTTTGTCAGCTGGTGCCGAAAATTCGATAACGAACATGGTTCGCTTCTCGAAGTCAAGAAGAACCATGTCAGGCCTCGAGTGAGCAACAGAAACAATTGTCGAGAATATAAAGTTCCAGTATATGCGGCACTTCCCATTCTCGACAATTGACTCAATTTCCCTAGAAGCATTTAGAGGAGCGATATTAGGGTGAATGCCGTAGAAGTTACAGAGATGTTAATAAAGCACTCTTAATGCCGCATTGTGCCTTTGAATGTAGGTCGTTCCCGCGTAAGTTGGACAACTAGATAGTATATGAGCTAAATGCTCGGCGTGTGCATGGCACACCCTGCAGCTATCATCGGGAATGTCTTAGCTCAAAATGTGGCGACGGTATGTTAAGTTGGAAATGACACCGCCTTGGCATGCAAAAATGAAACCCTCCGTACCAGACTTCAATCCGGGCGATTTAAGGAAAGCAAACGTTAGCTCACAAGACATTGACTGATCCTTCACATTTCTGTAGAAGATACCGTGCATCCTCTTATCGAGAAGCAGTTCACGAAAGTTTTTCTCTTGTGCTTTCTTAATCCGGGCTTTCAGGAGTGAGTACTCGAGATAGATAAGATTTGCTGCATTTTGCTCACCCCTAATGCTGAAGTCAAGTCCGAGTGTTTCAGCAGCCTCCTCCGCTGATTCCTGACCATTTTAAGAAGAGGGTCTCTTCCATTTGCAACTCTATGTGCTGTACCCAGAATAATCCTGTTATGAAGACATTCAAGACTCAATATTCTGTGACCCCCTTGACGGCGTGAGATGTACAGTCGCGGAACGGAAGACTTAAGATGCATGTTTTTGTTCATGTGCATAACTTGTCTTGTCCCGATATCAAGAGATCTGAGCTCGTTCTTCGTCCATGGAACTACTCCAAATGAATAGAGTAGTACCGGGACGGCAAGCATGTTCGTTGCAGATACTTTGTTCCTCGCCGACAGTTCGAAAGACCAAATCTGTCGGATGAGACGTTTGTATCTGCTTCGGAGAGTATCCTTTATAGATGTCACATCCTAAATGCGGCTCTGTGGCACGCCCAGGTATGTATAAGTCTCTCCAGCGCAAAGGTGTCGTATGGCGCTTCTATCAACGAGCTCAGGATCTTCAGGGATGCCATTAAGTTCGATAATCCCCAGAGCTAGATGCAGTTGATGATAGATGATAAAAGTATTATTTTCAGTAAATAGTTTTTTATAAATATTTTGTACACTGACGGCTGAAGCATAATTAATCTGAAAAGAAAAAACACTTTAAGCCTAGGTCGAATACGAGTTAAGAAACGACGTGCAAGACAAGAACTTAATTTCTTTTCATTCTGCTTATAAAAATAAACATTTATTTATTAGTATTTAAAAAAATTGTACTCGTTCAAAAAGAATTTGAAATATATTATTAGTAATTGTATAATATTTACCAGACATATGCATCAAGCAATTTTCCTTTTATCCCGAGTATACACCTATTATGAGAAGGCAAAATAGATTTAAAATAAATATAGGTCAAAGAAGGAGGTCTTGACTTAAGATGTAATGTCAAATGTGCCAAAATAAAATACTAAAGTATTTTTGAAGGCATTAAAGATATTGAAGGTATTTTTAAAGAATTTTGAATTTTAAAGTATTTTTAATAGTCAATTCGATATTTAATTATTAAAAAATTATAAAATTAATTAAATAAATAAATTATCAATTATATATAATAAATTAATAATTTAATTAATAATAAATTAATTAAAGAAATAAAATTATCAAATAAATAAATTATTAAATTAAAAATCAATTTTAAACTTATGAATAATTCATGATAAAGTTTAAATTTTATTAAAAGTGAATTTTCTTTCTTAATAAACTTAAAAGTTTAGTAAAGTTATCAAGTTTTTGCATAATTTAAAATGTTACAATATAAAGCAATTTCTAAAATTTTACTTGTCTTGAAAATGGGGTTTTTGCAGCATCAAAGCCTGAAAAATTCTAATATAATATGTATTTTCACTGGCATTATACTAAATAAAATAAATTTTGTTTTCTTAAACTAGTTTTTGTTTATTACCATTGTAATTTAGAAAAGTAGGGCATAGCTAAGGAAAACTTGACAGGCGCTGACAAGTTTGCCCTATGTAGGGCCAAAGTATGCAAAAGCGTTACACGCCATGTATGGCCCTCGCCAGTTGACCCGATCAGGGCCACGCCGAAACTAGGGAAAACTGGCCAGTGCCTTACTAGACCGACGTTTATATTTCTACACGGGTTATTCAGGTGCTTCATTAAGTGGCAATCGCCCGTAAGCATTTCTGCCACTACTTTCACCTGCTTTCTTTCCATGTTGAGGAGTTTCTTAGACTTCCGTAAGCATGGTTCTATGATCAACTTTTTCAAGTGTTCCATATCATTAGCCACCCTCCAATACTCTGCATACTCCATCAGGAGCGACCTTTCAGTGGCGATTGAATCGGAGAGTGAGAGTTTCCCGAGTAATATTCAACGCGTTTGAAACGGTGAACAAGTTTCTGTTTTCCAAAATAGAATCGTCTCTAAGAAGTAAGTACTTCAATATTATTTGATTGATGAATCATGATTTTATTAATTGTAATTTACAAGAGTATGTGAAGTCGATTGAAATCATCTCGAAGAAAAAACGAGAAGTCATATAATTTGATGAATATAAAAAATGTTCCACTGAGTTCCACCAAGATATTCAGTTTAGAATAAAGATTATGGTTTTTCTTATCACGTATCAAAAAACCAGCTTCGGATTGCTGCGGTTTTGATTTGATTCGCAGTTTTTATTTCAAACTTCATATATGTCCAAAACCTGAAAACTTCAAGCCCTTCTATGTTGACCACCGGTTCGGTTCATTAATATAGTTCCAACACAGCTATAATTTAACCAAGTTTCAATCCGATCAAAAAAAAATCATTTTAGGTGGGTTCACCTAAAGTATTTTTCCCCGTATGATTGTAAAAATATAATTATGACCTTGTATTCATGCAAACTTAACATAACCTTAACTTTAAGTTACTTCTACGAAATAGCGACCCGTCGCTTTGCTTTGTTGGCTTATTTCTTATTTTTGTAATTTAAAAATTTGTATGAGCAAATATTTTCTGTTTGTTTTTTATAACCTGTACATGACAATAAGACTATTTTAATGACCAAGAGGGAAATATTTGATCTCGCAAAATCCAAATTACCTTAAAGCCCAAAAAGAATGCTTAGACATTATAGAAAAAAAATGTTTCTGCAAAGCTGGGAAACGTCTACGAGATAGCAAACAACATAAAAAGAAATATCAAAGCATTGCTTATTACAATACAAAAAATGGCAGGATGTTGGTCGGAAGGAGAGTATGAAAGTCGTACTCTGCGTTCATGATAAATGAGTGTGAAACTTGATCAACATTAGCTTCTTTTCGATATTTTTTTGTAGGATTTATCCTACTATATAAATTTTTTGTCTAATTTGCGAATATTTCGCGAGTTACTCTAAAGCTTTAGATAAAAAAATTTTGCACAATAAGAGAGTCAAATAAAAAAATATTTTCAAAACCACTGTATAAATCATAAAAGTTCATAATATGTAAACGGTTTTGTTAAATATTTTTTGTGTTGACTGTCTTATTGAATAGATTTTTTTTTATATAAAGCTTTAGAATAACTGCAGAATATATAATGACCTTTTAGGGCCTTAATAAAGGTGCGCTATATTAGATCCATGTTTAATTTATTCTTTAAATAATTTTTGCCTTTGGATTCGTAATCAGTGACCATGAAAACCACGTTATACCAATTTTGAAAAGAATCGAACGTTTATTTAGCACACTTATACTCCATATTGGATCCGCTATTTTTTCAAATTAAATATATCGGATTCGTAATCAGCAACCTTAAAAACATCGTTATAACAACTTTGAAAAGAATAGAAAGTTTATTAACCATACTCTTTCGCCATATTGGATCGACCATTATGTTCTTGGAGGCAACTCCAGACAAGTCTGGATGTAAAGTCCTCTGATTGGAGGGCCCTCAACGCAGCCTGACTTTTAGATCATATGTAAACGTAGTCTTGATTGCTAGGATTTCAGCTTAGAATTCTGTAGTGAATTTCCCCAGTGTGATTGTTATTTCAGCACTAGCTTTTATACCAAATATTTCAGCTCCAGACGCTTGGGTATCTCTTGAACCGTCTGTAAATCAAACGAGTTCTCTTGTAGTGAATAAATTTTTTCTCTTTTGCTCATCATGCCAATCTTCCCTTTTTGGAAATTTAATGTCGTCGATACTACTGTGACTTCCTTTTAGTGATAATCTGTAGGCACCTGCTGCAGCCCTTCGCCTAATCGGAAGGTGTAGAGGTTTTATACCTAGAACAGTCTCTGATGCTGCCGTTGGAGTAGTTCTCATCGATCTAGCATTTACCAGGCAAAAGACCCTTCGCAAGCTCTCCAGTTGGTTCCTGGAACTAATCAGACTGGTTATTCGCACCCAGATCAATGCGGCAAGGCTTATAATTAGTTTAATGATTATCGTATATAACCAGTACACTATCCTGGCCTTCAATACCCAACTTTTTTTCATTGCACCCCTGCAATCCAGAAGGCTGCTCTGGCCTTTTTAACTATCGCATCAACCTTTAGTTTTCAGGTTAATTTAATATCGAAAATGACACCTAAATACTTATCTGATGTAGAGAATTCGACCTTCTTGCCATAGAACTTGTAGCTAGTTGTTAAGCTATTAAATAGAATTGGTTTTACACTAAAGATTTGGTAAGACAGAGATTCGTAGCCTTGAAATATAGTGGAGGAAATTATGATAAAATAATGACTACCAAACCTGACGAAACTAATATATAGTAATAACAAGCTTAAATATTATCTAGCACTAACTGCATTCAAAGTCTCTTCTTTCGCTAAGACATTTTCACAAACGCTTTGCTGTCAGGTTGGGGAGCTAAATGTCTTTAGGTACGAGGGTAGTTCAATAAGTCCTTAGAATGACCAACATATGGCGCGCGAATCGCTCCAAATCATCTGTTTTCAGTCAGCACCACTCCCGACTAGATATATGGTGCAGTCAGTCCAGATCTTCTGAGTTTACGTGTTTTTATAACCAATTGAAAAAAAAAATTGTTCGTTAAGAAAAATGGAAAAAAAACGAGTTCAGAGCGGTAATCAAACATTTTCA